>NC_067401.1:141021527-141355694 GCF_016432865.1 Antechinus flavipes | reverse complement strand
GGAGGAGGGTCTTGGTAACCCTTTTTAATATGGGAGACAAAAAAACAAAATACCCTGCTCCGGCACGTCTAGGAAATGAAACGTAGCTGTCCGTTTTCCTTGGCCAATGGGACATCTGTTTGCATTTTGAAATCTGAGTGGAACGTTCGACCCAAAGCCCTTAGAGAAAGGTTTAGGAATAAGGGATGGGGGTGGGGAAAGAAAATTACTTATTTCAATCCAGTCTCTGCAGCGTTTTACCATTAAAGAATTCCGTTTTACCAAACTAGGTTTAGGGCTGTGGGTTGGGAAGTATTTTGTGGTATCGGTTTCATTGTTACTAGGAGCTTTTTACCGGCAGTATATGTCACTGGAGTATCTCTTGCTTTCATGATCTCGATCCAGCCTTTGCTGCCACATAAGGGAAAACAGAATTTTTTGAGCTCTTCTCGGTGGCAACTGCATGATAAGCCCTCCCTTCAGTCTTCTCTCTCCCCCCCTCCCTGCTTCAATGGTATTGCTACTGCATCATCTGTCTAAAGAGTAAAGCTTGGACATGGCATCACTAGCTGAAGCAAAGAAGATTATCTTGAAAGCCAGGCACAGAGTAAATCTGTAATGTTTGATATTCTAAAATAACAGGTTATTTAAAAGTTATAGTTAATTTGATGCCAGGGTAGAAAGATTTTCTGGGTGACTGATGTGTGAATAGTGCTGGAATTGAGAGTTACTGCCTGATAAGCCTGTAGTGCTCTGTTTAATTCTCATTACCAGGAATAATCAGAAACTAATCATTCCAGTGGCTTTGATACTAAAGTAATCTTAATGAGCTCAGAATTGAAGCTTATAGCTCCTATGGTATCTTTAAAATAAATGATTGGTTCTTTTTTATTACTATTTTTTGAGAGGGATACTAGTGGTGCTCTAATCTTAGCCATTTTCTTTATCTCCTAAAATTATTTCCAAAGGAAATCTTGAAACAACCACAAAAGCTAAATAACAAGATTTGTATTTTAATCCAGTTTTGAAACAAACATTCCACTAAATAGAGAGTAGTTATCTTGAATTGAACTCAATTGGCTCCTGCTTAGGTATCAGTTTATAAGTATCAGGGTAAAAAGATTTATTAAGAAAAGATTCTGCAGGATTGGGGGTTTTAGAGTTAAGAAGTTCCCTTATGGATCATCTATATAGGTGGTCAGTAATTCATGAATTGAGCAAGGGATGACCATTATATTTGACTTCACATCTACTCATGTACACACACTATTAGGTGCTGACATTTATTGATCATTTTTGGAAACCATAACCCACATGACTGTATTTGAGGTCAACCAGTAAGCTGTTCTAAAACCTCAGTAGGAAAACTAGAATGAAACTTTTTAATGGACAAAGCTTAAGACTGGTAGTTAAGAACTCTGAGTTCTATTTCTGTGCTACCAACTTAATTTTGGCTAGGTGCCTTATTTTGAAGATGAAGCCAAACTGCTCTTTTTGGTGCCAAGTCTAATGTTCACCCAGTGTTCCATTATTTTAGGGGCTTTTAAAAATGATACAAAGGTCATTCAGGCAATTCAGTAGCCTGCTTTAAGAAAGTATCATGGCAGCATCAGAAGGTCAGTTCAGCATTAGTGTTAGTAATTGCTATTAAATCCTGTGAAAAATGCTCACTATGAAAAATGCTCACTACCTTATGTTGAGGTCCTATAACCCTGGAGCTACCTGTAAATAGAGGATGCTGACCAATGGCAAAAAGACTGATTTTTTTTTTCCAGCATCCTCTTCAGCATCAAGATGGGTAGTAAAGAACAATTTAGTTCCAACACTTAATATTTCTTTGCTGTATATTTGATTTTTTTCAAAATACTTTTACCCCTGGATCCCCCTTTCCCCCATCTCCTATAAAATTATACAAAGATTTTGTGGTTTTAATAAGTACTGATGATTTTCTCCACACCCCACATTGAGTTTGGAATCATCTGCATTTCTTTCAATAGCAAAGGTTTTGGGGCTGAGCAGGCTTTTCAGGAATGTGCAGACTTCAAAAGTCATTTTTTATTTTCTATCCTGATCTGTTGTAAAAAGTCCTAGTGAACAGTTGTCTTTATTAGGTTTACTTAAATGAAAGTGTTTTAAGCACTCTTAATAGCTCTGGTGTTGTCTTTAAGGAGTGTATTTTATGTTCACTGCAGATACAGAATTTTTTTTTTTAACACTTTACACATTAAACTAGATAAGAAAAATTCCCTACTTAATTTTTCCTCTTTTCCCCTTAAAATATTTTTGAACCAAATGTTGCTGTTGATACTTTCTCTCTAGAGGGAATGATCATATATTAAAATGCTAAACCATACAATCTTGTAATAACTCCAATGGATTTTTTGATATTCAGAAGGTTCATTAGAAAATTATGATTATTCCTGTTGGTGTCCACCAATGGTCTTTGCTACAAAAATTATCATAATTAAGTAAACCTTTCCTTTGGGGGAAAATGCTATTCAAGAGCAAATTGTAAAAACTAAAATTAATGTATCAAAATGATCTCCCACTTCACCTCTACCATTTTTTTGTCTACCATGAGCAGAATGGGATGGCCAGTTCTCCAGGATTCAACACAGCTGGCCAAGATTGAATCAGCTGCCTTCTAGAGACAAGGATTCTAATCTCTTTTTATATTATGGAACATTTTACAGTCTGGTGAAATCTATAGGCCCCCTCGGAATAATGTGCTTTTAAAAGTTTATAATTGAAGGAAATGATAAATTTAAATTTGAGATTAGTGAAGATGTATTTTTTACATCCAAGTTGATAGATCTTCTGAAAGCACGGATTTCAGGTTGAGCCCCTGTTGTACAAGTTACTTAACCCTGATTGTTTCAGGGGAAAAAAAGGAAAAGCCCCTGTTCAGTACAATCTAGTCTACCAGAAGGTCTTCTGTGCTACATGTCCATTTTATGAAAAAACGGTGTTACCACATTTAGTACTTAGTAGTTGTAAGTGATCCCTGGCTTCAGGAAGGAACTAGTAATTACCTCAAATCTGATTCAATATGGGTTGGTGAATTTTTCAATCCTTTTATACTCCTACATCTCTCGAGTCCTCCCTTATCCCACCCCCAGCCTTGGGGCTTTTGTACTAGTCCTTCAGTCAAGGAATTTTTTGAAAAATCTTATGTTCTGGGGAAATGTTTAAAGAAATGAAAGCTCCAAGACCAGAAGGAATCCAAAAAATAACAGTTCATTGTGAGGTTTCCTTTTCAAATGTTAATAAGACTCACTTTGAAAACTGTAAACATTTTACATTCGATCCTGACACACTTAGGGCATAGATAACCAGTTGCCAAATGAAACTTGTAGTGATATAGTCAGAACTATAACCTGATTCATTACAATGATCTTAAAAATTTTTTGGATACCTTTTTGGTCTATAAATCAATTATTTCCAAGCCCATCTTCCTTTGAATCCTATATTGTGACCCCCTTTCTCTCCCCCCCGCAAAAAGATACAAATGACTGAATCCAGCAATGTGTATAATACTCAGTTCTAGTCATCTATTTTTCAGCTGTTACAAATGAAGGGATGTTTCATATTTTCCATTAAGAGTTAAATTCCTCTTAGGGAGATCTCTCCATTTGAAGGGAATATTTTTAGTTCTGCTTTTGTCACTTTGCGTTTGTTCATGCAAATCTCACATTTTTCTGACATCGTGTCTTTTTTTTTTTTAAACTAACACAAAAGGGCAGCTAGGTGGCACAGTGGATAGAGCACCAACCCTGAAGTCAGGAGGACCTGAGTTCAAATCTGCCCTCAGATACTTAACACCTTCTACCTGTGTGACCCTGCAGGGGGAAAAATGCGCAAGATATTATCACCTTTGTATTCCATAGATTTTTCAGTCATTCCCCAATTAAGGAGCACTTTCTTTGCTGCCATCAAAAGTGTTATGTTTATTTTGGTTCAATGTGTCCCAAAGTCTTAGTGGACTTAAAACTGTACTGACTTTTGGTATGTTCTGTATGTTGCATCTTATTTTTTTTTTCCTGTCTTTGACTTTCTTGGGTATATTACCAGTAATTGTGCCAAAGAGTTTGGACAGTTGAGTCACTTCTCTTGCAAAATTCCAAAATGGATTTCAGAATAATTGGACTAACACTTCTATCATAATACTCCATCAACAGTGTATCAGTGTACCTGTCATTCTCTTCCCTTCTCAATTTTTATCATTTTTTCATTTAACATTATATGAGGTGAAATCTCAGATAGCTACATTCTCATTTCTCAATTATTTGTTATTTGGAGCATGTTTTATGTGGTTATTGACAATTTTCTTTTTCATATCCTAACTCTTCCAGAGGAATGGCTTTTGGTCATAAGGTCCCTTTATATTTTGGATATAATATTCTTACTGTGATTCCTCTCCTTTAAGAACAACCAGAGAATTGAAGAAACTTGAATTCAAAAAGAACTTATAAAATGATCAACATACAAGCTAGTAATTGGAGAATCTCTTTGAATCACAGTCTAGCCCAGAATTACCTGGCTTGGTTTGGAAGTGAAGCTCAGAATTGCACCAAGGGGTCACAGTTAATGGTTGGTACCGTTGAATGTTTAGGGTATAGCTTACACAAACCTGCATATTCCTTGGCCAGTTTGATAGTCACCAAAAAGGTTAAATGGTTCTTTTCTAGTGTGCAGCAGTTTTCCAGTTTCTCAAAAATTGTTGACGATCCCAGAGAATTTTTTATTGGTAACTAGAAAAGTTTTAAAATATTAATTTAAAATAACCTGCTGAGTATTAATACTTTATGAAAAACAACATAAGTTTAGAAAATGTCATTCTTTTGCATATTTTTGCAAATCTCAATGCCTGGCTTTATAGAAGACATTTGGTTACCTTATCTGCTTCTCCAATCTGTTACAATATTGTTTTGGTTAATTATATGAAGAAAATCTAACCTCAAGCTATATAGTTGGAAAAGAGAGTGCTTCAATAGGCAAATAAAATCTTTTGACAACTCGTCCCTCAGGGATTTCCTGGGTTCATATGGTCCTTGTACCATACTTTGCAATCCATTGTTTTTAAGGGAAGGGAAAAAATTTAGAAGTTCTAACACTTTAAATGTCCTATGACTTCCAAAAAAAAAAAAAGGGGGGGGGTTTAGAGGGTCTATTAATTAGAATGGATTTGAGTATCATTTGTGAATTTATCAGTGTAATCTCCTGTTAGAACAGATAATTAAGTTGATGAACTGTCTCTTTGCTAAAAAATGCTATAACTAGTTAAATATTATATGTAGCTCCTACCTTGAAAGTTTGTTATGGTATTTGTATCTTGGTTAAGGAAATTTAAAATTATAATACAAAACTTTCCAGATTGAATTTCCTATCTGTAAAGGGTATTCCAAGAGCAAAATTCATAGGGGAGATTGCATGACTCAGTAAAAATCATTCAAAAGTTATTTGGATAGGTAAAACTAAATAACAGCTAAATTTCTGCTAAAAGTTGACCATAGATTTCTTTATTATAGGTAATAGATTTAAATTCTTTTCAAGATTAAGACTTCATTCTTCAGTGCTAACAAAATAATATCTAAACAACCTGCCTTTTTTCTATTTATAAGCCCTGTGACCAAAGGTTAACTGTTAACACTCAAACTAAAAAAAAAAAAAAAGAAAAGAAAACCAATACTACTTTGTATGCAAAGCCAGAGGGCAGTGTTGTCATTTTGCCATCATAGAACAATTTGCTGGTACTGCTGTATGATGTCATGTTAGAAGGAGAATTGAAAACGCAAAAACTATTTACCAAAATAAACCTTTAATATTTAGTCCAAAGGAAGAACTGATAACACATTTTTCCCAGTGGAACATCTCTCAGAATGTGGCTGGCTCAGTATTTAGTAGTCTCTTGTCAAATTCTGACCAGTTGTAATTTCCCTGGATTTGCTTTTATTTTACTGAAGATATTTTGGTATTCTATTTTTACTCTGAATTTTCCTCATTACATAATAGAGATGGTCTAGTCAGGACAGAGTGTGGGTAACCCCCACCCCCACCCTCCCAATGTTAACTGCAAAACCCACTCAATCTGAACTCCAGGGAATTAAGTACCTTGATTTTTCTCTTAGGTTCCACTGGTATTTGTGAATATGTTAACTGGAAACCATTTAACAGATAAGTTAGAACATTTAAAATGGCTACCATTTTATTAGGGTTTATATTGGCTATGACTTTTTTTGATCCAGATCCCACTGAAGTGGTATGGTTATGGAGAATTATGTTCATGTTCCCATCAGTATGGGGTAGAAATTATTTTGCTATACTGATCATCAATCCTGAGAATTAGCAACAGGGCAGTTGATTCCCAGGAGAGCCCCCTAGCAGTTGATATTTCAAAATACCTCTACTGTGAGCATTTAAGATTTCCTACTACCTGCCTTAGGGTTCTAAGCACCTAACTCTGGATGCAGGTAGAGAAAAAAAAGGTTTGCCAGGCATTGGAAAAAAAGGTAGGTAATCCATAAATCTGTAGTTCTGCATGATAAGCCACTCAATCGAACAATTGTTCTTGGAATCCCAAAATAGCCATTCCTTCTTTTAAATGCAATTTTCCCCACAACAAAAAGGAGCAACCCAAATTTATCTATCCTAATCATAGCCAGCACTTAAAAAAACAAAGGATTTACCAACAACCACTTCCAGGAACTCCATCTAGCCTCACAAGAGAGTGTAAGATTGATGAAAAACAACTTGTACCAAGGAAATTGGGGTTGTCAATTGTTCACTCTTCCTAACATTTTGTTTACATGTTTGTCAGCAGGTTTTTTTGAATGGTTATTAGGAAAAAGTTGTTTCAGGCTCTGGAATTATAAACATGCAAAATCTTGCTGCCACCTCCTGCTGCTCCAAACATCTTAAGAGTTCTAACAGCACAGTAAAATAAAATATCAAGGCACTAGAAAGCAAGCACAGAATTAACATTGCGGTATTTTGCCAGTGTATATTGTATTGAACATTTAAAATTATTTATGGGAAAAATACATAAAAGTTGGAGAACCTTTAATAAAGGGCTATAAAGTAGTTTTTCGCATTACCGACCAAATATGCCTTTTTTAAACACCCCAGGATTAAATACAAAATGCAAAAATCTTCTCTGCTGGAGAATATTATTTTGATATCTCTACAAATCACACTGAAACTGTTACATTTATAAATATTAAATTTATTGTAACTATAGAATGGATTTAATGGTTTTTAGATTTGGCCACCTTATAACTCCCTGTTTTGAGGGTTTTTTGTTTTTTTTGTTTTTGGTTAACAGAAAAAAATGCATTATAATTTGAGTCAAATTTACTTACATCCAAAAAATACACATTCATTTCTTCTAAAAAGGAGAACAAGAAAAGCAACCCTTCAGATTTCACATAATTAAAGAACAGGAAAAAAAAAAAACCCACTACATTATAGCTAAAATTTTAAAACAATACAAAGCCATGGGGTTTTTCTTTTTTGATTATGTCATAAAAAGGTTCACTGTCATATACACATGTATATAATGTTACATTCCATCACCATAAAAAGTCCCTTTTCCCCCTCCCCCAAAAAGTTTGACTAGTCTCCAAACTTGGAAAGAGGCGCTCTCTCCTGCTGTCTGTGCAGTTCGTTCTCTTTCACCAACTGGAGATTCTCAGCTTTTAGCCGATCCAGCTCCAACTCTAGTTCTCTTACCCGGGAGTCCTCCCCAAACTTCTTGCACTCCAACCGCAGCCGGTTGTTCTCATCCTCCATCCTGGAGAGACACTTCTCCAGCTCCATGTATTCTTTGATCAATTCCTGCTTGCTCATGTTCTGGAGGCTCTCCGCATGGTACCGTTCATAGGTCTCGGAGAAATCCCTCTGGAGAAACTCACTTCCGTCCCCCCCCATCCCATCACTGCCCCCATCCTCTTCTCCCGCCTCCTCCAAGAAGTCCTCATCACTTGTATCGTCCGACTTGGCCACCGCCCGTTTGGAGTAGAGGCCAGTTTTCAGGTCCGGCTCCTCCTGATCATGGTCATCCATCAGGAACTGGGTCGTGTTGTAAGGGGCGACCGGTTGTCCTTTGGCAAACATCTCGGCTCGAACCCGGGATGCCCGCTGGCTCTGCTTCTCGTCGAACTTCTTCTTCTCCTCCCAAGTCAGCTTGTAGTAAGGCTTCCAGTGCCGCTTCTTCTTGGAAGGCCGTCTCCTATGCTTCTTCTTCCCCAGCTGTCTTTGCTGCTGCCGCCAGGCCTCCTCTTCTTCCCCGATAGGAACTGCAAACTTGTCGCCCCCATAACCTTGGCACGACTGCGGAGGCTGGGCTCTGGGCCTTGGCCCCTCACCCAACGGCGGTGCGGCAGCAGCCCCGACAGCTGTCAGATCGTCGTGGTTCGGGCCCTTCTCGCCCCCATCTGGGCAGCCGGGGTCTAGGCACGCCACAGTTGCCCTGGGAGGGGAGGCTGGGGCTGGATTCTCCCCTCTCTCCTCTTTCTCAAGGATCGCATCAAGTTCAGAAGCTCTCGATTGCCACCTACAGTCCTCCCCGGGGGGCTCAGTATAACGCTCCGCTCTGCCCATAGCACCTGTACAGTTGGAAGAAGTTTGAGAAGTCTGTTGCTGCTGCTGACATTGAGACAGAAATGGCTCAGCCATGACTGGATGGAGTCCTCTTCTGGGAGAGTTGGAAGAAATTTTATAGTCACAAAGTCCTTTTTTTCCCTTTAAAAGAAAAAAGTATTTTTAAATGTCCCGCTGGTCCTGTCTTGAACGCCGGCAGCACGGATAGACGGATGTCTTCTTATTGTCAAGCCTTCCGCCTACAAACTCCACTCCAAACTTGGAAAGGGCGCTTCTGGGTCAGCAAAGGGTTAAGAACCCCCTAGCTCGGCGGGCAAGCTAGCTGGCGGGGCTCAAGGTCTGCAGCACCAAAAACAGTATGTATGCGGGTGTGTTGGGGGAGGGCTCACCTCAGGCCCCCCCCCCTCCCCAGAATCGGGGGCAAAGCCAGCGAGAGTAGCAGAAGCAGCAAGGTGAAAAGTCCAAAGGGTTAAAGAACCCAGTCCCGAAAGGGTTAATGCCACCAGATGACGCGCCTGCGAGGGTCTGGGTCCGTAAAGGGTTAAATCCCCTGCCGCAGAGCCCACAAGGGGTTAAAGTCCCAGGACCACTTCCGACCACTTCCTCCCACTTCCACGGGTGTCGCTCCGGCCCCGCTTCCCGCTCCCTGGCCCCGGCCGGAGCCTCAGCCGAGGACGGACAAACTCATCTCCCCCTTGGCTCGGCGCTCTGCTCTAAGCTCTCCTCCTCCGCCTCCTCCTCCTTCTTTCCCCCCTCCCCCTTCCGACAGCACAGCTTCCGCCTCCTCCTTTACTTTTACCCCTCCCAACCTGCCTCCTTCACCTGCCAACTTCCAACTGCTGCCTCCCAGCTCTCTGTGCTGCCTTATATAAAGGAGCCAGCCCGCCCCGCCCCCGCGCAAGCGCACGGTAGACTCTTCCGCGGCACGCTGGGACTCGTAGTTCAATGTCTCTTGGGACTAGCGTCCCCATGCGTTGGCCGAATCAGCCAATCGTCGGGCACGCGGGGGGTGCCTCCCAGCCCCGCCTCCCCGGCCGCAGGATCGGTGCGACCGAAACGTGCACTGCTATAGGATACTATGAACGAGATGAGCGGAGCGAGGCTAGCCAATCTTCGGAAGATTAGGGCGGGTTCTGGGCGATACCATAGTGTTTAAAGAATAGGAGAAGACTCGCCAGTTCCAAGTGAGGCTTGTACTGTAATTTTTCAAAGAAGATGCGTTTTAAAAGATATTATCAAATATTTTCCCCAGTGGGACATTTCTGAGGCTGGTCAATGTTCCCTGTACTAAAGGTAGAATGGTACGTTCCGGAAAGTAGTCCCCGATTATAATCTGCTTTTGAACCCTACACAGAAAGGTGTTAGCACAAGGGAGTTGAAAATAGGATTTGATTCTCTGTCCAAGTCCGAGTCAGAACCCGAGAGACTGCCAATATTAGGTATTCCCCCCAAAAATGAACCTAAGAACGCCATTTGCGGAAGGATATCTAAACCGTACATCTTTTGAAACCCGGAAGGGCGAAAGGAGACGTAAACAAATCAAAAAGAAACGTGTGCCGGCTTAAAGGCACAGGGAGACTGTCGCTCCCTACTTCGGCCTAGGTTGGAGTGGTGGACAGCCTTCCTTTCCTACGGGTTCGAGTCTCATGTCCTCATGGATTCTTCTAGAGACTTACAGAAGAGTGGGAAGGGGTGCTGACCCGACAGTCCGAGCCCTGAGTTCAAGGCCTACGGCGAAGGGGAGGGAATTTGTAGCTTGCTTCCGGTTCTAGCGCCATCTCTGACTCCCTACCTTCCAGAAGCCTCTCCGCGCCACCCCTTCCCCCCCACCTGGGGCCCGGGGCCCTGTCCCAGCGGGGGGTGCGATAAGGCGGAGGGGGGGAGGGGAGGAAGGATCTGGACCGGAGAGGAGATCTAGAATTGGAGATTGAGCCCTGTCTTTGCCCTAACGTCCCCCACTCTCTGCTCGGGGTAGAATCTATTGATCCCTAAACGTTAATAGGCTTAGACATTTTTCTAATAGGCCTCTCTCTTCCCGTCACGCTCCCCTCCTTTGCCCCAGGGATCCTAAAAGTCCGGACTGATTGTGCCGCGCCATCCCCCGCCCCGAGCTGCCCAGAACCCCTATGCGTGCCTCTTGGATCAAATCTATGATATATGCGTGCTGCAGGTGAGCGGGGATAATTCCATTCTCTATCTGGTATACATTAGACGCTTAATAAATGCTGATTGATTGCTGCCAAAGCCTGTTTCGATATTTATCACACCCTCACGTGTTCTCTAAGGTCTCTGGTCATGCTGTTTGTCACACTATTCATTATATCTCCTGTCTTTCTGTTACGGTCTGGCCCCCACTATCTGTAATACCCCAAGTATTGAACACCAAGCCTAGTTGTTTAATCAAAGCTAGTTGATGATTGACTGACTTCTGCTTCCTATCTCCTGCCGCCTCTCAGGTGAGGTCTTTCCTGATCCCTCCATTTGTTAGAGCCTTCCCTCCCCATCCCCCTTCCATTATTTTATGCCTCGATGTTTGTTCAGTCACGTCCAATTCTTAGCGATTCCATTTCAGGTTTTCTTGGCAGAGATCCTGGAATGCTTTTCCTTCCCGCAGCCCATTTGACAGATGAGGAAACTGAGGCAGTGGTTAAATGACTTACCCAAGAGGCTGCAGCTGTACCACCTTTTCCCCAGTGTTATATTTTTGTTACCTCCTATGTGTACTTGTATTTGTA
Organism: Antechinus flavipes; assembly: GCF_016432865.1. NCBI lineage: Eukaryota > Metazoa > Chordata > Mammalia > Dasyuromorphia > Dasyuridae > Antechinus > Antechinus flavipes. The sequence goes on along the minus strand of NC_067401.1, from coordinate 141,344,382 downwards.
ATAAAGTGCTTGGCACTAAATAAGCAATTGACAAATATTTGCTGATTGATTGATTGATCCCCTAGAGATTTGCCCCGGGGTCAGGTTGAGGGGTCAGATCCTTTGCTTCCCTTCCTTGATGGAAACCTGGGTAAGGACTGAACCTCCAAACATTAAGAATGTTTCTTTAGCCAATCTATAAAGGATGTAAGCCTGGTACTACTAGACTAAGTTCTTGGAGAGGGGTTAATAGATTTTGGATTGTCTCCTCTGTGAGGAAACTGCAGGCTGGCCTTGTGGCTGTGAAGTTGGAGGCCTAGTTTCTGATTGCACCCTGCCAACTGCCTCTTTCCTCTCTGAGGCTGTTTCATCCTTTGTAAAATGAGAACCTTGAATTCTGCAAAGCAGTTTGGAACTATGCACAAAAAAACTTAGCAGCCTGTAACTAGAGTCCCCTTTGACCCACTGATATTCCTGTAAGGCCTAAAGAAAGAAAGCCCCAATGCACAAAAAAATAGCAGTCCTTCTTATGGTGACAAAGAATTGGAAACTAAGGGATTGCCCATCCATTGGGGAATGGCTGAACAAGTTATGGTATGTGTATGTAACAGAATGCTTTTTTGCCATAAGATGAGGAAGGGCATTCAGAGAGAATTGGGAGGATTTGCATGAACTAATGAAAAGTGAAAGGAGCAGAGTAATTTATAGAAAGACAATATTATTGTCAAATCAGACAACTTTAAAAATCTTAGGAATTCTGATGGGGTAATGACTAACCATGATTCAGAGGAGTAATGATGAAATATGCCACCCACCTCCTGATAAGAGAGATGAAAGGCTCAAAATGCAGAATTGAGATTTTTTTTGGTCATGTCCAATATGAAATTTGTTTTTTTCAACTATACATATTTGTAACACAGATTTTACCTTTCTTCCTTTCTCATTAAGAAGCTGTAGATTAAGGCAGATTTTTAGTGATAGAAAAATAAAATTTAATTTAAAAAATAGTATAGTCCCTGGCACAAAGTACTTAAAATGTTTATTGAAAAGTTATTTCATCATCGCTTCTCGGCCTTTTGGCTAAGATCAAGTGAAAAGTTATTTCATTTAAGCCTCATTACAACTCTGTGAGGAAGAATCTAGAAGTATTATCAGATCCCATTTTACAGAAACAGATGACTTTTGTATTCTGATATCACACAAATATGCTGCCCAGATTGTCTTTGTCAGAGTTCATGTAAAGAATCTAGAGATCTTTAGAATATCACATCTAGGGCACTAGCCCTTCAAAAGCTGGGACAATTCAACTGGAGTGCTACTGGGGATACCAATTTGTGATTTATCAGATTTACAGTCCTCCCAAGGAGTTTACAATCTAACATTAAAGCAAGTGACTTTAGTTCCATTTTGGGATCTCTGTCTCTGTTTCACAGTTCTGAGGAGCTATTTATTTAAATACTATGATGGAATTTGTGGAGGTCTGACCAAGTACGGGAGAGAGGCCCAGGACCCCTGATTACTTTAGGAGACATGTTGGGACGGGCAGTAGCTTGGAATTAAGAGAGGATAATAAACAATCATTAATCCAAAACCTACTATGTGGCATACTATGATAAGGCCTTTACAAATATTATCTCATTTGAATCTCACTACAAACCTGAGAGATAGTCATGTGTTGTTATCCCTATTTTGCAGATGGGGAAAGAGGGTAAGTGATTTGTCCAGAATCACATAGCTAGTAAGTTGATGAAGTTAGATTTGAACTCAAAACCTCAAGTTCTACTTTACCACTTAGCTTTCTCTAATTAATTAAATGTCTCTCTGCAGACTTCTATTTGTCTATACCCTTGGTTCTGTGGGTCATCCTTGTCTGCTATGTCCCTTCCACCCCAGATTCTCCCAACACAAGCTCTCTTCCAAATCTTCCCTATTCCCTCTTGAGAGCCTTCTATCGCTAGTTTCTTGATTTTAGTCTTTTCATTCCCATAGTCTCCAAGGGTGAAATATTAAATAGCTTACCAGTCCCCCTGCCTCTAGTCTTTAATCCATTTTACACACAGAGGCTAGAAAGTAATCTCTTCCTGAAGTGCTGTTTTGCTAACACATCAATGTTAATTATTATTAGCTTTTAAAAATGGTTTTAAACTTAGGTTTTCAGGCTCCAAAGTGATTGTTCTTTCTACTTAGATATTCTAACCAAAGCTAGGCACTCTGAAATTATTATGCGCTGTCTCCAAATTAGGATTTATCTGAAGGTCTGGAGCTTTCCATAGAAAAATATCCGTAGAAAGCAAGGAATTGAAAAAGGGTCTTTCAGAAATTACTCATATAGAAATGATTGAGGCCAGTTCCAATGATCTTGTGATGAAGAGAGCCATCCATACCCAGAGAGAACTGTGGGAACTGAGTGGGGATCATAACATAACATTTTCACTCTTTATGTTATTGTTTGCTTGCATTTTGTTTCCTTTTTGATCTGATTTTTCTTGTGCAGCAAGATTGGATTTAACATATTTTAACATGTTTAACATATATTGGATTACTTGTCATCTAGGAGAGGGAGTGGGAGGAAGAGAGGGAAAACTGGAACACAAGGTTTTGCTAGGGTCAGTGTTGAAAAATTATCCATGCATATGTTGTTGGATTTTTTTTTGTTTGTTTGTTTTTTGCTAAGGCAATTGAGGTTAGGTGACATACCCAGGGTTACACAGCCAATAAGTGTTAAGTGTTTGAGATCAGATTTGAACTCAGGTCCTCCTGACTTCAGGGCTGGTCCTGCACCACCTAGCTGCCCCATGCATATATTTTGAAAATAAAAGACTTTAATTTAAAAAATTAATTTTAATTTTTTCTTAATTTAAAAAAAAAAAAGAAAGAAATTCCTCATATAAATGATGGTGCAGTGGATAAAGAGTCCAGGCCTGGAGGCAGGAAGACTCATTTTCCTGAGTTCAAATATGGCCCCACTTATTAGCTGGGTATGTCACTTAACCCTCAGTTTTCTCATCTGTAAAATGAGCATCCAGTATCTTTATTACGTATCTTTATTAAGAAAATTTCAAATGAGGAAGAGTCAGAATAATAAATAACAAAATAATAACAAAAATGATTTAATCAATGGAAATCACAATAATGAAAATACATAATTATTTGATTTGCTGCTGGGGTGGGAGAGCTTTCCATATGATTAATAGTAGAAGCCTCTTCTCTCTTATTAGAATAGGACCTCCTTGAGAGCAGGGTCTGTTTCTCTGCCTGTATATCCAAGGCTTAGCACATTCAGTCACAGTATAGACCCCTAATTATCTTTCATCTATTCACAGATGAATGAAAGCATGCCCATCTCTAGAGACCCTATTCTCTTTCTAAATCTCTAAGAACCGATATTTAGCTAAAGAATTTTCAGCTGCATTTCGGTTTATGATGTGGATCATGATGTCTTCCCATCAGACTGGGAGCTCCCCAGCAGTGAGCATTTTGTTTCTTCCATTGAACTCCCTGAAGGTAGGAACCTTACAAGGCTTACTGGAAAAGAGCATTGGATTTGGAGATGAGGCAAGACGTGGTGGGAAGCCTTGGTTTGTGCCCCTTATTTTCTATGTGGTCTGGGGTAGGACACTCAATCCCTGGAGGCTTTATACAGCATCTTCATTCAGACCCTTATTACCTCTCACCTGGCCGGTTATAATAGCCTGCACTGCATCCTGGGCCATTGCCAGTCATCTTGACTTATGTCTTGCTACTGGATTCTGATGACTCTGGAGGAGAGAGGGAGGCTGATGACCTTGCACAGTTCTTCTGCCTCACTTAAATCCAATTCACTCACAAGTCAAGCAATCCCCCTCCTCCTGTCATTGGTCCTCTTTGAGAAGGAAGGACAAACAACAATAGCCAATTAGATGATCTCCCTATGTTGCTCCCTTCTCCCATCTTTCCTCACCCCACCCCCCAAAAAAATGGCATTCCTAAAGCACAGCTTTGACCTTGCTCAATAATCCCTAGCTTCCTTAGCATCAACTAGAAACTCCTGTTTGGCCCTTAAAGTTCTTTATCATCAGGCTTCATATCTTTCCCCTCCAGGATCTCCAGCCAAACTAGCTAGATTTGGGGCAAACTAGCCTGTTTGCTGTTCTTCATACATGGCATTTCATTTTCATCTCCCATTTCAGTGTTTTTGCCTCTTGCAGAGATTAAAAGGTAATTTCCTCGAGGGCAAACAACTGTTTTGCTTTTCTCTTTGTATATAGAACATTTAGCAAATGACAGGTGATAAGTGAATGCTTGTTGATTTAAACCCTTTCAAACCTTGCTTTGCCAGATCCTTCCCAGCTTCTATACATAAAAGAACATACTTTGATATTACTCCCTGTTTTTGCATAGTCAAGTTAAACTTGATTTTCTTGCTGTTTCTGAAACTTGACATTTCCAACTCTTTCCTCTATTTCTGCGTCTTTGTAAGGGGTTATTGCTCATCTCTGGAATGTACTTCATCCCCCTGGCTCCATCAAATTTTCCTCCTATCTCCATTCATCTTCCTACTTCAAGCCTTTTTGGATTTCCCTCAGCTCCTGCTGCCTTTCTCACCATCATTCCAGTCCCTTGCTTTGGATTTATTGTGTATATATTTATATGTGCTGGTGAAATATAATCATACATATACATGTATATGTGTATGTGTGTGTGTATATATTTATAGTTTATCCAGTATCTAGATATGTACTGTAAATTCCTTAAAGGCAAAGATTTTCATTTTTGTTTTTGCATTCTCTTTTTGTCTTTGCATGAAGCCCAACAAGCTGTAATCAATAAATATTCATTGATTGCTTCATTTCTGTCACAATAAAATGAAGGGTTTGGACTGGAGCCAGGGATTTGGACTCTTACGAAGGCCTTCTACAGTTTGGTGAAGCCTATGGGCCCTTCTGGGACAGCTAGGTGGCGCTGCAGTAGATAGAGCACCAGGCCTCTAGTCAGTAGACTCATCTCCCTGAGTTCAAATGTGACCTCAGACGCTTACTAGTTCTGTGACCCTGGACAAATCAATTAACTCTGTTTGCCTCAGTTTCCTTACCTGAAAATTGAGCGGAGAAGGAAATGGCAAATCACTCCGGTATCTTTGCCAAGAAAATCCCAAATGGCACAAAGAGTCAGATGTGACTGAAAAAAAGACCTCATGGATAAAATGTACTCCTTTTTAGAATAACAGTTTTAAATGCATAAAATAATTACAGAGGATTACAAGGACCAGTTATATTGAAATAGTTAAATACTTGTGTTAACACAAGTTCAGGGACTCCAGATGGATAAGGTCTCTTCCAGTTTCAAATCTGTGATTCTATGAACTGGTTAGAGTGGTCATCTCCCACATCAGACAAGGAGCTTCCTGAGAATAAGAGAGTTTCTCCCCCAACAAACAGGAAGCTCTGTTAAGGAAAATGATTTTATCCAAATGGAGATAGGCATCTCATCTTTCTCCCTCTTAGCCTCATTCATATCCAATTCATAAAGAGATCTTATAGTAAGATTTTTTTTTTTAATCAGAAGGAAAGAGAAGTCACTCTAGAGTAGAAAGAATTCAAGCATCTGCAGGCAGCTCAGCCTTACTGGCAAGGGTCAGTTATCCTAGTCTGCAGCTCCAGCCTTCCCCAAAGCTGACCAGACTTTTCTGCAGGGTTGGTTCCATCACTTAGATTTAAGGCATTCTGCCATAGGCCACCCTTACCGCAGAGGCTTTATTGAGTCCACACTTTTAGCCTGGGGCTCCATCTGAGGTGGGAAGGTAGTCCCACCTTTGGGGAGCTTCCAGTTAAGAGGTTCTTCTGAACTTGGTGAGTGAACCTGGCATCCAGAGAACTGAATATTGAACAAAGATACCAGTTGGCCAAGTGAAAAGTTTGTTGACACTATATATAAGGAAGAGGCCATCGTGCCTCTGGGTAGAAAAGAACCTAAATGGAAGTCAAAAGGAATTCTTTTTTTAAAAAATTTCATGGAGGAAGTGGGGAAATGGATTCTTCTGTCCACTCTAGTTAATATAAGTTCCTTTCCTGGATTTTCAAGAGTCACATGAATTGAGGTAGGGTGTGGTGGGCTAGAAGAGAGGGAAGATGAAGAGGGCATGATTGTTAAAGGAAAAGTTTAGAAAGCTCCAGGCTTTTGGCTCTAGGCAAAGGGTAAGGAACTGGAAAAGCTGTGGGTGGATCCCTGGAGAGGTGATGAAGGGGGAAGCTCGGAGCAGGCCTGGAAACTGAGCAGCCCTGGGATGGGCAGATGACAGTCTTGGTGTGCCAGGGAGGAAAAAGATGGGTTTGCAGGCAACACCATGCACACCATGCATACCCAGACTCCCATTCTGGCCCACAACCACGGCGTCCGCAGCAGACACGGGCGGCCCCGGATGGACACACACAGATAGAGGCACACAAGTGTGAGGGGACAAACACACGCCCAGAGCCAGCCCCAGGCTTGGCCCACTTCTCCGGAGTTCTCAGAGGGCTTGACCTAAAGGGACTTAATACAGATAATCTGGAAAGGTCATAAAGTGCCCCCTCCCCAGAGAAGGGGGCCGCACTTTTCGGGAGAGCGCATAGGAATGAGGTTCCCGTAAGCTATATCTCAATACTCGGGGCTGGGGCGGACCTGGAACGGGGAGCAAGGATGGGGGAGGAGGGTGGTCAGAAACCCTCGGGGATTTAGAAGAGGGTGTCTATGGATGGGCTAAAGGACAGTACCTAGGGAAGGCGGCTGGATGCCAGGAGCTGGGGCGAAGGGCGGGGCTGCCAGCTGGACAGGGAAGGGGGGGAGTTCAGTTAGATCTTGGGGGCGGCGGCCGCAGGGCTCGCTTTGGCCTCCAGCCGCGGCGCGACCGAGACCGTGACGCCACGCGCAGCTGGGACCGCCCCCTCCCCTTTCTCCTCCCCTAGGCTCCGCCCCGACGCCGCAGGGCCAAGACCGTCCCCGGGCCCGGGGGAAGGGTATTCGACTCGGCCCCCCGCGGGAATCCTGGGATGCTCGCCAGGTCCTCCGACCCTCCAGAGCCGCGGGACCGGGAGGCCGGACGGGGCGGGCCGTGCGACGTTGTCCTGATGGAACCTTCACCCCAGTCCATCTCCCCTCCCCCCTCACAGGCGGCTGTTTTCTTCAGATTCGGGCACCACCCCAGGACAGAGACCCGCAGACACCTCCCCCAGCTCCTCCGAGGCCCGCAGTGTGCCACTCACGCCGGGGGCTCTACCATTCCCCTGCACCTCTAAGGAGTCCACCCCACCCCCCTCCTGTAGCGGTCGGGGCTCTCGAGTCCTGGCCTAAATGTCAGATTAACCAGAGGGGGCGCCGTCGTGGCTGGGGGAGGGGAAGTGTCCAAAGTAGGAAGACCGGCTCTGCTCGGCCTTTCAACCCCAGCCCAGCTCCCCAAGCCTGCGTCACCCCATTCCCCCTTAGGATGGAACCTCTCCAGAGCTGAAAGTTTTATTTATTTTAATACTTAAGGATCTTCTGAGCAAATGAAAACCTGAGTATAAATCCAAAGGGCGGAGGAAAACGTGACCAAAAGCAAGTCTGTGCCTCCCCCACGACTCCCCTTCTCCTTCCCATGCACATAGAGATGTCAATTATCTTTGTCTATCTTTATGGCCTCTCAGCTGCGTCTGGGAACGCGGCTCAGAAAAAAACCTTCCCGAACACCCTCCTCGCATCAACTCAACTCTTCTCTCCTTCCAAACAGCATAGACGCCCAGGCCCCTGCCTCAACCTGCCTGAGCTGAGGTACCTCTGGGAGGGCCTGGCACGGGGGAGGAGAACGACAGGCAAGTGGCCCGAGGGCTGTGGGGGAGGGCGCGCCGAAGGAGGGGGGAGGGCGGAATGCAGCAGGAGCGATCCGGTGCTGGTGGTGTCTGGGCATCCTGGGGCGTCCTGAATCCCCGAGCGGCCCGAGAAAACCAGTCATTTGGCCGCAGCTCCGCAGAGGGTCACCAAGAAGGGCCCAACTTACTCCATGCAGCGCCCACCTCTCCGGCAAATACTGACCGGTCATGGAATACCAGAATGTCGGCTGTAGAAAGCACCTAAGAGCCAGTCTCACCTGGTAAAGTTCCAGGTGAAGAGACGGGCCCAAAGGAGGGGATACGACCTACCTAGAATCACACAACTACTTTGTGACATAGCTCAGACTAAAGAATATTAAGGCTCAGAAAGGACCCTGAGAGATCCCGCCCAACCTCTTATTTGACAGGTGAGGAAAAGGAGGCGAGCCGGTGAGGTCCAAGCCTCCCTGCTTCCCCAGGAAGGCTCAGGTGCAGAGTGGAAGACTGGGGGGAGGGGGGGGGAAGGAGGGCGCGTTGGCAAAGAGGAATTGCCGTCCTCCTCCCTCCCCCCACAATCTCCGGCGACAGCAGTGTCCCCTAAGGGCCAATCACCTCTTCTGCCTCCGAAACTGGCGGTAGCACCACTGTACCACGAAAGGCCACAGGAATAGGAGGAGGATGGTGGGTAGAGAGAGCTCCAAGGCCCGGGGCCCCTGCTGGGATGGGGGAATCTATAGGAAGAAAGCAGAGGATAAAGGTGGGGTACAGGCTTACCATCTGAACCTCAGCGAGACTCCTCAGCCCTTGGCCCAGGTCAGTATCCCCTCCCTCCTTTCCTCTCCTCCAGCCCGGCCCCTCCCCCCCTTTTCCAACCAGCTATCCCCAACCATCACTCCCCCAGAGCCAGGAAACACAGGGCCACGGGAAGGAAATACCAACCAGGAAGACACCCAGTGAATAGTGCTTTTAACCAAAATCTCCTTTACCTGCAGCTCTCCCATCTTTCTGTTCTTTAAAACTCTTGTTTCACACAGAAGTGTGTGTAGGATTAGAGGGACCCAGATTAAGTTCAAGTTCACTACCCCTATCCACATTAAAGCCTTCAGCCTAAACTCAGGTCCTTATATACCATTAAGAAAAATTTACATACTTTGGGGTGAAAGCAGAGGAAATGAGCATTAGATTTAGGGAGCAAAACCCCGTAGCAGTGATGGAGGATCAGTTGAGATGGGTGCTAATGCAGGGGTGGTCCTTATGTCAATCAAGGGATAATGTTCAGAAGTGAATGAGTTTGTGACCCCATTTGGAGTTTTCTTGGTGGAGGTACTGCAGTGGTTTGCCATTTCCTTTTCCAGCTCATTTTATAGATGAGGAAACTGAGGTAAACAGGGTAAAGTGACTTGTCTAACCCCTGAAGCTAGGAAGCATCTAAGGGCAAATTTTGGAACTCAGGTCTTCCTGACTCCAGGCTGGCATTCTATCCATTCAACACCCGAGGTTCACCGGGAAGGAGGGGAAGCTCCAGGGCCACAGGTAGGCCGCCTCTGGACTGGTTCCAAGGGAGAGGCAATCTGGGCCCAAAGGACAATGCCTTCCTCACCATGCCTCAGCAAAGACCATTATCTAAAACTAGAATATCCCTCCCTCTTCCACACCACCATCCCTTTCAAATCCATTAAAGGCCCAGCTCAGGGGCCACCCTCTCCAGGAAGCCTTCCCTGATCTCCCCGTCTGTATCACCCTTGACTTCCTCCACACTCCCCAAGCACTGCTGTATACCTATAATGAATGATTGTGATTTGGATATATGTCATCATCCATTAAAGCCATACCTGATCATGAGCTAAAAGGACTGTGGGCTCTTGGTTTTTATGTGGGTGGCCTTCTAGTGCATTAAAAAGGCTGTTTGCCCATTGCCTGAACCAGCCTGGCTAGTTCAGAGATAATTGTCCTTATGCAGTAGGTCACCAATTACTGAACTATGACCTATGGGGCTACAGCAAGATTTAAAGAGAACTCACTAAATTTTAGACTAAGAGCACTTAACTTGGACTCCAAAAACTTGTTTGTTTTTTTTAATATCTTGATCACTATTTTCAGTAGAATTGGTTTCTTTGTAATTCTAGGTATTTTGTGCATTTAAAAACATTCTTCTGAGAAGGGGTCTACAGGGGTCACCATAATGTAAAAAAAAAAAAAATTAAGAACCCTTTTTATTAGACACAAATCCTTATAGTATGGAAGTAGTAATCTTGTCACTTTCTCCTACAAATCTGTACAGATGGGGTCACCCAGCTAACGAGTGGCATAGTACCAAACTGAAGAATATAAGCTCTGTGAAGGTAAGAATGGTATCTTTTCATAGATTTACATCTTCTACAGTCAGTACCCAGCAAAAGGTTTTACAATCATTGTGCACTTAAAATGTTTCTTGACTCAAACATAACTGAAATACCAGCTAGTGTGAGAGATTGGAAAAATAGACTCACTGGACCAGGTTGGAGACTCACTGAATCAGAGAGAGGCCCTGCCCCCACCTCCACAGTGCTGTGAGCCTAGGTTATATCTTTTCCCCAAACACCCTCAGGCCTAGCCCCCACATCTCAGGGAAGATGACAGTCCAGGGTAGGAGGGAGGAAGAAGTAAGATTTAGAAAGCCAGGCCCTATATTTCCAGGTCCTTTCCTGTGTCCCCATGGCTGAAGGTTAGAAGCTATCTACTTCTTGGCAAAGATTCGGGAGTGATTTGCCATTTGCTTCTCCAGTGGATGAAGGCTAACTTGCCTCCTGGTGAGTGAGGGTCCGAGGCTGGCGCCTTCTTGACCCCAGGTGCAGGCCTCTCTGAGCCACCTCCCTGCCTCCATCTGACTGTACCCAAAGTCTAGAGTTTCCCTTCTGGTAGGAAAGGTAAGAATAAGAACTCAAGGGTTTCCGACATGTAAAACATGCCATCCATCATAATGAGCCAGCAGAGACACAGGGTAGACCCCCAGGAGTCCCCGCCACTCCCTAAACTTAGCCAATGCCCACTTGAGAACTTTCTAAGGGCCAGACTTGGCTAGATTGGGCCTGCCTACAGGCTGACATTTCTTCCGCAGTCTTCTGACACATACACACACACACACACGGAGCGAGAGACAGACAGACAAACAACAGAGACACAGAAAGACACACAGAGGGAGAGAGACACAGAGTGTGTGTGTGTGTTTGCAGCTAAGTGGTGCAAGTGGATAAAGCTCCCATCCTGGAGTCAATCCAAATCTGGCCTGAAACACTCATTAGCTATGTGACCTTGGGCAAGTCACTCAATCCCATTTGCCTCAGTTTCCTCGTCTGTAATATGAGCTGGAGAAGGAAAGAGCACTCTAGTTATCTTTGCCAAGAAAACGCCAAACAGGTTCACGAAGAGCCAACAGTCCTGAAACATGTGAACCACATAGTCTATATATACACCTCTGGACATCTGCCTGCGTGTGAGTGTGGTGAAGAAGGAATAAATGTCAGACAGGACCACTGAAGATGAGGGGGTGAGAGCAGAGTGGCGGGGGTGGGGGTGGGGGGCAGCAATTAGAACCATTCAGCTTTAGGGGAGCAGCTGCCACAAGAAGAGGGCTGGGGGAGTCAGCTTTGCTGCCCCAAAGGAAGGGTCTACTTCTGCTGGCCTTCCTCCTGTTCCCAGGCCAGTCTCACTTTCTAGATTGAGGAAGCACAAAAGAAAGGGCAGCCATGGTAAAAGATCCTAGAAACCAGTTGCTGGAATGCTCTGAACTACAATACTGGGAGCAAGATCCCTGAGAAGAGAAGCCTGGGTCCCTGAAGGCACTGGAGAGGCTGGGCCAGGACGAGAACCCAGATGTCCTAGCTCCAAGTTTTAAATTCAGAGGCAGTTACATGGTACATGGACAGTATTGGAATCAGGGAGACCTGAGTTTGAATACTGTGCCTCAGGCATTTATGAATGTGATCTCTTAGTCTCAGTTTCCTCATCTGTAAAAAGTCTCTCAGGGTTGGTATGATGATCAAATGAAATAATATGAAAAGTGCATTGCTAACCTTAATAAGGCTATATAAATGTTAGCTGTTGCTGATACTATTGTTATCCAGGGGAAAAGATTTCTTGGTTTCTAATGGGATTTCACTAATATTACCTACTACTATTACTATTATCATCATGGAAAACAGATTCTTGGATTTTAAGGAGACTATTACTAGTATTACCTACGCCTACTACTACTATTATTATTCTAGAAAAAGTTTCCTTGGTTTCTAAAGGGACTAATACTACTACTACTATTATTATCATCCTGGAAATAATAGCCTGGATTCTTTTTAAGAATCCTTCTTTTTAAGAGGACTACTATTACTATTACTGCCTACTACTACTATTATTGTTATTATTATCCTGGAAAAAAGTTTTCTTAGTTTCTAAGGGGACTACTACTATTATTATTATCCTGGAAAAAGTTTTCTTGTTTTCTAAAGGGGACTACTAATACTATGAATACTATCATTATTACCCAGGGGAAAACGTTTTTTGGTTTGTAATGGGACTACTACTACTATTACCTAATACTATTATTATTATTATTATTATTATTTTGGAAAAAGACTTCTTGGTTTTTAAGGGTCCTACTACTCCTGCTACTATTACTTACTATTATTATTCTGGGAGAAGGTTTCTTGGTTTCTAATGGGAATACTACTACTATGATTATTATCTTGGAAAAAAAGGCTTCTTGATTTTTAAGGGTCCTACTACTACTACTACTACTACTATTATTATTATTATTATTATTTTGGAAAAAGACTTTTTGGTTTTTAAGGCTACTACTACTACCACCTACTATTATTATTCTGGGAGAAGGTTTCTTGGTTTCTAATGGGAATACTACTACTATGATTATTCTTTACTGGAAAAAGGTTTCTTGGTTTCTAAGGGAGCTACTACTAATATTATCTATTACTTCTATTATAATTATCTTGGAAAAAAGGATTCTTGGTTTTTAAGGGTCCTCCTCCTCCTCCTATTATGTACTATTATTATTTTGGGAAAAAGTTTCTTGGTTTCTAAGGAGGCAAAGACAAAGGGATACCCAGATGAGTAAATTGAGGAAAAGGGGCGATCTGGTTCAAATTCCAGTTGGGTCTCTCCTGGGCCCTTTTCTCCTGTGTACTTGTGGCTCTTAGAAGGAGGGGAGCTCACCTGGGTGAGGTGGGGCAGGTTCTCCAGACTTCTCAGCCTCCCCTGGACATCTTGCATGCTTTCCTGCAGAGCTCGAACCGTGCTGGCCAGCCAGGCCTCAAACTCCTGGGACCCTTGAGGAGCCCCTCCCACCATCTCTGCACAAACAGATAGAGAGAAGGGGCTGTGGCTCATTCTGTGGCCTTCCCCAGAGCCAGCCCAGGTTCAGATGCCTGATAGGGTAGGGGAAGGGCGGAGTAACAAAGTCTTCTGTACTCAGCTGTTCCGTGCAGCTCTACAGGAATTCATTTTTTGAAAGCTGTACTAGCACAACAATCCCGGAAAAAGGATGGGGATTATTCTCCTTAATTTAAGGACCCAGAATGTTGAAGACCACTAGAACCAGTCAGTGCAGTGGAGGATGAGACCAGAAATAGAGGGCTAAGAACTCATACAGGGAAGGGGTAGCTCTGCCTCCTTCTCTGCAGTGCCCACAGGGGGCACAGATAGTGCAGGGAGGGGCAGGAACTTTGCCCAGCCCCACCTCCTACCCCTTTCCCCAGTAGCTTGGGTTCTGAGAATCAAAGATCGGTCTCAGTGGCAGCTCTGGGCAAAAGGCTGAATTCCCCTTTCATTTGAAAATACCAATCCTGGATTTTCACCCCAGAAGCAAACTAAGGGGAAGGGCAGTGATGGAAAGGCCACAGGTGAGGGCAGGTATTGGAGATGAAGGAGAGAAAGAAGGAAGGTGGGGAAAAGGGGACAGGGTATGAGTCACCTCTCTGTCTTGGAAGCAAGTGATCACTGCTGATGTTGGTCTCTCCTTCAAGAGCTTCCTTCAGCTCCTTCTGCAGCCACTCACCCTGAAAGGAGAAATCCCAGGGGAAGAGAAACAGACTATCGCTTCCAACCCTAATGCCCTGGTCCTGGTTTGGGTGGGAAGAACAAGGGGGATATAACTTGGAAAATGGGGCCACAGGGGTAGAAAAAGCCTCTCACCTGGTCAGGCTCTAGCTGTTCCAAGGAATCACAGAAAACCTCAGCCTCTAGATCCATGGAAGCTCTCCCACGGATGCTGGGAACCCTGGGTGGTTGTGCTTCTGTGAGGGGAGGAAAAGGAAGGGGGCTGAGGGAAAAAAGGGGCTGCTGGATACCTAGGACCTAGGGAGAGACAGTAGCGAACCCTCCAGGGTGGACATAGAGTCAGAGGGAATGTGAGTGAGTGTAAAAGGAGAGTTGGAAAACGAGAGGGGAAAGAAGGAAAGAATGAAGGGAAGAACAGTTGGGAAAGGGGAAAGGGGAGAGACAATAAGATCTAAGAAGTCAAGGACACAGATTTAGGAAAAAGAACCTCAGGGATGTCCTATTCCTTGACCTCTCACTGATCCACCCTCCTTTCTGAGCTCAGTGATCCAGAACCCACTGGTTCTAAGAACATGGATTGTAAGTGTATCCACTGTCAGGTTTTATCTTCTTCTTCTAACACTTGTCCATGGGAAGTGGGGTGCTGAGAGGGCCCTTCACTGACTTATTATCTGTTTTAGCCAACTCCTGCTTAGTCCATTTCTTAACCCCAATTCTATGAACTTAAAAAAAAGTTGGTAATCGTATTTTAATATAGTTGATTTCCTTCATAATCCTATGTATTTTGTTTATGCATTTAAAAATAACCATTCTTTTGAGAAGGAATCCAAAGGGTTCACCAGAATTTCAGAGGCATCCGTGACACAAAAAAGGGGTAGCAGGTTCTGTGCTTCTATCTATTCTACATTGTAACCAAATGTGCTTGCTTATTGTTCTCAGGAAAAACAAATTTTTTTTTTACATTTTCCACCACCATGATATTGTAGAATAAATATGGGCTCATGCATGGAATGTTCTCCTCCTTCATCTCTACTTCTCAGATCCTCTTTCCCCTTTCCTTGTCTTCTTTAATGGGTTACACATACCAGTGGCCTGTCTCTCAATTGATAAAATGATTTTCTATTTAGCTGTGTGTATTTGGTTGTTTTTTTTCTCTCTGGTAGACTAATTTCCTTGAGAACCAAAATTACTTCATTTTCATCTCTTGTATCCTCAGTTCTTGGCACAAAGTACTTAATATTGTTGAATTAAATCAAATTTAGGCAGATACTGACCTGAAGTCTGGGGGACCAGCTCCTCAGGAGGTGGTAGGGGATCAAGGGCATTTCTTACATCCCCATTTGGCATCTTTTCCTTCTGAGCTGCAAGAGGAAAGAGATGGGACAGGTTGACATTTCCTGCCCAAGTTAGTCCCTCAGTCTCCCTTTTTTTCTCCCCTTAATACACACATATCCACTTGTTTACAAGCTAAATCCCCCCAAGGGGGAAGGCTAGGCATAGCAGAAGTAAAAGCTGCACCAACCCCCACATTCCTTCTACCCACCCATAGCCCTGATTTGGCTTTTCTTTTATGCGGAATTGGGAAGACCATGGATTTTGAAGTCAGAGGAAATCTACTTTACTATTTCTAATTTATGTGAACCTCACTGGGCCATGCTTTCCTAATCTACTGACAAGACAATCTTCAATAACGCTCTGGGGATCCCACAATTCTTCCTTCCATGGCCGAGTAACGCCTTCTCTCAGCCCCATGTTTTTCCATCCCCCAAAAGAGCTGAGCAGTTCAGAATCTGGGCCACCTGCCTCTGACTCTTCTTCACCCAGTACTGGTCCTTGTGGGGAGAATTCTGACCTGTGAGTTTCTTCAAGAAGGTCTCTGGGGGCTGAGGCATGCCAGGGATCATCTCGTACAAGGGCACGAAATAGTCAAACATGCCATCGTCCACCTCACTCAAGGGAACTGTATCAATCACCTTAAGAGAAAAATAAAAAAAAATGGGGGGGGGGCGACCCAGCAGTAAACACCCAACTGTGTCCACTGTAGATTCAGCCCTGGCTTGAGAACTAGTGGGGAAGGAGTGGAGGGAGGCAGGGGCTGACCTCGAGGCTTGGTTCACGATTAGAGAACTAGAGTGGAAACAGTGTTGGGCAATAGAAGGGAAGATAAGGGTCACTGTGGACACGCACCAGAGTCCAAATGACAATCACCAGTTATCCCAGGGAGGATGTGGGAGGAAGCACCAGGAAGTTTTTACCTTCTGGGCCACCACCTTCATTTCTGTAATATAAGCTGCCATTGCTTCCTCCTGGCTCATCCTGCCCAGACTGTGCCAAGCATCCCTGGAGGACAGAGTTCTGGTCACCCAAGGAGGCTCCATGAAAGGGCACTGCCATAGAAGCAGTACTGTGGAGCTGGGGCAGGAAAGGAGGGGGCTTTACCATTTATAGCGTCCAATGGGGTCCCAGAAGCCAGGCCTGGGCACACGGCAGGGTCCCTGGGTGGCCTGCTTATAGTAGCTGTAGAAACGCAACATCTCCTCGTAGGATGGGCGATAAGAACCTGAGGGATTGTGGTGATGGGAAAAAGGACAATAGGGAAAAAGGAAAAGCCAAGAAAGAAGCGTCATCCACCCGCAGTTTCGGGGGTAAGAAGTCAGGGCATTTTCGGAGTGTTCAGAGAGACAGCAGAGAACGAAGCTTTGAGACAGGCTGAACAACTGGATACTGTGTAAGGAGATGCTTCCGGGGGTGAGGGGGTCTTACCTATTATTATTATCTTAAGACAACTGGGGTTACACAGAGTCAAACAGCAAAGGGTGACTCACCTATTGAAATATCAGGTAAATCAAACTGTCAGGAGCCAAAAGCCTTCCCTCCATCCCTGGAAACTTCTGAGAACTCCAGAACTGGGGACAGGGGGTACCTCCAAACTGCAGCTTATAATCATCGAGAGCGGGGAGCACAGGGAGGTTAAGGCAGAGGAGACGGGGGGAGGGAGAAAGTCACAGGTCTCACCATTCTTGGGTAAACTCTGGATGACCGTAACGGCCGCGTGGAATTGCTTCTGGCAGTCAGGCTCTGAGCTATCCCCTTCTGTCCCCATTCCGAGCTAATCCTAGTCCGAGGAAGCGAGAGGAGCCGGGGTCGGTGGCGGGGAAGTTCACAGACTTCCTAGAACGGCAAACTCGCGTGAGCGCCCCTGAGACCCGGACAGGTGCGCAGGGATCACTTTTTCCCAACTTCAGCCTCCCACACACCAAACTCTATGATTCCGAGGAGAAAACAGAGGTCTTCCTTTATGGGGACTCACAGAGTATTCTTCCCCAAAGTCGGACGGGCTCGTCCCCGGGGGCGGGTGTGGGGCCTGGGACCGATTCGGAGCCCAGGGGGGCAGAAAGGCCGGCCGGTGCCCCAGGCTCCTGCCCCCTCCAGATGCGCCCTTCGTTGGTAAGCTCCCCCTCCCCAGACGCATCCCCAGCCACAGCACACAACTCCCAGGGATGCAGCCTCCAGCATGCAAGGCTCCACCCCGAGGGCCCCCACTCCGGGGGTCCCAGCGCCGCCCGGCACTCACCCCGGCTGCCCCTCCTCGGCTCGCCGGGTCCGGACAGCGGGGCGCCCCCCTCTCCCGAGTGCCCGAGGTTTCCGACTGACCTCCCGGCGCAGTTGTAAGGGAAAGGGTAAGTGCAGAACAGACACAAGTCTCGGCCAATAAGCAAGTCTCTTTTACTCTCTCCTTCCGCGTTTCATCCACTAGGCGAAGGTCTTTCAACTTTATGCAAATAACCTTTCTGCTGATTTCCAAACGGGCGGTACTATTACCGCTCTCTCCACCACTCCTCCACTAAAATTGAGAAAGGTGCTTAGCGCCCCCTGGTGGAACGGAGAGGCATCTGACGCGAAACTTGAGCGTCCTCTTGCGGAAGAAATGGATTACCGTCACCTAGGCCGGGGAATCGACGTGTCAATTTGCAAGGCGTCAGTCAATCAAAAACTGACTTCTCCGGTTGAATTGAATTGGATTTCCGAGGGAGATTGAGGAAGAGAGACTAGAGGCGATACAACACATGCCAGACAGTGGTGGAAATTCGAGGAGAGTTGGAGGTTTAAATAAAAGGAGAATGTTGCTTTTCGGGTCCTACTGTATACATCAGGGGTGGGGTAATTGCGGACTGTCAGAGAGTGCGCTGCATGCTCCAAACTAACAGTAGATGGCGCTGTGCCCACGGACTTCGGACCCTGACCCCCGGGCTCATTTAGCTTAGATGGACACCCAAACCGACGTCCAGTCCCGTGCACATCAACACCGCCACTCTCTTGGAAAGGACTTAGATGCTGCGTGCACCGATGACGCATAAAAGCGGTCACGCATACACGCACCTTGGCTCATCATTCATGTATCATTCATTACTGAATATCACACGTACAAACTCCCACAGGGACACCTCACAGGAGAGGAACCCCGGGCTCTGGGGAAGCGTGGCAGACATTCTGGGAGCAGAAAACGCGATCCTGGGCATGGAAATTGGAATCTAACAAGGGGCTGTTGTCACTTTTTTGTTTTTGTATCCTTAGAGCTTTGCATACAGTAAGTGCTAAATAAGTGCCTTTTAAAATTCCATTCTTTCATGCTAAGGTTGCCAAAGCCTGCTCATTTTACTTTGGTAACATCTCTTTTGCAACCATCCCCTTCTCTTCTCATGCAATCCTTGCGCCAAAGCCAATCCACACTAATCTATACCGCTCTCAGCTGTCTCAGTGGTCTTTCTTTTTTTTAAAAAACTTTTTATTGACAGAACCCCTGCCAAGGTAATTTTTTACAGCATTATCCCTTGCACTCACTTCTGTTCCGATTTTTCCCTTCCTTCCCTCCACCCCCTCCCCCAGATGGCAAGCAGTCCTATACATGTTGAATATGTCACCTATATCCTAGATACAATATATGTTTGCAGAACCGAACAGTTCTCTTGTTGCACAGGGAGAATTGAATTCAGAAGGAATAAATAACCCGGGAAGAAAAACAAAAATGCGAGCAGTTTGCACTCATTTCCCAGTGTTCTTTCTTTGGGTGCAGCTGCTTCTGTCCATCATTGATCAATTGAAACTGAGTTAGATCTTCTCTTTGTCGAAGAAATCCACTTCCATCAAAAGACATCCTCATATAGTATTGTTGTTAATGATCTCCTGGTTCTGCTCATTTCACTTAGCATCAGTTCATGTAAGTCTCTCCAGTCCTCTCTGTATTCATCCTGCTGGTCATTTCTTACAGAACAATAATATTCCATAACATTCATATACCACATTTTACCCAGCCATTCTCCAATTGATGGGCTTCCTTTCATTTTCCAGTTTCTAGCCACTACAAACAGGGCTGCCACAAACATTTTGGCACATACAGGTCCCTTTCCCTTCTTTAGTATCTCTTTGGGGTATGAGCCCAGTAGAAACTCTGTGGTCTTTCTAAAGAACAGATCTGACCATGTCACTTCCCTACTTAATATTACTCCAGCGGCTTTCTATCAAGCCTTCAGGATCAAATATAAAATCTTTTTTGGATTCAAAACCCTTCATAATCAGCCCCCCTTTCAGCTTTTCAGTCTGACACCTTACATCCCACTCTCCGTCCCTCCTGTTCCCTTTCCCCGCCCCTCCCCCCACCTCCCACTGACATTGATTTCCCTGCTCTTTCCGGAACAACACAGTCTCCAGAATGGGGCATTTTCATTGGCTGCCCCCTTTGCCTGGAATGCTCTCTCTGTTTATCTCCCATCTTCTGGGTCCTTTGGCTTCCTCAAAGTCCTAGCTAAAATCCTATCTTCTACAGGAAACTTTTCCCAATCCCCCTTATTTCTTGTGCTTTCTCTCTATTGATTATTTCCAATTTATCCTACATATAATTTGTACAGAATTGTTTACAAGCTGTCTCTCCATTTATACTCTGAGGAAGGATTGTCTTTTGCTTTTCTTTGTATCTCCCTGCTTGGCTCATGGGAGGCGCTAAATAAATGTTTATTTAGTGACTGACTAAAGTCCTTCACCTCAGTTCCTGTGAACGAATCCTTTCCTATTTCTCGGTGTTTGTGTATTTATCAGAAAATAGAGAAGGCGATCGGCTCCAGCGTCATGAGGGTTAAACCAATGACGTCACGAAGCTGAACTAGTGAAGGGGGAGATTCCTGCCTCTTCTCCTCTTTGTGCATCCTTCTTTCCCTTCCTCTTCTTCCCCTCTCCTAGTTCTCTGACACCCCTAAACCCCAAACTTGGGGGGTTAGATCATGTCATTAGATCATGTCAGATCTAATCCAGTTTCCAAGCCGGAGGAGCTTGAAACCTTTATTCAGGTGGTTTTTGCCCACCTTTATTGCCCGGACCCCACACCCGACTGCCTGAGTTTGTGAAAGGGGGATCTCAATGCAGAAGGGAGGGAAGGAACCCCTTCAGAGTCTCCAACGGTCTCTTGCAAATCCAACATAGGGACTCGAAGAAAAGCCACTACTCCCTAACACCGCCCCCACCCCACCCCCACCTCCAAGGCCAAATCTTGAGCAATCTCCCGGTGCTTCCGAGTCAGTCCACAGGGATGGAGGAAGAGTACCGTGAGTGGACATGAGGGGGCACGGCAGGGCACAGTCACAATGGGTGGGAGCATACGGACGTCCCACAGTTCGACTTCAATTCCCAAGACCTCGGAAGCCGGCAGATCCCGCCCCCAAGATCCTGGCCTCCCTCCCTCCTTCCCTCCCTTTTCCTTCTCTTCCCTCCCTCTCTCCTAGCTCACTCCGCCTCCTGGTCCTCCTCCTTTAAGTTTCTCACTTTGGAATCTGGGAGCCAGAGCCCCGGCCGGGCCGCGGACAGTCTCTGCCCCGGGCTAGTGGCTCGGGACCGGATCCTGCCTGGGACTATGCCGTGCTCCTTGTGGAAGAGAGGGAACTCCCGGGACCCGAAGACCTCGTTCCGGATCGTGGTGTCGCATGGCGGGAGCCCAGACGGGGCCGGGCTGCGAGCGCTCAAGAAGATGGGTTAGTGACAGGGGTCGGCTCGGGGGCAGAAGCCTGGGAAACCCGGGCTCGGCAAAGACGGGGCGCCCCGCAAAGGGAGAGAGGGTCTGGGGCGCGCCGTCGGTTCTAGAGCGAGTATAGCCTGCGGCCGCGCCACTCCGCAGGGGACTCTGCCCGGGAAGCCCTAGAACGGAACGAGAAATCCGATGGGGTCTCCGTCTGGGAGAAGTACACAGGCTGAGGGGCCAAGAGGGTCCCCTAACTCCCTGGGTCGCGGTTTCCCTGCTGTTTAACACATAGGCTATCTCACAAAAGTTTGCTTGCCCGGAAAGTCACCTGGGAGAAGGGCAAAGCCTTTTCCTCTGGAAACGTTCTAAATGGTGGTCAGGTTGCTATGTCAACTCCCTACTCGGCCCATAATGTATTATATGATAGTCTGTATCCCATTAGATTGTGAACTTCTCGAGAGCAGGGACTAGCTACAGATACAGACACACTTAATTATAGTTCATTGATTGGTATGGGGAAGGGATGTTTACACTGAAAAGCAAGGATCAGAAAACTATTGATTTGGGACTAGGAGGGTCCAATTCTCCCGAAAAGAGAGCGCCAGATAAATTAAGATGTGCCCAAGTTCACCTAGCTGCATCTTGGAGACTGGAACAGCCAGGAGGTAGCCTGAGGAGTGGGAGTATAAAAAGAACAGACTTATCCATTCTAGGGACTTGCATTTAAATGTTGACCTTACAGCTGCCCACTTGAATGACTGTGGACAAGTCTCTTCATCTCCAGAGGTGTTTGTCAAATCAGATGCACCTCACCTGGGGAAGAGAAAAGCACCAGAGTGTATATTAACTGCCAGACACTGTGCGGAGCCCTTTACAAATACAAAATTTTGTGTTTCATATTTGTAATGAAATGAAAATTAGACCCTTTTGGCTGGCCAAGAAAAGTTCCTTGATTCTTCCCTCTTAGAATCTGTGAACTGAGAGAACGGTTGTGTAGAAGCGCAAGGATCCGTTGAAGCATTTAATAATAACAGTGGTGACATTACCACAAGTAATGCCCCTTTAGTACAGTTTGTTAAATGCCATATTGAATGTACAAGATGCTAGTATTAGAACTAATAGTGATAATTATAACTATAACAGTAATTGGTACTCTCAGAGTGGACATTAATAGAGTGATGCCAAAAGAGAGACAATCTGCAGATTTCTATAGAGAGCAGGCCTTGGAGCTAGGGGGGCTTAGGTTCCAATTCTGCCTCTTCATGTACTGATTGTCAGACTTTGGGTTAAATGATTTTTTAACTGTATCAGTAGATGACTGCAGATGCAGACTGGATGGAGTTAGGACTGGGAGGTGGGAAGGGGGGGGACCAAGGAGGAAAGGTTGCTTTGGCTCAATCATTATGTAATACTGGGTAAGTTATCTTCTCCCTCTGAGATTCTGTTCACTTCTCAAAATGAGGTCTCTTGGCTTATTTGACAAAGTCTTTTTAAAAATTTTTATTCATTTAATATTTTCCCTGATTACATTCAGAACAAAACATTTTTTTACATTTTTTTATTTCTCCTTTATTTTTATTATAGCTTTTTATTTACAAAACATATGCATGGGTAATTTTTCAACATTAATATCCTTGCCAAACCTTCTATTCCAACTTTTCCTCTCCTTCCCCCACCTCCTCCCCTAGATGGCAGGTAGTCCAATACATGTAAAATATGTTAAAGTATATGTTAAATCCAATATATGTATCCACATTTATACAGATATCTTGCTGCACAAGAAAAATCCGATCTAGAAAGAAAAAAACTGAGAAGGGAAACAAAATGCAAGCAAACAATAACAGAAAGACTGAAAATGCTATATTGTGGTCCACATTTATTTCCCATAGTTCTCTCTCTGGATGTAGCTGATTATCTTCATTACTGAACAATTGGAACTGGTTTGAATTCTCTCGTTGTTGAAGAGGGCCAAGTCCGTTAGAGTTGATCATCATATAATCTTGTTGTTGCTGGGTATAACGATCTCCTGGTTCTGCTCATTTCACTTAGCATTATTTACATTTGTTTTTAAAATTTTTGAGTTATAGGTTCTTTCCCTCATGCCCACCCACAATTAAGAAAGCACTTGTGAAATTATGCAAAACATTTCCATAAAAATCAAGTTGTGGGGGAGAAAAAACCCTAAAGATTTCCCACCCTAATGAAAATAAAAGCCCTTAAGAAAAATTAAGCTTAAAAAAAGAGAGATTGGAAAGTTTAGTGGAGCAGTGGATAGAGGACCAACCCTGAAGTCAGGTGGATCGGAGTTCAAATGTAGTCTCAGACACTTAACCCTTTCTAGCTGTGTGGTCCTGGTCAAGTCACTTAACCCCAATTGCCTCAGCAAAAAGAGAGAGAGAGAGAGACAGAGAGACAGAGAGAGACAGAGAAAGAGAGAAAAAGGGTATTGATAGGGTTTTTTATCATAAGTCCTTCAGAGTAGTCATGGATAATTGTATATACATATTAGAGACATACCTGCCCTTACTAGCTATCTGCAAAAAAGGGAAAATATACAAATGGGTAGGGGAAAGAATGCCAGATTTGAGGTCAGGGGACCTGTTCAAATCTTGTCTCTGTACAATTCTCAGGAAAAGTCATCCTTCACTTGAAAACCCCTAGTGAGTTCTTCTACCTCCCTAGGCAGCCCCGTTCATTTTAAAACAGTTCTAATTTTTTAAAAAGTCAGTTCTATTTAGTTGGATGTTCAGATTCCTCCATAGTCTCTTCTTCTAATGTGTCCTTTTTCAAGTTTGTGTGACTTCTTCCCACAATTGCACATATGGGAACCCAGCAGGGTCCCTTGTCCACAGCAGTTCTAAATGAAGTTCCCAGATCCCTCTACTCAGTATACTAGGTAGTATACTCCAGGGAAGAGTATGGATATTAAAGCACATTAAATTCTACTTTCTCTACTGTTGCTATGGAGAGAGGGCTGGGCTTGGAATCAAGAACAGCTATGTTCAAAGTCTGACAGGTTCAGTTACTGGCTAGGTGACTGTAAATCTCTTAACTTCTCTGTATCTCAGATTCCTTATCTGCAAAATTGAAATAATAATTGCACCTACATTACAGGGATCTTTGTAAAGATTAAGAAATGAGTCTTAGTATATTAAGTGAAATGAGCAAAACCAGGAGATCATTATACATGGCAACAACAAGACTATACAGTGATCAATTCTGATGGACAGGGTTCTCTTCAACAATAAAATGATTCAGAAAAGTTCCAATGATCTTGTGATGAAGAAAACCATATACACCCAGAGAGAGGATTATGGGAACTGAGTATGGACGACAACATAGCATTTTCACTCTTTTTGTTGTTGTTTGCTTGCATTTTATTTTTGTTCTCATTTTTCTTTCTGGTTTAATTTGATTTTTCTTGTGCAGCAAGATAATTATATAAATATGTATGCATATATTGGATTTAATATATTTCTACCATGTTTAATATATATTGTACTACTTGACATCTAGAAGAGGTGGTGAAGAAAGAGGGAAAAATTGGCACACAAGGTTTTGCAAGTGTTAATGTCGAAGAATTATCCATACATATGTTTTGAAAAATAAAAAAGAGAGAAAGAGAGAGAAAGAAGTGTGGGGGAGAGAGAGATGAGTCTTAGAAACAGAATTGAAAATTCATAGGATTCTTTTCAGGTCTAGTGAGAAACTAATCTTCAGGACTTCTGAAATTTGATTCCTTCCAGCCTTTTTTCCTTCCTTTTTTTTTTTTTTCTTTCCACTTAACAGTATTTTATTTTCTCCAATTATGTGAAAAATAGTTTTCAACATTCACTTTATTATTATTATTATTTACAAAACATATGCATGGGTAATTTTTCAACATTGATTCTTGCCAAACCTTCTGTTCCAACTTTTCCCCTCTTTCTTCCCACCTCCTTCCCTAGATGGCAGGTAGTCCAATACATGTTAAATATGTAAAAGTTTATGTTAAATCCAATATGTGTGTGTGTGTGTATGTTTATTTATTTATACAATTTGTTCAGCTCCCACAGTCCTCTCTTTGGGTTCAGTTAACTCTTTTCATCACTGAATAAGTGGAACTAGTTTGAATCATCTCATTGAAGAGAACTCGAATTTAGGGTTTAGAACTGAGAGTCTATCAGATCAACATTCACTTTTGTAAGACTTTGAATTCCAAATTTTTTTCTTCCTCCTTCTCTTACCTCTTCCCATTACCAAGACAGCAAACAATCTGATATAGATTATACATGTGCAATATTTTAAACATCTTTCAATGTTAGTCATGTTGTGAAAGAAAAAAATCAAAACAAAGGAAAAACTGTGAGAAGGGGAAAAAAAGTGAAAATAGTAGCTTTGATCTGAATTCAATCTCTTTTTTCCTCTGGATGAGGATGGCATTTTCCATCCCAAGTTTATTGGAATTGTCTTGCATCATTGTATTATTGAGAAGAGCTATCTGTCATAAATGATCATCACACAATCGTGCTTTTACAATGTATACTGTTCCGGTTCTGCTCACTTCACTCAGCATCAGTTCATGAAAGTCTTTCCAGATTTTTCTGAAATCAGTCTGCTCATCATTTTTACAGAACAATAGTTCAAATACCACAGTTTATTAGCCATTCCCCAAGTGATGGGGAGCAGTACAATTTCCAATTCTTTGCCACCACAAAAAAAGAGTTGCTACAAATATTTTTGCACATGTGGATCCTTTTCTCTCTTTGATGATCTCTTTGTATTATCCAGTAGTGATAATGCTGAACCAAAGGGTTTGCAGGTTTATAACCCTTTGGGCATGTTTCCAAATTGCTCTCTAGAGTGGCCTTTCTTCTACTTTTATACTCACTAGCCTTTTTCCCAAAACAGCATATGTCTCCAAGCCATGGATTCCTTCTATGAAGCTCAGGAAATTTTATTTCTGATACAGACATTCAGGGAGAGGGAAGAAAAGTGCAAGGGAGGAGTGATTAGGGTATAGAGGGAGAACTTACACTGATAGGAGAGAGGAGGGAGCCCTCTTTCACAGCTGGGTAGCAACTGGGTGATGGAGCCACTGAATAGCACTTTGATTTTCAGTCTGAGTGAGTTAAGTAGAACAGTAAGAAGAGTTGTTTGGCAGGATCAAGCAGAACTCCTGATTGGGGCAATTTGTCCAGGGGTGAAGAGTTCCTGTTTCTGGATACTTCCACAGGCAAGGTCCTTCCGAGGGACACAGCTTGGATTGGGCCAAATGTTCCTCTTTCTTTTCTGCCCCTTTCCTCCAGATCCTCTTAGAAAAGATAAATGGGAAACATCAGGCTTCTGGAAAAAACTTTGTGAGAGAAGAGGAGAGTCTTGGGGGTGGATTCAGAAGACCCACCTTTAAATCCTATATAAGTCACTCATAAATTTCTTAGAGGGAGCTGGCACAGTGGATAGCATATTGGGCTTGGAATCAGGAATATCTGAGTTCAATTCCTAGTTGTGTGACTCTGGGGGGTAAATCATTTAATCTCCCGTTGCTTCAGTTTCCTCATCTGTAAAATGGATATAATTATATCACCTATTTCTAGAGTTATTGTGAGAATCTATATAGTTTAGCACTGTGCCAATGAAATGGACAAATAGCCCTCCTTTCTGCCTCGGGCCAGCAGAAGAAAGTTTGCTCAGCTAGATTGGGGGACTTCTTTTGCATTTCAAAAGGCCGGCTCAACAATGCTCTTAAGGGTGGGGGAGGATGGTAGCCGAAACTTTCTATCTATGTTAAAACATCTGCCCAGGTGAGGTTCTCTTGTTATCCTGTAAAACCCCCATCCTCCTGTTGTAAAAGGCGAATCACAGATTAAAATGTAACAAGCCGAACAGAAATGCTTATAAGGCTGTCTTTAGTTCTGTAAGGGATGGAATTCTGTCCCGAGCTCGGTACCAAATAAATTCTAAAACTTTCCTCATTGTGGCTGTCTTGAATTTTATTGCCTGGGCTATTTCACCAGAATGTAGTAGATGCTATGTAAATGCTAGTTATAATTATTTAATGTGATTGGGTCTCTTCTAATAATTGAGAGGCTTGGACTAGTTGAATTTTGATCATCCCTCTCCTAATCTACTATGTCCTACCCAGGTTTCTGCAGAAAAACCCATCCCCTTTTCTATAATCCCCTAATCTCTTTCACCATTGACTGCCTAGAATTGCTGAATCCACAGAGAGCCTGGGTTTCTAGTCATAGGATTTATTCATAGCCCAGGCAGCGGTTGAATGCTCTCCTAAGGCTGGGACTTAGCCTACAATGTTTTCCTTGAGACCTCTTTTGAAAGGTGAGTTTCGAGTATGGACCATAACATAACATTCTCACTCTTTTTGTTGTTGTTCCTATAAATTTCGTTTTCTTATTCATCTTTTTTCCTTTTTGATCTGATCTCTCTTGTGCAACAAGATTTACATATATTGAATTTAACATATATTTTAACATGTGTAACATATATTGGATTACTTGCCAGCTAGGGGAGGAGATGGGGGAAGGAAGGGAAAATCTGGAACACGAGGCTATGCAAGGATCAATTTTGAAAAATTATTCGTGCATATGTTTTGTAAATATAAAGTTTTAATTTTAAAAAAAAGGACTATCAAAAAGAAAAAAGAAAAGGAAAAAAAGGTGAGTTTTCAGGGCTGAGTAAGGTCCCTTTTCCTGTCCCCCGATTCTTCCTCTCTAGTTAGCCTTGTGAAATTAAGGTTGGACAAAACTACAGGAAACCTCAGTCTGGCCAACCTCCCCCTGTGGGGAGGCTCAAGGGCAGAACTCAGGCATCTCAATTGGTAAGCAATGGAGGGCATCTTGCTGCCACCCACAGGAGTTGACTGTATCTATGTGGTCTCCCTTTTCCTGGTCTCAGTTCCTCTACAACTTTCATGAGGACTGGTTTTCTTTAGTTGACAAATAACCTGTGACTTGTTCCCATTAACCCTACTGAAGCTGAATCATTCCTCAGAGGGCTCAAGGCTCTCCCAGGGATGGGCAATGTAATCCTAGACCCACCCGCTCTCACCTCCTTTGGTTGCAAGTTCTAGGGAACCAGACTCTTTCCTTGACTTTGCTTTCCTGTCTTTGTTACCTTTTGAATGGATTGCTCTAGAGGTCTTTATACTTGCCAGTGAGGGTGGGGTTAGCCAGGGGGAATCTGGCTGGGGGAGTTGTTGATTAAGAATCTCAGTGGACAGAGGCAAATTCTGGATCACGAGGGTATGAGGGGAATCCAGTAAAGGGTGCCCTCCCCACTGGGTGTTTTATCCTGCTGATGTCATCAGGAAATGTCCCTTCTCCCCTCTCACCCATGCCCCTGGCATGTGGTTAGGCTTTCTGCATGTCTGACATTCCTGCTGCCAACTCACAAATCCCCTCCAAGCTCCCTTGAATGTACATCTCTCTATGTATACATGGAACGCCCTACATACATACCCTTCTCTCCACACACATAACTGCTCCCCTGCTTTGCTTTGGAGGGCCCAACCAGGCTCTCTCCCCCAAGCTGTACCTGGAACCTCCTCCCTAGGGACCACACCCATCCCTTGGGCAGAACACAAAAAAGCAGCTTCCTTAACTCCAAGTCCTCGGGCTGCTAGACATTTTATCTTTTTAAGAGGTCAGTAGAGGAGGGATAGAGGCCCCAGCGCATCTCCCCCCTCACCCCCCATCTTTGAGACTGGGTAATGGAAGGTGTCTGGACCTGAGTGCTGACAGGGGCCCAAAATAACTCCAACTGGGGCTCCTGTGACAGAGCGCAGGGACAGCCACCTCTTCCTATCTCTCCCCTTCTATCTATTCCCCTTCAATGGAGAAAAGTGGACAGTGAAAAAACCTACCCATCTCTAGGGATGGGATAAAATCAGGGAGGAATCCATAGAAAGTGAAAGTGGCTCATACACCTAGTTCCCCCTTCCTGGCTGGGTAAATATGGCTAATTCTATCAAGAGTCTGCCTTGATTTCTCTCCTTATAAAACAGAGGTCATGGAGAAGGAGGGGCAGTGAGAAAAAATGTTTTGGGGAACAGGGTCTGACATCTTCCCTACTGCCCTTGTAGTTTCCAGGGTTATTCCTCCTCTTCTCTCCTCTCTCAAGGTTTTTGATGTCTTTATATGGGTATGGCAAGAGAAAAAGACAAGGGTCTAATGTCTTCTTTACTTATCTCCCTTTTTCTAGACTCCCTTTCTCCTCCTCTCCCTCTTTCCTTTATCTTCCCTCTCCCCCTTCTCTCCTCTGTCCTTTCTTTTCTCCCCCTTCTCCTGCCCACTCTTGCCCTCCTCCCCCTCATCGTTTCTCAGCTTTTTCTCCAGCTCTATCACTGAGCAAGGGGGCTGTGAGCACAGCTGGATCTTCCAGCAGTTACCCAGAATGGAGAGAGAAGTGGTCAGTGAGAGATGGTACCATTGAGTGTGAAAGGTTTAATAAAAATAGCATTTATGTAGTTCTTTAAGGCTGACAAAATTATTTCCTTTGATTCTCATAGCCATCCTGGACATAGGTCTATTATTTAGCCCCATTTTACAGAGAAGACTGGTACTAGGTGAGAGGTTTTTGCATCTGTTTGGGTCAAGCCCAGAGCAGGAATGAGGAAGAAGATAAAACTGGTGCTGTTGATACTAACATTTCATTTGGCTGGTGACAGCCTTGGGCTTCATACCTAACTTCTGGCTTGGGCTCCCCGGCAGCTCCCATCCTCATTCTCCGTGGATCTCTCACTCACCTTGGGGTATGGGTGATCTTACCATCCCCAGACTTGTAAACTGAGGCATACAAACCCGAGACACCCGAACCGGACCTTTCATTCTGTCAGGTGCCCTGTTCTGCTTTGCCCCTTTCCCAAAGAACTGGGCGGCGTCCCGGCCAATGCCTGGAGGCAGGTGATGTGTGTGCTCGGGAGGGCAGATGGCGATGCGGAACATCTGGGACAGATGTGACCGAATCACGCGCCCTTCTCCCAGCTGGTCACTCCGGTGCCCGGAGCTGCCCCGGTGGAGAGCCGGAGGGGCTTCGGTGACCCCAGCAGACTCTCGTCAGGGCTGTGTGTGTGTGTGTGTGTGTGTGTGCGCTTAGTGAAAGTAGCGGTGGTCGGCTGAGGTTGGGGCTGCACTACGGAACTTTTGCCTGTTTGCAGAAAGAGTTTGGGCAAATCTGCCTCCGGGGAATGAGTGACTCACCTCCATTTCCGGTCTTAGTCATTTGCTTCCAAAGTGTGGGGGCAGGGAAATGGGAGAAAAAGAGGGGGCTGGGCTCAGCAGCTGTATCTCGAAGCTAGATTGGTTGTTGGTTGTCATAGAAACAAGGGTTAGTCCATCCCCCAGCTCTCTATTTGCCAGAGAAGTGGGAGTGGGGTCGATGAACCCAACCTAGTGCCAAAATAATAATCACTCACATTTAAGAGGGGAAAAAGTATTGTTCACCAAGTGTTTGCCGTCCATCATCCTCTGAGACTCACAATAGCTCAGTGAAGTAGCACTACCACAATTATTATAATAATTGTACTGCCTATTTCAAAGCTGTACATTTTACAGATGAGGAAACTGAGCTGAGGAGCTTGGTTCCAGTTCCACCTTTGACATCTGTTACCTCTGAGATCTTGGGCAAGGCATTTAGACTCCTAGTGCCTGAATTTCTTTATCTGTAGAATGAGGGGTTTGGACTAATTGGGTTTGCTCTAAATCTTTAGTTCTGTGGCTGAGTAGTTTCCTAAAGTGCCTTCTGAAGGCAGCTAGCTAGTGTAGTGGGTAGAAAGCACTGTCCCTGGAGTCCAGAGGATCTGGATTTAAACCTGGCCCCAGGTACTTGGTAGATGTGTGACTCTGGGTAAGTTACTTCAATAAAAGAAATAAATAATAAAATATCTTCTGTATCTCAGTCAGATGAGAAGTAACACTGATGAGCCATGATTGTATTTCAGTAGAGAAACTATTTCCATGGGTTCCCAGGACTTATGAATTTGTAGTGGGGTCCCTCTTTTGATTCCCCCTCCTTCCTTTTCCTCAAGTCACTACCCCTCAAAAGAAAGTATCAAGGAGATGTTGGCTAGATGAGGAGAGTGACCAGAGAAATGTCCAAGACTCCAAGAATCAGGGAATGGGACTGATTGCTTCCTGGTTAAAAACATAGGCGTTGGTCACTTCTCTCTGACTCCACAAGAGGTAGCACATATGTTGTTTCTCTAATGTGGGGGGACTCATATATTTGAAATAAGATGTCCATTCTCATTAATCTCCCAAGAGCAGAAGTGGAAGGGGGTGATGTGGGAGCAGGAGTAAATGCGGGCACTAATGGAGGAGAAACCATACAATCTTCCCCATTCCTTTGTGCAGTCTCTTTGAACCTGGGATCTGGATAAAGATAAGGCTTGTGGTCTGGATCAGGGAGTAGAGTATAAGAAGAGGACTGGTGGTAGGGAATTTCAAAATAAGAGTTAAAGAACTAGGGAAGGGAGAGGCCCAGGGTAAGTGGGAGGCCAGATATCAGTTCTCTCCAAAAACAGAGTAGGTCATCCAGAGATCAGCTCCACCCAATCTTTCCCACCAGGGTAGCAGCCCTGCTGGACCTGTGCCCAGGAATCCATGGCTGCCAGCTTGCTGTTCTAACCTACTTACCTGGAGCCCTGAAAGTCCGAGCTGTCATTTGTGTGCCTCCCTCCCCCCCAATTGGGCAAGGCAACAGGGAATGAAGGAGTGGGGCTTAGGTTGCAGCAGGAGAAATTTAGGTTAGATAGGAAGAACTTTCTGATTATCAGAATTTTGAGCCAGGAGAAAGGCTATTGGGAGCTGTTTCTATGATACTCAGAGTGTGCCAAGTATTGAGTGGAAGGCATGAGAAGCCTTCACCCTATAAGCTGT
Organism: Antechinus flavipes; assembly: GCF_016432865.1. NCBI lineage: Eukaryota > Metazoa > Chordata > Mammalia > Dasyuromorphia > Dasyuridae > Antechinus > Antechinus flavipes. Next base: position 141,312,676 of record NC_067401.1, on the reverse strand, counting down.
TGAGGGCTGGACTCAAAGGGGTCAAGGATGAGAATTCAGTTGGAGAATGGAGACATAGATGTAGGTCTCTGGATGTTGCTCAGTTTCTGATCCTTCCAGAGAGATAAACATTAACCAGGCTGGAGTAAGAGCAAATAACCTGCCCTTCAGGACAACGAACTTGAAAATATTTTTAGATGTAAATGAGGGGGGAACAATCTCCGTCCACTGCTCCAAGTACAATCCTGAGCATCAGGGGTGTGTGTGTGTGTGTGTGTGTGTGTGTGTGTGTGTGTGTGTGTGTTGGGTATATGTAGAGGGGGGTACTAGAAAGTATCTGGTATGAGGGTTCAATGCTGAGAAGGAAAGTACTCAGAGATGAGGATCATCATGGGATGACAGTTTAATCCAACCCATTTTTAACAGATGAGGAAATCAAGTCAAACAGACTTAGGAGCCATAATGTGAATTTGGTTCCTACAGCTACAAGTTCACAGTGTTCTTTCCAGAACAGGGATAATTCAGTATCTGAGATGGGAAAAACAAAGATGGAAGAGCTTACTATTGAGGAAGGGAGGGGGATGTCTGAGCAGCAATAAAGGGGTCAGTAGCAGAGATGGGAGGGCTTAGTGTTGAAGATGGGGGCCTAGTGACAGCAATAGAGGGCTCAATACCAGTAGATGTGGGTCTCTGTATCAGGAATGGGGGCATTTTGTAGGGTCTTGCAGTAATGGCTTCTCTGACTACTCTTTGGGCAACTAATTAGTGCAGTAGATAATGTGAGGGAGGTTGGACTCTAAGGTCTTTTCCATTTTTGGACGTCAATTTATCGAGCTAATCAGAAAGAGAGTAGAGACAGCTCTCTGAGTAGGCTGCGCTCTAAAAAGGGTCTCTTCCCTAAAAGCACAGATTGAGGAGCACCTAGATAGCAGAGCAGCCCTGGCTCTGGACTCAAGACCCGAGTTCAAAAGCAGCCTCAGACACTTACAACTTGTGTGACCCTGAGCAATTTACTTGATCCTGTTTGCCTCAGTTTCCTCATCTGTAAAATGAGCTGGAGAAGGAAAAGGCAAACCCCTCCAGTATCTTTGCCGAATATGGGGTCGGGGTCGACCATGACAGAATCGACTTGGCAACAAATTATTCTCCTTCTTTCAGACCTGAACGAAGATGAAGATGTGCTGGCTATGCTGAAGGGTTCACAGTTCTGCAAGATCAGGTCGCTCAAGTGGCAAAAGATCCGCTTCTATCGGCTGCAGGATGACTGTATGACCGTGTGGTTCCAGCGGCGCTTCCGACGTCCTAAATCTCATCACGTCTGTGCGTGAGCCATGCCTTAGGTTATCGCCCTCTCCTCCCTATGCGGGAAGGTTCCCCCTCCTCCCCCCCCCCCCAGCAAGTGTTTCTCCCGAGCCCCCACCCCTTAGCGTGGGCTGCCGGCTGTTCGCAGCCTAGCCCTTGGGCCCTCCCCACCCCCTCTCCAGTGGCTGTTTCTTTTCTCCAGGTAGTAGAGGCAGGGATTGGGGTCTCAGTAGACCCAGATTAAAGTCCCAGCTCTGCGCTTGAGGTCCTTGTAATGTGGTGGGGGTGAGGTGGGCTCTCAGATTTCCAAGTCCCCTCCAGCTCCGTTTAAAGCCGACGCCTTCCCCCCCATCCCCGCCTTGCCCCCCACCCCCCGCAGTCTCCTTGCAGAACATTGAGGCTGTCCGCCAGGGCCATCAGTCCGAGGGGCTGCGACGCTATGGGGGCGCCTTCCCCTCCGGCTGCTGCCTCACGATCACCTTCAAGGGCCAGCGCAAGAATCTGGACCTAGCGGCGCTCACCGAGGAGGAGGCGCAGCGCTGGGTGCGCGGCCTGGCCAAGCTCCGGGCGCGTCTGGACGCCATGAACCAGAGAGAAAAGCTTGACCAATATCCTTTTCGGGAGCCGGGGCTCCCTGGGACTCCAGCAGGCCTTTCGGTCCCAGGCTGTGGCCAGAGCTTTCCCGTATTTGTGGGGGGGGTTCGCATTGGCGGGAGGCAGTCCAATGGCCACCAGCTTTTATTGAAGCGCTACTGTGTGCCTGGCTTTGCGCTAAGCAAGGATAGAGTTCCTTCCCTTAGGTAGTCAGTCAACAAACAATCTAGTGCCCTGCCCTGGGTATACAAAGAAAGGCAGCGCCCTCCCCCAACAAAACAACCTCAAAAAATAGATTCCCTGCCCTCAAGAAGCTTACATTCTAATGAAGGAGCCCACCTACGAACACCTGTGTCCATATAATATATACAAGAAGATGGAAGATCGTTCCCGAAAGATGCCCTCCTTGGGAAGTGAGGCAGGAGGTAGGGGTTGGGAGGGGGCAGGGTGAAGGAAGAAGGGTGAGGTAGGATTTGAATTGGGTCTGTTGGGAGACTCCGGGAAGACTCCGAGAGGAAGAGGAGGGAGAGCATTAAAGGCTTGGAAGAAAGACAGTGAAAAGGGGTGGAGAAAGAGTCGGGAAACCGAGTGTCCGAAAGGAAGAACCGCAAATAGGTCGTGGGGAAGCTCTATCCTAAAGGAGGGAGAACAGAGTCAAATTTAAGGAAGGTAGGAAGGGGCCAGAGGGTGAGAGCCAGTCTGATAGCAGTTACAGTGGCTGCCTTCACTGTGATGCAGGAGGCTCTGTGGTGATATCCCAGAAACGCTTAGTTTCTTACAGGTAAACTGGGTCTCTAGGGTAGAGTCTCCCCCACAGTCAACCTGCCAATCAATCTGTCAATCATTTATTGAAGCTCAACCACGGCCACAGAACACTCTCTGCTCTCAACTAACTTCCATTCTGTTGGCAGGAATGGCGTGTGGGGAGTTGAGTATAAACACAACGTATGCAAAATCAACACAGGATAATTTGGGGGAGCAGCTGGGGTGGGGAGAGGTGGAATCAGGAAATGCCTCCTTTGGAGGTGATACCTGAACTTAGGTTCCAAGGAAACTGGGGGCTCTAAGGGACAGAGCTGAGGAAGAATATTTGAGGCACAAGGGTTCAGCCTGGGCAAAGGTACACAGTCTGGAGTCGGACAAGGAGTCTGCTAGTGCGAGAGAGAAAGAGGAAGCCCCCATTGTGGTGGGGATGACAAAGTCCCAGGGAGGGCTTCTGGTCTATTGAGAAAACAAGACACCCACCCAAGATGTATTTAGATTCCAGAAGAACAGGTCAGGCAGGTGGAGGGAGAATGGATTAGAAGGTGGCAGGGGGAGGGGTGCAGGTCCCCTTCAGTATGTGGCTTCCTGAACCTTCTTACTTGGATCCATGGCTACCTACACCAGGCAGATTCAGACCATGACAGCAAGATGAGTTTTAAAGAAATAAAAAACCTGCTCCAGATGGTGAATGTGACCATGGATGACATGTACGCCCAACAACTATTCAAGGTACCCCCCCTTCCTCATTCAGCCTCTACCCCGTTTCCCAATCGGACACCATTTTGCTTTTCTTCATCCCTTTTTCTGGAACCCTCCCTCTTCTTTTTTTTTTCATTCTCTGGGCCCCTCTGTTCTGTGACTTTATTTATTAGCTCCTATTCTCTAACTGAGCCTAATGGAATTCCTCAGTCCTTAAACTCAGCCCTGCTACCCCCTGCCTGTCAGCACTCAGACCACCTACTCCTATCATAAGATTATAGGCTTATAGATTTTAGAGCAAGAAGGGATCTTAGAGGACATTTAATCCAATCACTTCATTTTACAGATAAGGAAACTGAGGCACATCACTATCAAGTGGCTTGTCCAAGGTCACAAAGTTGATACATAGCAGAGGCGGGATTCAAATGCAGACAGATTTAGATTTCTTTTCTCCCATTCAAGAATTAAGCAAGCCCAACCCTTGAGATCAGCCATGTTTAGGCATGTGAACCCATCCCTTCGGGTTCCTCCTTTGGGCCTTTTCTTTCACCCTTTCCCTCACCTTCCTCTGTCTAAGGGTTTGTTTGTTTTTTGAAACACTTGGGTTAAATGATTTGTCCAGTGTCAAACAGTTAATACATTTCTGAGTTCATATTTGAACTCTTGACTCCTGACTCTGTCCATTGTGCCATCTAGCTGCTCCTCAATCTGTGCTTTAAGCAGAGGGTCCCTGATGCTAGAGAATAGCCTACTCAGAATTGTCCCTATTCACTTCCTTGATTAACTCAATAAAATGACATTCAAAGATGGAAAGGACCTTGGCATCTAACCTCCCTCATATTACGGAAGGGGAAACTGAGGCACTTGGTCAGAATAGAAAAGTGGCAGAACTGGTACTAGAACCCAGTACTTCTGCCTCCTAGTCAAGCAATTTATCCACCTCTATTCCTTTTTCTGGAGAATTGGCTGACTCATCCCTACTACCTCCCTCCCAAGCCCCTTGAGCTCAACTGTTGTTATTGAGAGAGCTGGTTCCTCTCTCTAGAGCTAGCAACATCTGGGACTCGTTACCTTAGCTGTCAGGTTAAGTCAGGCCAGGGTGGGGACATAAGGGGAATTTAAAAGTCCTGCATTTTATCCTGCAAGAAAGCAGAGGAAGCTCTCCAGATCAAGACACTCAAAGTCTGGGGTTTTGTTTTTTTGTTTTTGCTTTTATGTGGCTACATTGAAAAAAATTAATTTTCTGAATGAATAAAAATCTATGTTCACCCCCTTACCACCTTCTATTTCCCATGAAAAACAAAAGAAAAAAACACCCTTGTAAAAATCTACAGCATCCAGCAAAACAAAATAAAAATCTGATTTTTCTTCCTATCATCTTCAATAGGAGCAAAAATTAATTAAAATTGATTTTAATTAATGAAAAATTAATTTTTTGAATGAATAAAAATCTATTTTCACCTCCTTACCACATTCTATTCCCCATGAAAAACAAAAGAAAAAAAAAAACCATCCTTGTAAAAAAATCTACATCATCCAGCAAAACAAATTTCTGCACTGATCATGTCCAAAAAGAAATATGTTTTATTCTGTAGCATCACCTCTCAGGAGGTGGACATTATGCTTCCTTTTTCATGCCTCTAGGGATCATAAAATCCAAACTTGGATTCCTCCTTCCTCTCCAGCTTCCCTCCTCCTAGATCTCTAATCCAAAGAGGGTAAGGGACCTGAAGGATGGTTTGCTAAATTCAGCTAAATTAGCACAAGAGATCATGTGTGGCTACGACATTGATCCACATCACACAGGTACCATACCTGTATTGCTTGTGTGAATACACAGTAGACTCTTTCCATTTAAACTCGTATAGAACATAACACACACCATACCATAATGGTATGTAGGGCTATGAATTCATGCTATAATAGAGGAGCATTTAATTTGGAGGGTTAAATTAACTTGCTTTTTGTTTGTTTGTTTTGAGGCAATTGGGTTTAAGACATTTGCCCAGAGTCATACAGTTAGTTCTTATCTGAGGTTGGATTTGAATTCAGGTCCTGTTGACTCCAGAACTGGTGACTCTATCCACTGGGCCACCTAGCTATTACCCTTCATGAACTTGTTTAAATAAAAAATGTCAGTATAATTGGTATCCTTTGTAATACAATGGATTTTATTTTATACATTTGTGAGAAGGGGTGGTCCCTTGGCTTATCAGCTTACTAAAAGAGTCCCTGACATGAAAAAAGAATTAAAAATTCTGGTGTGGTGCATAGATTCTGGACATGAAGACAAAAAGAAATCTGCCTTCGGAGTCCCTTTTCCCTCTGCCCCTGTGATCTGGGGTAAGCCATTAAATCTCAATTTCTTCATACAGATTAATAATCAATAATAATAGCTATAAATTATAGAGCATTTTAAAAGGCTTACAAAGATCGTTGCAAATAGTTTTCTCATTTTATCTTCCCAACAATCCAGGGAAGTAGGTACTGTTATATCCTCATTTTATAGATAAGGAAAATGAGGAGGCAGAGTTTAAGTGACTTGCCCAAGTTCATACAGGTGGTAAGTGTTTGAGATCAAATTTGAACTCTGGTCTTCCTGATTCTAGCCCAGTTCCCTCTCAGTGTACCTCCTAGCTGCCTGTGATAATATTTACAGTATATAAAAACTGTTATCTATAACATTTATATAGTGCTTTAAGGTGCTTTATAAATATCTCATTTGAACTTCGCAACAATCCTTTAATTATCCTTATTAAATGGTAATCCTTATTATTCTCATTACTATTGCTAAATCCAGTTGTTTTTCAATCATGTCTGACTGCAGCCCTATTTGGGTTGGGATTTTTTGGGGGGAGGTTTGGCAAAGATACTGGAGTAGTTTGCCATTTCCTTCACCTGTTCATTGTACAGATGAGGAAAATGGGGAAATAGGGTAAAGTGACTTGTCCAGGATGACACAGCTAGTAAGTGTCTGAGGTTGTATTTGAACTCAGGTCTTCCTATTTCCAGGCCTGGTGCTCTACCCACTGTATCACCTAGCTGCCTATTCCTGTCCACATTCCCCTCATCTTGCTTGCTTTGTGGGCAATAGCCCAGTACATGGAGAAGAGAGTTAAACTAAGACTTCAGGAAAGTGGATGCTGTTCCTCCCAGTTCTACTATTCCATTGCCAAGGAAGGCAAATGAGGTAGCCTGGAGGCCCAAAGACTAAAGCTGAGTACCCAGGAATGACTCCCCACCCTCATCCCATCCCAAACCTCCCATGCTTACTAGCAATATGACATTGGAGGAGGTCATTTCAACTTCTTTATGACTCAGTTTATTCATCTATAAGATGGCGATAATAATCATGGCATCTTTCTCTCAAGGTTGTTGAGATCAAGTGGGATAAAAACAAGGGAACTCAAAAATTGTAGGACTGTTTTAAGCTATTAAAGCTAAAAATGGCACTAAAATTTTTAGGACACCTTTCTAAGCAATTTGCAGATTTTTGAAGTGCTATGGAAAAAAACAACCACAACTAGCTATTATTATGTGGCCTTTGGCAAGGCACAAGTCACCTGAGTCTGATTGTTCTCATCTGTCAAATGGGACAATAATTCCAGAAGGATATAAAATGAAATAGTTGACGGAAAAGGACATGCTGCTCTTGTGAAAAGACATTGTACATAACAAATATCAGGAGCAGTAACAATGATAATCATGAGGTCATAACTTGTCAGAGGTGGGAGGGGACCTCAGAGTCATCCGGTACTATTCACCTTCCTTTCATAAACCAGGAAACTGAGTCTCAAAGAGCTCAGGTCTCAAGTAGCCTGACAAGAATTTCTATTGGCTATAAGGACAATGTTTGTTTTTTCCTCTACATTACCATCATATATATATATAGTTTTTATTTTAAAATACATCCACATATATATATATATATAAATAGGTTTTTATTTTAAAATACATCCACAGATAATTTTCAACATTCACTTTTGTAAACCTCTTGTTCCAAGTTTTTCTCTCTCCCCTCCTGCCTCTAGACTGCAAGTAATCCAATATAGGTTAAACTTGTGCAATTCTTCTAAACATATTTCTACAATTATTGTGCTGCATAAGAAAAACCAGATTAAAAAGAGGGGAAAAAAAGCAAGCAGATAACAACCAAAAAGGTGAAAATACTATACTGTGATCTACATTCAGTCCCCAGAGTCCTCTCTCTGGGTCTATTGGAACTGGCCTGAATCACTTCATTGTTGAAACAGCCAAGACCAACACAAAAATCAAGACCTGGGTTCAAGGCTCAGCTCTGACGTTTATTAGCTGTGAATTCCGGGTCAATTCGCTTTTTATCACTCTGGGCCTTAGTTTTCCTTATCTGCAAAATGGGGACAGTTCATGCCTTCCGTTCTGATGTGGATAAAGGAAATAGGAGCTGCTGCTTTACAAAACTGGCTACAAATATCATTACTATGAGTTGTTTATGGACTTGATAAGGCATCTGGTGAGAAGGGAGTGGGATGGAGAGCCCCGGCCCCCTCCTGTGAGCTGTCTTGGTGTCCCCAGGAGTGTGACAGCTCTCGGAATGCGCGGCTCGAGGGCGCAGAAATCGAGGAGTTCCTCCGACGGCTATTGAAACGGCCCGAGCTGGAGCAAATCTTTTACCGCTATTCTGGGGAAGACCTGGTCCTGAGCGCTGCTGAGCTTCTGGAGTTCCTCCGCGACCAAGGAGAGGAGGGAGCCACGATAGCTAATGCTCAGCACCTGATCCATACCTATGAGCTTAATGAGAAAGGTGTGTGCGGGGGAGAGGACTGGGAAGGGGGGAGGGAGGGAGAAGGAAGAGCTGGCTGAAGGAGGGAGGGAGTACGAATTCGGGATGAGGAGAGAAAAGGGCTAAAGGCCGGGCGGGGGGATGAGGAGGAGGCTGGCAGGGCCCAGGGAGTGTCCCACTCCGAAAGGAGCGGCTCCCTCTCCCTCTTACCCAGGGCTGACCCTCCTCCTTCCTGTAGCTAAACAGCACGACCTTATGATGCTGGATGGCTTCATGATGTACCTACTGTCACCGGAGGGCGCCGTCTTGGACCCCACCCACCAAGGCGTGTACCAGGACATGAGCCAACCCCTCTCTCATTACTTTATCTCCTCCTCCCACAACACCTACCTGACCCAGTCCCAGATCGGTGGCGCCAGCAGCACGGAGGCCTACATCAGGTAGGACCAAGGGCATCCCCCGTCTGAGGGGTCTGCGACCCGGCCTCGGGGACGTGGATGGGGCTGAGCGCGAGGCGTGAGGCAGCTGCTTAGTCGCAGAAACACGGGCCCCTTGTGGCTCTGGCTCCTCTTGCGCGCCCTCTGGGACCCTGTCTCACCCTCCTCTGTGGGAGGTGGAAGGAAAGCTAGATTTGGCCACAAAGGAGCTACGTGACTTTGGGCAAGCTGCTCCGCCTCTCTGAGCCTCCGGTTCTTAATCTAAAGAACGAGAGGGTCATTCTGGGGGGTCTCTCAGATCCCTTCTGGGTCCTCTCTCCTCCCACGGCCCCGCCCCTCAGGGCGTTTGCTCAGGGCTGCAGGTGTGTGGAGCTGGACTGTTGGGATGGGCCCGATGGAGAACCCATCATTTATCACGGGCACACGCTCACCTCCAAAATCCTCTTTCGGGATGTCATCCACGTCGTGCGGGACCACGCCTTCTCGGTGAGCCCCTGCCCTGCCCCGTCTCATCCCACCTTGTGCCAAGCCGAGCCTTCCTATCCCTCAACCTGCCCCCAAGACTCCCACGGTGACCTGCCCCCGACTTCCTCTCCTTCTCCTGGGCGCCCTCAGCCTTCTTCCTTCTACCTCACCTATCCTTCCCCACGACATCCAGCCACCGTGGCAAGCCCTCCCCCTCAACTCCTCAAAGTCCAAAAATCCATCCAACGACCCAAAGCCTATCATGATCCCCTATTTTTGGGTTGGAGCAGAATTTAAAGGATCCTGCTAATTAATTCATAGAATTAGGATCAATCAATCATCATTTATTAAGCACCTTCTATATCATTCAAGAAGCATTTATTAAGCACCTACTATATACCAGGCATTGTGCTAAATGCTGAGGATACAAAGAAATAGTAAATAATACATTAGTGTATATTAAATTAGTATAGTAAATAGTAAAAAAAAAAAAAAAGAAAAAAAAAGAAAAGAAAGGAAGAATGAGGAAGAAGGAAAAGAGAAGGAATGAAAGAAAACCCTCAAAGAGCTTACATTCCAATGGGAAATACAATATGTACATATAATAGCTATCTACTAAGTAGATACAAGACAACTTTAGAGGGGAAGGTACTAATATTTGAGGGGTGGTATATGACCAGGAAAGGCTTCAAACGGAAGAACGGAACTTAGGCTAAATCTTGAAGGAAGTCAGGGCTCCTAAGAGATGAGGAAGGGGGCATTTTAGATATGGAGGCGAGATGTAGAAACTAGAGATTAGTCTTATGTATGAGGAACAGTAAGTAGACCAATGCAATTCACAAAGTCACAGATTTAGAGGCCAACAAGTTCAATTCCTTCATATTACAGAGGGGAAACTGAGGCAGACAGGAGGGGCTAGCTGACTTGCCCAGAGTCACATAGCAGGATTCAAACTCAGGTCTTCCAGCACTCTTATCTGTACCAAAGTTCAGTAAGGGGACTGGTGTGTTAAGAAGAGCCTTGAATGCCAAATAATCATAGTTACAGAGTTGGAAGGAAACTCAGAACTATCTAGTTCAATCCTCCTGTTTTTACGAATCAGAAACAGGCTTTCAAGAGGTTCCATGGGTGGTAAGTCGTTTCTGACTCCCATTCAATCTGGATTGCCCACTTTCCCCTACCCTCTTTGTCCTGAGTGGGATAGGACTCAGCCTGAGGCTGGAACAGAGCCCTGATCCTGGGTATCTACCTACTCCCCTCCACCAGCAATCTCCCTACCCTGTCATCTTGTCCCTGGAAAATCACTGTGGGATGGAGCAGCAGTCCACTATGGCCCACTACCTACGGACCATCCTGGGGAACATGCTGGTGACTGAAACTCTAGATGGGAAAATTCCCAAGGAACTGCCCTCTCCAGAGGTGATGTCCACACAGGGCTGGCTTGGGGAATGGGGATGGGGAAGGGATGAGGAGGAGGAAGGCTGCTCCCCGTGTGAGGGCACACTCCTCCTTCAGCTCTGTACTTGGGAGATTCTAATAGGGTAGGACAGACAATAAAAACTAGGTATTCTAAGAGGGGAGAGAGATCTTGGCTGACAGAGAAGAGTTCCCTGAACAATGGGGAGATGAGATTTGGGAGACTAGAAGGAGCTTGACTGTATTGGGGGAGCCAAGTAAGAGAAGGGACAGAGAAGGGAGGAAGGACTGACACTTCTCTCTTGACTCCACAGCAGCTGAAAGGCAAGATTTTAGTGAAAGCAAGGCTGACAGAGAAGAGTTCCCTGAACAATGGGGAGATGAGATTTGGGAGACTAGAAGGAGCTTGACTGTATTGGGGGAGCCAAGTAAGAGAAGGGACAGAGAAGGGAGGAAGGACTGACACTTCTCTCTTGACTCCACAGCAGCTGAAAGGCAAGATTTTAGTGAAAGCCAAGAAACAAAATGTTCATCAGAAAAAAGAAGTTCAGTCTGATCTGCCTGATGAGGACAAAGAAAGTGAATTTAAGGTTTGGGGGTGCCCTCAAGGTCAAAAAGCCTTGGGGAGAAAGGGTGAATGGAGCAACAGGGAACACATAATTTCATAAACAATAGCTATTGGGCAGCTGGGTGGTGCAGTGGTTAGGGTGCCAGCTCCAAAGTCAGGAAGCCTCATCTTCCCCAGTTCAAATTTGGCTTCAGACAATTATCAGCCCTGTAACCTTGAGCCCATTATTTAACCTTATTTAGTTCTGTTTCCTCATCTGTAAAATGAGCTGAAAAAGGAAATGGTAAACCATTCCACTATCTTTGCCAAGCAAATCCTAAATGGGGTCATGAAGAGTAGAAGACAACTGAAAGACAACTGAAGTTATTATAACTACATCTAATATAGGGATTTTTTTTTTTAAAACTGAGTTCCAAATTCTCTTCTTCCTTCTCATACTGAAGAGGCAAAGTAACATATCATTACACATATGAAATCATAACTTAGTGATTCTTTTAAGAAATGTATTTTTAAAAAGTAGAAAAAAGAAAAACAAAAAAAGAAAATAAAACAGAACAGAAGAAAACATTGTCATGTGCCCAGAAGAACATCAGGGAGGAATCAAAATATATAGTAATAAATTACCAGTTCAAGAAAGGATATATAATAGTAAAGAAGATTATATCCATGAATGTCCACATTTCCTTTGCTTCCTTATAGGCTGTTTTTTTGTTCTTTTTTTTCCCTTTCATCCTGGCTACTTCCCTGGTATTTTTTTTTTCCTGAGGCAATATAAGTGACTTGCCCAGGGTCACACAACCAGGGAATGTTAAGTGTCTGAGGCCAGATTTGAACTAAGGTCCTCCTGACTTCAGAACTTGTGATCTATCCACGGAGCCAATTAGCTGCTCTCTCCCTGGGATTCTTAACCTTTTTTGTATTATGGACCCCTTGGGCAATCTGGTAAAGCCTATACACCTTTTCTCAGAATTATGTTTTTAAGAACACTAATTACATAGGCTTACAAAGGAAGCCAATTTTATTGAAATACACATAAAAATAACCCAATTTTTAAATTTACACATTTCAGGTTTAAGAACCGTTAATCTAGAAGAAAACAACATAGCCCCCCAGTTCAGTGGTATTTAAGTTTTCAAACCATGACCCAGGGTCTGGAGTACCATAATGTCCAGCCCATGGAGCCTCTTCCACCCCAGAATACCCTCATGCAGATTTGGGATTTGCTCAGTTGAATGCTCTAAATTAGGTTTATTGGACTATATTCTATAATCCAAAGTTTATTCTCAATAATAGCTACCATTTACATAATGTTTTTAAGATTTGCAAAGTACTTTTCAAATATTATCTCCTTTGGTCCTTACAGCAAATCTGGGAGATAGGTGCTATTTCTATCCCTGCTCTATGGATGAGGAAACAGATGAAGCAGACAGGGATTAAGTGGCTTACCTAGGCTCACACAACTGCAAACATCTGACTCTGAATTTGAACTCAGTTCTTTCTAAATGCCAATCCAGCACTCAATGGCACCACTTAGCTGCCATGTCTGATTGCATGTTTGATGGTGTTTGAATGTTCTAACATTTTTCTCGTTTCTTCTCCCATCCCCAGCCCAACTACCACTAAAACTATTTATTCTAAGAATGAAAAAAAGAAGGAAATATAAAAGAAATGGCACAAATGTTTCTATTATATGGATATTCAAGAGATACACAGAGAATCTCCAAGGGTCACAAAGACAACATTTTTCCTTCTGGGGTCTGATGGAGGAGATTGCTGAGCTAATTTTCTTAGGCTATCTTAGAATCCTTCCAAGCAGGGCTGGAATGTCTACTCATATATTCTGAATTAAACTCATTGGGAATTCACTAGTTTAATTTCAGCCAGCCTTCTGATAACATGATTGGGGGTGGGGGAGATCAGCCTTGAAAATTCCACTTAAATTCCTAGCTATTTGCTACATAATTTATTCTATAAAAAGGATTACATAGGAAATCTAGGTGGCTATTATTGGGGAATGGGACACAGGAGGAGGAAAGAATCTTTAGATCAGAGATTTTGAGCTTGAAAGGATTTCATTTTACAGATGAGGGAATGGGCCCAGAAAAAATGAAAGGGACCCTTTCCTCCTCTTATATCCTTATGATGTTTTGGGGGGAAAATATCTCCTTTGGTCCACAGCTATTGAGGTCACCTGAGGTTTTGTTGAAAGGAAGGACTTTGGGGAAGCAACAGAAGGAAGAGTTTGGGTTTTTCTCATCAAGTGGGGAGAAGCAAAAAGATAAAAAGGGTTTTTTTGGGGGGATGAGGGTGGTACTCAAGATTGGGGGAGGGTACATCCTTGGGGAGAAGCGATGGGTTGTGAAAGATCCAGCCCTGGGCTTTAGGCCTTCATCATTTTATTCAACACTCTAATGATTCTGGCCTCTTTTTCTTCTTGCATCAAATCGTGGGAAATTTAACTTTTGGGAACTCAAACTGTTCACCTTTCATTGCTTTGTGTGCTTTCACTGGTCACTAAGCCTTCTTCCAGCCCCTTGAGCTCGCTTGTTTTAGAGATCTGGAGTCCCATAATAATCTCTTTCTTCCTTTACTGTGGCCACCATAAATGGATGTCCAAGTCTGGAATCTGTTCTCCCTTTGCTTCTATTCTATGTATTCACACACAAAAATGTGTTTTCTAAAAGTTTATTTACCTTTATGGAAGAAAACAGGCAGCTAGATGTCTCAGTAGATAGGATGCTGGAAGACCTAAGTTCAAATGTGGCCCACTGAAGAAGGAAATGGCAAACTACTTCAATAAAGTGCCAAGAAAATCCCATAAACAATATGGTTCATGAGATCATGAACTCAACAACAACAAAATGGGAGGAAACAGAGAATATACGAATTCAGATAAAATTCAGTTATTCAAAGTATCTCTTGAAAAAAACTTGCACTTTTTGCCTGATTGTTCTTTCTAACATAGTCTATCTAGATTTAACTAGGTCTAAGACCTTTTCTAGGTCTGAAATCTATTATGATACAGTTCCAAAAAGAGACTGGTCTCCTTAGGATATCTTAGAATCCTTCCAAGCAGGGCTGGAATGTCCACTCATATATTCTGAATTGAATTCATTGGTTTAATTTCAACCAGCCTTCTGATAACATGGTTGGGGGTGGGGGAGATCAGCCTTGAAAGTTCCACTTAAATTCCTAGCTATTTGCTACATAAATCCCTAACAACCCACCCCTCTTTCTTCCCTTTTTCTTCCTCCCTCCCCCATAAAAACAAAAAGCACAAAACAGTGTTCCCATGACCTCACAACTCCAGAATAACCAAGGGACAGACAGATCATTCTCAAAGTTCACAAAGGCAATCTCCACACAAGGGCTTAGCAGAAGATGTTACCTTAAAGCCATGGCAGAATTAGGTTTGGAGCAGGGAGTATTCTTAACCTGGGGTCCATAAACTTAAAGAAAAAATTTTTGTTAACTATTTCAATATAATTAATATCATTTGTAGTAGTATCATCAGTATGTGTAACACAGGTTAAATGATTTCTTCAATCACATAGATAGTAAGTATCTGAAGCCACATTTGAACTTAGGTTTTCCTGACTGCAGACTCAGAACTCTATACACTGACCCACCTAGTTGTCACCTAGTGTCTTCCACAAAGGTAAATAAATGTTTAGAAAATACACTTTTACATGTGAGCATATGAGGTAGAGGCAAAGGGAGAACAGATTCTAAACTTGGGCATCCATTTATTGTAGCCACATCAAAAAATGATAATGATGATATTGAATTATCTTATATTACGTAATGATATATAATTGCATTGAATTATATAACATAATGCTATATCATATTGAATTATATTAATAATAACTAGTATTATTTTATGCACTTAAAAACATTATTTTGAGGATGGGTCTATATCTTTCACCAGACTGCCAAAGGGGTCCATGGCATAAAAAGGGTTAAGAAATCCTGGTTTGGAGGATTGCAGAGGGTTACTGGATATGGGAAGAGAAAAATAGGGAGCCTTGAAATCTGTCTTCTTTGGCTTTACCCCTTCAGTTGCTGAAAGTCAAATCATTCACAAAGAGAAGGAAATCATCCACTCCTAAGTTGGGAGAATCTGGCCTGTCTTACATAGAAGAAGAAGGACAGGATGAACAAGATGAGGAATCTGAGGAGGAAGAGGAAGAGACAGAGACTGGAAATCGAAATAAAGAGGTGAGTTGGGGGTTGAGATCCAAAGAAACTTTGAAGTATCTTACTACATGGGAATTCAGAGTTCAGAAGGAAAAATGGAAGGGGAGAGAAAGTTAGAGTTTCCCCCATCCAGGTCTTTCCCTATTCTCTTAAATAAAATTCTTTTTTTTCTATTTAAAAGTTTTTTCTAAATTCTTTTAATTAACAAAAATCTTTTCCCCTCCCTCTTTTGGAAAAAGGAAGGGGGAAAAAATTGTAATAAATAGGCCTAACTAAGCAAAACAAATTTCCACATTGACTATGTCCAAAAAAATTTGTTTCCTTCGAGAAGTAGTCCGAGTTCATCACCTCATCACATTTCCTTGCCATTCTTCTGTGGATCACATTTGATAATCCAGTTGATCAGAATTCCTAAGTCTTTCAAAGTTGTACTTTTTTTTTTCCTGAGGCAATTGGGGTTAATTAAGTGACTTGCTCAGGGTCACACAGTTGGGAAGTGTTGTGTCTGAGGCAGGATTTGAACTCAAGGTCTTCCTAACTTTCAGGTACAGTATTTTATTCATTGTGCCATCCAGCTACCCCAGCTATCCCAAAGTTGTTCATTTTAATAATATTGCTGTTACTTCCAAGTCATGATGTCACCTTCTCTTTCAGACAATGAAGGACAAACAACTAACATTGTTGTTGCTGTATACATTGTGCCTCTTTCTGCTTACCTGACTGTATCAGTTCATGCAAGTCTTTTCAGGTTTCTTTAAAGCCATTCCTTTCATTCTTTCTTTTTTTTGCAAGGCAATCAGGGTTAAGTGACTTGCTCAAGATCACACAGTAATGTCAAGTGGTCTGAGACTGCATTTGAACTCAGATCTTCCTGACTCCTGTGCACTTACCTGCCCCCCTTTTTTTATCTTTCCCCCAAAGCAGTCAGGGTTAAGTGACTTGCCAGGATCACACAACTAGTATCCTTTTCATTGTTTCTTAAGAGGTTAATCGTATTCATATACATTCCTATGCCATAATTTGTTCAGCCAGTTCCCATTTGACAAGGCATCCTTTAATTTTCAGGTTTTTCTGCTACCACATTTTTGTGCATATGGATCAATTCTCCTTCTTTCATCTCTTTGGGGGGGTGGGTCAGGCTTTCTCTGTTCTTTTCATCCTGACTTCAAGATTCCCTTCTTCTTTCCCCTACTCCCTGTACATGTGAAAACATTCCTGATGTTTAACATGGGACATCTGACTTGGGATAGTGGGGAGGAAAGAATAATCCAGGCAGGGGTCTACTGAAAGCCTCCTGATGGTTGGTATTTAGATTGGGAAATGGCTGGCTCAGCCCTGGAGCTTGGTCTGAGCCTGAAGCTGGGTTTGCTTTTACCTTCCAGAGCAAGAGAAGCTCCCAAATTTCCTCTGAGCTCTCAGATTTGGTTATTTACTGCTGTGCCTTAAAAGTTGAGAAAGTGCCTAGAATCCACTCTCAACCCTGCTGGGTTCCCTCTTTCACTGAGCTCAAAGCCAGGAAATTCATCAAAGAAGATGGTAGGAGTCCAAGGGTAGTGGGGGGAGAATGCTGGAAAAGAATGGGGGGGAGGTCCCTGATTAGAGAGACCTTGGGAGGAGACCTAGGAAAGGGGGTTGCAGAGACCAGGGGATAGAATCTCCCAGGATGGGCTAAGGCTAGGGTAGGAGTGGGAAGCTGCGGAGACAGCCAGGTATTTATGGAGCCGTTAGGTGCTAATGTCTTACAGAAGCTTAAGAGATAGGCTCTGCCTTCATGGAACTTGACAAAGGCTATCTGAAGCAAAAGAGAGGGAGATGTGGGCTGGGGTAATCAGGCTTCGAAGAAAGGATAGGATGGACGAGGAAATCCCCAGGAGTACTAGGGAGCTGGATAATCCTTTCCAGCTTCAGAATGGCCAGAACAGGCTGGTTTCTGGTCTGGTTGAGGGATTCTTGTATGTCAAGTGCCAGTCCAGGCATTGTTTCTGGGATGGTGGGTACTATCCAAGAAGGGAAGGGTTTCAGGTGGGTAAGAGAAGGAGGATTAAGAGATTTATGCTTGACTTTCTCAGGAAACAGCTTTGTTCGACATAACACTTACCACCTATGCAGAGTCTATCCATGGGGGTTCAAGATGACTTCTGCCAATTATAACCCCCAGGAGATGTGGAATGGGGGCTGCCAGCTGGGTAAGCTACAGGGGATGGAGGTCACATGGACATCTTAGAGGCATGTAGGTAAGGGAGAGTGATGCACAGGGCATCGAAAGGTTAACCAGTGGGACAGAGCCTGTGGGAGGGCTGAAGGACACCATTGTGCCAATAGAAAAGGCTTTAATTAGGGAAGCTGGTAACCTGAGGGCCCAAGTGGGTGCCAGGAGAGCATGGGGAGCTTGATACAAATATAGAGATACCAGGAGAAGCAAACGACTGACATTAAAGGGGTGTGTGTGAAGTTGGGGATTTGGGGAGAGTGGACACTAATGCTGGGTAGAACCCAGGCTTGCCTTAAAATTTTTTGAGACCCTATTTTTCCCTAGCCTCCCCCTGCCTGTCTCTTCTGGCATTGACTCAGCTTAGGGCAGTATATGGTGCTTTGAGTGGGATGGAGAATGTCATGGGCTGGTGTCTGAGGTTTGGGCCTAGTTGGAAGGGGGACTCTGGGGAAAAAGAGTAGAAGAGGACAGAATTGTGGGAAGCTTGAGTAGCAACAGGGAAGGAAATCGTGCAACCAGCAGGACCTACACACTTGCTTACTGAGGATCTTTATGCATTGCTTTTGAGATCCTTTGAATTCAGCTCTGCTACACTGCATTGACCAGGGGCAGAGGGAAAAGATAAAAATCAAAAACAGACAAAAAAGAGTGAAGGCAGATCTGGATTCCTGGCCCCCCTCCCTCTGCTTCAATCCATTTCTCCTACAGTGGCCTTGAACTTCCAGACTCCTGGATATGAGATGGACCTGAATAACGGTCGCTTCCTGGTGAATGGAAAATGTGGTTATGTCCTGAAACCTGACTTTTTGCGGCAAAAAGACACAACCTTTGACCCCGAACACCCTGGGCCCCCCCAGACCACCCTTATTATCAAGGTCAGCACTACACACAAAACCTGGTTCATCTGGCACAAGGCACGAGGTTGCTCCACCTAAAGAGCTTAGTAGTGTGTGTGTGTGTGTGTGTGTGTGTGTGTGTGTGTGTGTGTGTGTTGGTGATGGATGGATGGAAAAAAGCATCCCTCAGCCAAAGAACAGACTCTTTCAGCGGAAGTTAGCTCTAGACACTCATTGAGAAAGTGAGGAGGGAATAGAGGGGGTGAAACTGGGTGTGGGAAGGAATGGAATGATTTTAGAGGAAATGTGCAAGACTGAGGAGGAGGGGAAAGGGAATTAAGGATTTCCTTAATAAGGGAGTTAAGGATAATCTCTGCAAAAGCTTGGGAGCAGGAAAAGGTGAGGGATAGGCAAGCATGGGCAGGCACACTTAGTCAACATGAAGTAGAGACAAAAGCAGAAGCCTTGGGAGAGATAGGAAGAGATAGGGCTGGTGGGAGCCTGATTAATGCCACCGAGAGCTTGGGCTGGCCTTCTAGTAAGGTTTTCAGTGGGAGGAGCTGGGTTAGTGCTATACTCCAGGATCCAAGGGGCTGGTGTGGAGGCCCCCCCCCCCCCTTATTCTCTTTCCTTTTCCCCCATCAGGTGTTAACAGCTCAGCAATTGCCCAAGTTGAACAAAGAGAAGCCAAATTCTATTGTGGACCCACTGGTTTGGGTGGAGATCTATGGGGTACCTAGGGACTGTGCCCGGAAAAACACTAACTATGTACTCAACAATGGTGTGTGTGGACAAATGGGAGCAGTTTTGGGGATTGGGTGCACCATCAGTTTGGGGGCCGGCAAGTGGGGGAAGGAGGTGGGACAGGGAAGGGTGGATTTGTGCTCCCTGGGGTGAAGGAATGGGAAAGATAGCTTGAGAAGCCCTGTTCTGTCCACAGGATTTAACCCTTACTGGGGTGAAACGCTCAAGTTCACCCTCCGGGCCCCAGAGCTGGCCTTGGTCCGATTTGTAGTGAAAGATTATGATGCCATATCCTCCGATGATTTCGTGGGCCAATTCACCCTGCCCTTGTGCAGCCTAAAGCAAGGTGGGGAGAGGGCCGGAGGGCTGGGGAGGGGGAAAGGCTGAGCCAGAAGGGAGGGGAGGGCCAGGTGAGAAGATCCTGTGGCCCAGGACTCTCCTGGCCTTTTCTCCAGACAACTCGGCTCAGCACCACAATGCTTGTGCTGCTCCTTTTCCCATGGGTAGCATGAAGGGACAGGGCAGTACTGACACCTGTTGCTTTCTCCCACAGGGTACCGACACATTCACTTGTACTCTGAGGATGGAGCTTCTCTGTCTCCAGCCACACTCTTTGTCCACATTCAGATCAAAAATCAGTGAGAGGGACAGGTGACTACTTTCCCCCATCACCAGCTAAAACCCAGAACCTGCCTTCATACTTGGAACCAGAGGTGTGATTTTGAGGAAGGGGATGTTTTGGCCATCCTTCTAAGCAAAGAGAGTCTGTGGAACTGTCCTTCTGGACCCCAGCTGGTTGGAACTTCCTCCTTTCTTTCAGGTCCCACTTGGGAGATCTGGATATGAGGCTTGAGCCTGGCTGGATGCTTAGAGTGCTTCTGTGTCCTTGGGAATAAATAGGTCTCCAAGGCCATGATCTTTTGACCTAGAGTGAATTTGGGTCATTTTGACTATACTAATCCTTACTGTCTTCGGGGCTAAAGCCCTTGTCTCTTCACTCCCACAGTTGCCCAAAGCATCAAAACACTTTGATCCCAGTCTCTCCTGCCCTTTCCCCTGCTTTAGAATGGATATACTGTTCCACTCTCCCAGGGAAGTCAGGAGATGGGGAGACCCTGAAGCAATATTTTGTTTTCCTGGGGGATTCCTCAAGGGCAAGTGATATTACAGAACAATGGTATAAAGAATAAAGAGTTTAACATTTTTATCTATTTCTTTGTCACTGCATTCCTAACCCAGGAAGTTTTAATAAGTTAATTTTTTAGGTATATATAACAGCAAATGTTATTCAGAAGAAAGGAAAGTGATATTTTGTGTAGGTGCAGAAAGGGGAAATTACTAGGAGGCAAACTTCCATATATGTAATCAGCCTGTAAAGATAGACTAAGGCCAGACTATAAAGGCTCTAAATTCCAAATCGGGATTTTCTATTTTATCCTAGAAGTAACAGGGAACTGTTGAAGCTTCTTAACATAATTGGAGCTTTATAAACATCAATTTGATGGCTGTTTGGAGGTTGGATTAGAAAAGAGAGGCTGGTTGCTTTTATTAGGAAGCTATTGAAATAATCTAGGGTCAAGATGATGATGGTATGAGCATAGAGAATGAGAAATACTATACACCACTTATCAAATGATATCATGTGAGATGGAAAGGATAAGAATGAATCCTAAATTGGGAACTTGGAATGCTTTTATTCTCAAAGGTAAATGTAAGGAGGGTTTGCTGATAGGACAAGAACCCCACCCGAATTTCAGGGATGTAATTTACTAGGGAAGAATACAGTCCTGTAGTCATCAAAGGAGCATATGGCCTGAGAGTTTCAATATGGCCATTGAAGCTGGAAGCCCAAAAGTGGGGCAAAAGCCTTTAGAGCTGGGGCTCTTATCTCACGAGGCCATAAGCTTGTTTTTCTAATTATTTTGAGAATGTGTTTCAATATTATCTGTCTCCTTTAGAATGCTATATACTTTGATGCACTTAACACATGATTCTGAGAAAGGGGTCCTTAAGTATCAGACTGTCCAGGGCAACAAAAAATGTTCAGAAGCCCTGCTTTAGAAGCAGTATATGGATGTTTCCAAAAAATGTCATCAAGAAATTGAGCATTGAGGTTCAAGGTCTTTATGTTCTAAGCTAAAACAGAGGAAAAGGTCTAGCTTCTTAGATTTAAGTCCCCAGTCCCTGGCGCCATGACCTTACAATAAGGCCCTTTCAAGTCTACAACTCAGCTAATAGGGGATGAATCATGGCATCTGTTGTCACACATATCGCACTCTGCAATTTACAAAGTGCTTTCACCTTCCTTCTCTCATTTGGAGTTCACTATTCCAAAGGAAAAGAAAAATTAGACTTGCATCAGCAGTCACAGAGCTAGACTAGTTGCTAAGCGCCACTTCTCTTGACTCAGTTTCCCCCACTATACCACACTGCCTAACTTCCCTGGAAAGGTCAGTGGAGAGACTCTGCCTCCACAGAAGGTGGTGAACTTGACCACAATGGATGACGTGCAAATTAAGGGGCTACTGCAGGCGAGGAAAGCAGTCAATTGTGCTGTCCCTTTAACACTGCTGACCAAGCATCTTACAGTGTCTGGGCATCCCTGAGGCTTGGGTTTACCAAGGACAGCCTACCTGGACAGCCAGGCACTACTCCTCCCTCAAAAAACAAACCCCATTCTCCAATTGATAAATGGTCAAAGGATATGAACAGACAATTCTCAGACGAAGAAATTGAAACTATTTATAGACATATGAAAATATGCTCCAAATCATTATTAATCAGAGAAATGCAAATTAAGACAGCTCTGAGATACCACTATATACCTGTCAGATTGGCTAGAACGACAGGGAAAGATAATGCAGAATGTTGGAGGGGATGTGGGAAAACAGGGACACTGATACATTGTTGGTGGAATTGTGAATACATCTAGCCATTCTGCAGAGCAATTTGGAATATGCTCAAAAAGTTATCAAACTGTGCATACCCTTTGATCCAGCAGTGTTTCTACTGGGCTTATATCCCAAAGAGATACTAAAGAAAGGAAAGGGACCTGTATGTGCCAAAATGTTTGTGGCAGCCCTGTTTGTAGTGGCTAGAAGCTGGGAAATGAGCGGATGCCCAT
The DNA here is from genome assembly GCF_016432865.1 of Antechinus flavipes. Lineage (NCBI taxonomy): Eukaryota > Metazoa > Chordata > Mammalia > Dasyuromorphia > Dasyuridae > Antechinus > Antechinus flavipes. The sequence goes on along the minus strand of NC_067401.1, from coordinate 141,290,573 downwards.
CAATTGGAGAATGGCTGGGTAAATTGTGGTATATGAATGTTATGGAATATTATTGTTCTGTAAGGAATGACCAGCAGGATGAATACAGAGAGGATTGGAGAGACTTACATGAACTGATGCTAAGTGAAATGAGCAGAACCAGGAGATCATTATATACCTCAACAATGATACTGTTTGAGGATGTATTCTGATGGAAGTGGATCTCTTCGATAAAGAGAGCTAATTCAGTTTCATTTGATCAAAGATGAGCAGAAGCAGCTACACCCAAAGAAAGAACACTGGGAGATGAATATAAACTGCTTGCATTTTTGTTTTTCTTCCCGGGTTATTTATACCTTCTGAATTCAATTCTCCCTGTGCAACAAGAAAACTGTTTGGTTCTGCACACGTATATTGTATCCAGGATATACTGTAACCTATTCAACATGTAAAAGATTGCTTGCCATCTAAGGGAGGGGGTGAAGGGAGGGAGGGGAAAAATCAGAACAGAAGTGAATGCAAGGGATAATGTTATAAAAAATTACCCTGGCATGAGTTCTATCAATAAAAAGTTATTTAAAAAAAAAAAAAACCAGCCTACTCCAGATCCTAGGACCTTTTAAGACCAAACTGTGAAAGCTGATCACGTGGCCACTCCCTAGCTTGGCCGTGCTTAGGCTTCAGTTCCTTCCAGAGGAGAGCCCCTTTAGGTAGTCAAGGAAGTAGAAGGTCAGGCAAGGGAACTCATTCTTGCTGGCAGCCATTCCCAGGAGCGAACTTATTCTGGGGTCTCTTTATCCTTCTTCTCACACTGAATGACCTTCGGAGACAGTAGTGGCTCCACCATGGCTGGAGAGCCAGGAAAGAGTGAGGAAAAAGCCAAATCTGCTTTGAAAAGAAGAGAAGCCAAAGCAAGTTTCCCAAACTGGCCTGGCCTTGTGGTCACAGGACTAAAGCTGGAGCTCTGCTGGCCCTTCGGCGTCGCCATGGAGAAGTATCCTGCTTGCCCCCCATTAGTGGAGGGAACCCAGCCCCACCCAACCTCACCTCCTGTTCCAATGCCACCTGATGCCGACAGGAATGCCAGTAAAGCAGAAGGGTTTCAGCTGCTTTATTAGAATTAAGGAAATTGCAATCACTCATGACCAGCCACACACAACGTCTTTTCTTTATCCCCTGCTCCTCTGAAATGGAAGCCACTTCATCAAACCTCCCCTTCCAAATGTCCTCACCCAACCCCAATGCACCAAGAAATTTGACAGCAAAAAGGTGAAGCTTCATTTCCTCCACTGGGCGCCATTCAAAGAAACCTCCTCCACGGGGAGGCAGCCTCCCCCATTATCCAGGGCCCACCTGCTTCTTTATCATCCAGTGTTCTCAGTGGCAACCCCACCTTCCCCCACCTTTGGGAGGAAAGGACACCCAAAGTCACATTTTTCAGCTCTGCCGAGTCATACAGTAGAAAGTTACAAACTCTTTTGTCTCCCTTAACATGGCTCTCAAAGGAGAACCAGACTCCCATCCATCTCCCACCCCAGCTGAGCTAGATATAAGCAGCAGGGAGTTCTAGGAGGAGACAACTCTGTCTTCTCCCTATCCCGAGGCATTACCTTTGTCAGCCCAAGTCTGGATAGCAATAACCCAGAAGGTCCATCATCCACTTGCTTTGGGATCATCATTTAGTCTACTGTGGGTAGCCTGAAGCCTTCCTGACCCAGCTCCCCTGGAAGACCACTGAAGTTTATCATTTTTTTTAATAGTTTCTCTTTTGGGAGGTATGGTCAGGATACCTCAACACCCATGAGGAAACTTCGATCTAAACTCCAGAGAGGCCTAAGCCAGAAAAAAATGGAAGGAAAAGGAAGCTGATAGCTCAGAAAAAGCAAGACTTAATTTCCCTCTTACAGACTTGAAGGGCAACCAACAATGCTTCAGTGTGTCCCACTAAACTGAAGTGGTTTGGATTGGCATTTTTATTTTTTTTAAATCTTGACCTTGGAGCAAAGCAACAGTTGCTTCTTCAGAATAGGATTTATGCAGCAAAGGGTGACAGGGAGTGAAGGAGGAGCTCTTCTCACAGGAGGCCTTCTCTCAGGTTTTTCTCAGGCAAAAGAGGGCTTTAATTGCAAGAGGCAGTGGGAGCCTACCAAACTGTATCACAGATCAGCAGTTGCATGGTGAGAGCAATCTCAAAGAAGTCTTTGGAAAAAGAATGTGTTTAAAGCCAACCTGGGTAGCAATGTATGAGGCCAGTGGGCCAGGGCATCACAAAAAAGGAGCAAAAATTCACAGAAAATCACAGGATGTTACCTGGGTCCATCAGACCGCTTTGGTTAGCACCCCCTAGGGATGTAATGGCACCATTATCCCTCAGCCTCTCCAATTACTCTAAGAGCTAGAAGGAGAACCTGGAATCACAAAGTGATTCTTCCTTCTTGGCTTAGACCCTCCAATCCCAAGGGTGGGGTAGAGGATAGGATCAAATTCCAGGAATTGGTTAACAACTCTATGCTGACTCTCCAAGACCTAGATGAAATGGCACAGCAAGCAGAAAAGGATCATGGGAATTCAAAGTCTTGGCATTTTGGTCAAATGAATGACGATGCCATTAAGGAGCAGACCAAAGAACTGCTGTTTAGGATCCCGCAACTGGTCATATGGTGCCAACAACTATATAAAGGCCTTACCCTCCACAATCCTGGAAAAAAGTCTTTCCTAAGGGAGTTAAAACATCTGAGTTTCAATTTCATGATACAGGCTAATCAAGATGAGCAAACTCATCCTCTCATCCCCTGAGAAAGCTTGAGACAACTAAAAGAACATCTTCAATCCCACAAATGCTCCCCCATCATGGCCTTGTCTGAGGTGGTTCAAAGCACGTCTAGGACAGGAAAGTATAGGACTTTCCTTTTTCATCCTAGGACAGGAAAGAACTAGGTAATTGGGCCTGTTAGTTTTTGGTGGACTTGAATTTCTGTGATAAAGGTTAAGTCTGGGATCTTGGCTTCCTGTTCCCTCCCATTTAATTTTCTATGAGAATCCTACTGTTCAATAGGCAGCTGCTTTGGTCTTGGTAGCCTTGCTTCAAGGGGCTCAAAGATCTACTATTATCCACTGGGTCCTGAAGCAGTAAGTGCTGTTTTAAAAATAATTCACATGGGGAAAAAAATGGAGCGATAGGGCTCCAAAGAGCTTTGAAAAAAACAACTCCAGTGGTGTAGAGACTCTGACCCATTCCTATCAGTCTACAGAGAGCAAGCAGGATTTCCATCAGTTCCAACAAGATTCAATTAGTCTAATCTCCAAACACATTGTGGCCAAATTCATACAAAAATACCCCCCACCAAACCCATACCTTGGAACAAACCCTTGACTCCGACAAAGATGGCTTCAGTCAATGGGACCAGAGATGGCCCGGCCTGGCTCTCCAATTGAGGTTTTACTTTCACCTGAAAGAGCCCAAAAGGTAAAAGCAGCAAGAAAACCCCTGTACATCATGTTCTTTGTCCACCACTGAGGTCGGTTTTTTCCCTTCTAGAACAAAAACAGTGAGACTATATTTAGATGAAAACAAAATTTTGCCAAACAACACTCCCTGACCTACTCCATTCAGCACCTCTGAAAAACAATTATATTGCTCTCTTTTTTTTTTTTTTTGGAAAGTCAAGGGCAATTAAAAGCATAACATACAACCCAGCATTGATATATAGGCCAAGACAAGAGCATAAAAACCCCCTTTCTTTCTTATAGCTGAGTTGCTTAATCTGTCCAAAACCAACAACATCCCTCTCCCCAGCCCCAGCTGTTCCCTGGGCCACCCCTTGGGGAAGGAACACAGAGGATACCCAGAATGGGCAGAAGGGAATGGTTAATGTGATGAGAACAGCTGGAAGGCACGGGCTCATGACTGGTGGCAGAAAGGCATTTGGGTGAGCAGCCCCATGGGCATCATCATATCCTGACAGTTGTCACTCATGCACACACGTACCCTGGGCAGCAGCTATGTGCTTCTGCTAACAGGATCGGACCCCGCTAACAGCAATGGCACTGCTGTGCACTCAGTACTGTCCCAGAAGCTACAAGGAGGTCTGAGGTCCCCTTCAAGCTGATAGTCACACTAAGCAGATCTAATATCCCACAGGAAATTTCTCCCTACAAAGGATGGCAACCACCATCCAGATAGCCCTTTAAAAAAGAATCAACAAATTAGTTTCCTAAAGAGTAGAGACTGTAATGATGGTAATGGAAGGAATAGGGAATAAGTTAAATTTCTTAATGGAACTGCCCAGGAGAGCTGTGTCCATATAACTTTCTCTCTTACCCATTTCCAATAGACTCCATGCTGCTCTTTGGGCCCAGATGGAAGCACTGGCAGCCTGAGCTTGGCTGTCACTCTACAGTCCTACCCATGGGACTCAGTTTGGGCCAGTAGGCCATCTGCCATGTTACCAACCCTGAGCATATCCATAGAATTCAGCAATGATCTGAACTTCTCTTACTTTACTTTGTTCCTATTTACATACTTCCCCCTTTCATTGGTTCTATTCCCAAAGCAGATGGGAACCAAGGGAGAGGTTGCTCACATTTGTTTCATTCTCGTCAACCCACCCCCGACAAATGTCAATGCCGATCTTCAGAGGGCAATGACTATTTGCACTAATATGCTGACTTCTGGTTCTTATTTTAAGGATTTTTGTTGGACACAGCTTTTCATTAGGGACTGAACATCCTTGTAAATCTGGAACATGAAAGATATTTAAAATATTATATATATATAATATATATATTTTTATTATTCACCCGTTAACTCCATAATATGCCAATCATGAGCTAGTTTCAGCAGTTACATTCCCTTGATCATGGCTGCATGAGGATGTAATTAATTGGAAAACAGAGACCAGAGAAGCCACCAGAAGTGACAGCCTATGCCGTTGTGATACAATTGTCAAAGTCAGTGGCTGTTTGGTGTAGCTGGTTCGGTTCTGTTCCCTCAGCTGGGGATTCTCGCTTCCATGAAAATCAGACCAACAGCGGCGGGTTCCATGTCCTGCTCTGAATTCTCAGTGGCTTTGTCCAATTTTCATTGGCAGCTGATTACTGCAACACCAGTCCAACCTAGGACATCCATTAGGAAGAGGAAAGATTAAGATGGATGTTTCCCAAAAACATGAGCTGTTCCCACTGCTATCCTGAAGATCCAAAAGAAGTTCAATTGGCACAAAACTAGCATGACTTTATGGGAGGGAAGAAACCTTCTGGGGGAACTCACCTGAGCTCTTTTTTTGAGAGGAAGGATTAACACAGATGTTATGGAACTTTTGCATTAAATCTCTTTGACAAGAAGAGAATTTTTACTCCTTAAAGAGATTTTTGTACTACATTAAAATATCAGAGAAAAGTGTTAATTCTGGCTCCTATAGCAACACTGGTCAGGAGATAAAATTCTGCAGCTGCCTTTTTAAAATGTTAACCAAACCACTCCCCCAGCAGCAGGGAGGGGCTCCTGGGGATGAGGCTTGGGGGACACCAATAATAAGGCAGAGGAAACACTCCTTCCCTCCCCAACCAAAGCAGCACCCACACAAGACAATATGAGGAGGTCAGTGCTCCTGGCAAAGTGAGGAAGCATGCCTGAGTGTAAGCAAAGTAAATGGCTATTCAGGACTCTGATGTGTGAAGGGAGCTGCATCTCCCCTGTTCTCTTTAGCACACAGACAATTGTGATAAGTATAGGTATAGTAACACTGGAGCTGCCTGTGAAGGGTAAGCCTACAATGGCTTTGCCAGAGAGAGCTCACAGGAGGAAGGGTGTCACTGCCAAGTGAGCCATTCTATCCTTCTTTTAGGGCAACTCCTTGCAGGCATACAGTACCTGGGTAGTCAATTACTCTACTTATACCCCAGCCAGCTCTATAGGCATGGTTCTGCTCGCAAGGCAGCTCTGAAAAGCTCAACTGGGCCAGCCATAAAGTCTTGGGTCCTCTGGGCTTCCTAAAATGGCCCAGAAGGCCTACCGAAGGATGAGGTGGCTCACTTGATAGCAATACCTTCCTAGTCTGAGCTCTCCCTCTTCCCCCAGAGGGATGGCCTTTACATAACATACAATTCAGGGTTGGGCTGGCATTGTTGGTCAGGACATAAGGACATTAGAAAGTCTTGATTTCCTTAGGCCCAGGAGGATATTTCATATAAAGGCCCAGAGCTCAGAAGAACCTGTGTTCCAGTTTACAGGGCTACCTACCACAAAGGAGTGAGAAGCTCAGACACTGCCAGAGATGCTTTGGCTATTGCGGGGCCTTTCTTAACCCCAGCCACTCGGAGGAGCTGGGCCCGTGGGCGCTTACCTTCTCTGCTCCCATGCTGGGGCATTTCCAATTGTAGAGATAATACTGCAGGTTGCCATCTCCAATCCCAAATTTCAGCTTCTCCAAGAATGTTTTATTTTCCATGAGATCCAGTGCGTTGAATACATCGAATCCTTTCTGTGCAGGTGGCAGAGAGAGAAGGGAAGTGAAACAAGGACAGCCAGCTAGGCCAGAATAATTATCCTACAATATTGTTTTCATCATGCCACTCAGTTCATCATCCACTGGTGGCTTCCTATGCTCTTACAGTATCAGGACCCCACTTTTTAATCTAAAATTCAAAGCCTTTAATCATCTGATCGCTCCACTTTTTGTACTTTTCACTACTTCCCCAGCAGAGCTTCTCCCCTAAAACTAATATCCTTAATGCCACAGGCACAAGGTTTGGTCATTCTGATACTTAATTACACTGTATTCCCTTTACTGGAATGAAAACCTTTCTCCTAGAAATCTGCATCCAATTTCCTTTAGAAAAGATCCCTCCTGACTCCATTTTGCCTTTACGTCCTAAAAAATTTGATATTCAATTTATGATTTTGCACTTGGTGACATGTCACTTTATAATTGTTTTTAAGCCATTTTATAACATGTATTTGGTTTCCCAAATTACATGCCCCACAAGCTCAAAGACAGGGGCTGTGTTCATTTTTTTTCTGGCAAGCACTTCCTAACAGTCCTTCACACTGGACTTGGCATACATAAAGACAAATTGAACTGGAGGATTTGTTGAGGGGACCTATTCTTAAAGAAGCCTGAGCTGCTATGCACATACTCTCATCAGAAAAAATGACTCACTAAAATAGAGACCAACCTGCCCTCACCCACGATGTGGAAGATGGTAGGAGAAACTTTATTCTCAGAGTAGGCCTGGCTATTCAGGCTCCTTGGCAGCACCTCCCATGAGAACCAAACTCACTGAAATAAATCAGGAGGGATTCAGAAAGGCTTTCAGATTGTCTGGAAAGTACTTTTCTAGTTTTTGGAGGGCTGTTTAGAAAACAGCTTCGATCCTACCTAAGGAGGGCAAGAAGATCTTGGATTATCAAGTCTCCTCTTTCTTGCCAGCAGCTACCATCCCGGAGCTCTGAGTGTCTGGCCCTGACTCTTCACCCACCCTTGCTTCTGCCAGGCCAACCCCTCACCGATTTGGCGAGGACCAGGGCGTCACTCATGAGGTCTAGAAGTGGGGTCTGGGTGTGAACGTTGTAAAAGGAGTAAGCAGCTTTCAGGCTCTTGTGGGTTGGGTGGTTCATGATGGTAGAGGGCAGAGTGTAGAAGCTCAGGAAATCCGTCACCTCACCGTTTGCGTTCTAGAAGAAGAAAATGGTCACATGTAGCAAGAGTACAAGCCTTAAGCAAAATAGATTGCCCAGAGTACCTTTGGGCCAAAGTTGGGAAGAGGAGCCAGGCCTAACTTTCTGGACATGGTCTGTGGCTTTCCCTTAGCTCTCCTAAAAGAGAGCAGGTTCTGGTCCTGAGAAATAAAAGACTCGGATGATTTCAATCAGAGCCAGGAGACACAAGGCTACATGTCTTATCTCTAATATCTCTCATGGATAATGGTCAAAGAGATTGAACGAAGAGAAAATGCTGCTAAGTGTAGGAAGCAGGTCAGACCTAGACTTAGTCTTATGGATTTAAAGGATAAATTGGGTCCCAGGCCTGAAAGAAAAAATTCTTATTTAGAACAGGAGCAATTTTTTGTGTGTGTGTGTGTGTGCCAAGGACTCTTTAGACACTTTAATGAAACCTATGAGCAATTTCTCAGAAAAATGTTTTTTAAAAACAAAATACAAACGATTACAAAGGAATCAAATGTATTAAAAGTTATTGAAATATTATAATTCAATATATCAAAATACTAAAAACCTTTGTGTTAGAATGAGCCCAATCTCTTCAAAGCTGGATCTCTATTGATCCTGGAAGCAAGTTCTCTGCCTCACAGCTATGTTGCATCAATTCAGACTTACACCACTAGGTTCAGGCCAGGACCATACCAACCTTGGGCACAAAGTGAAGCTAGCATTCATTGGCTTGCTGATGCTTTTCACCCAGGAGAGAAAAAAATTGGAATCAAGTGTCAGAATAGAAGAGCATATCCAGAATATGCTCAATACTAATAGGAAATGTTCCCTTCCTTTAGGGAAGGCTGGACACAGGTGACCAGGAAAGGATGCTGTGCCAATGGCCCTGCTAACCTAACCTTTATTCACTAAAATTCTGACAAAGAACTAAGTGGGAAAGGGGGGGAAGGGGAGAGGAAGATTTTCCCCTGCTCTAGAGATCTAGCTAAAGCTATCCCCTTTCTTGGTGTAGGTTGCAGAGTCCCTCACCTCCACCACAAAAGTATCAATGATGTTCTCCTGAGGGAAGAACCAGTGTTCCACCTCTTCCTGGCTCATGACGGGGGTCAGGTGGAACTGCTTCAAGTACTTGGTCAGGAGCTGGTGCACCACTGGAATGTCCTTCTTTTCCATGGGCCGCAACCCAGATGTTTTTGGAGTCTAAAGGGAGAAGACACAATCAGATGGACTCTCAGATTCAAAGAGGACCTAACATTAGCCTCTATCCACATCACCCAGAAATTAGATATTGCCACTTATATGTGGTGACCTTTCTTAGGGGTTTCTTGGTAAAGATAATAGAGCAGTTTCTCATTTCCTTCTCCAGCTTATCTCATCCAGACGAGGAATGGAGGCAAACAAGGCCAACTGACTTGCCAGAGTCACACAGCTAGCAAATGTCTGAGGCCAGATTTGAGCTCTTCCTGATTCCAGACCCTGGCACTCTATCCACTGTGCCACCTAGCTGACCTACAAGTAGTATATACAGTTGATGGGAAAGATGCCACATTCCCCTCAGATCTAAGTCCTTCCATAATTGCTTTCCTTGGGACAACTCCTGGCAGAATGAAAAGGTAGAAGCAAATGCTGTACTTCAGCATGTCTTTTGGGCCCTGGGCTATAACCATGGTTAGGTTCATCCACATGAAAACAATTTGGTAGAGTTAACTTTCTCTCACCATTCTCACCAACAGCCTGATACAACTTGTTTTCCTCAAGACAATAAATTACTTAAAAAAAATCCTAAAACACAAGGTTTGCAAAGATGAATGTCGAAAACTATCTCTGAGTATATTTGGAAAAATAAAATTCTATCAAAAAACAAAACAAAACCTTATCCTCATTGAAGATGCAGCATGGCACTGTGGAGAAAAAGCTGGGTTGGAGTCAAAAAGACTGGACCCCAGTCTGCCCACCCCTTGGCTATATGGCCTTGGACAAGTCAATCTCTCTAACTTTGGGCAGCTCTCTGAGACTAGAAGAGTTTTAGAGAAAATATTAATTTGCATCAGGAAAAGGAGGCTGCCTATTGGGAACTCCCTTTTCAAATGAAACCACAGCTCCAAACCAATTCTGTCCCCTAGGCTTGGAAATTCCCTGCTACCTTGGACCTAACTGACTTGGGAATGCCCAGATTTAGGCTGGCATTTGTACAAAGATACCTAAAATCATGTGGAGGACAAGGATACAGGATAACAATAGTGGCATTTCAAAGAGACAAAAAAAAAGAGCAACTTTTCTGAGTAACATACTCTTCCTTATTGGCTCCCGGAACCAGTGCCTGTTTGGTAGAACTATGGAAACCTTGCACTAAAAGAGAGGGAAGGAAAAACACATCAAGAAGGCCACCAAAGTAAATCTTCAGACAGAGGAAGTGTGCTGGGAACCTGTGTTGCAACTCGTCCTTAGGACAGGATATCAAGAGACTTGTTAAGGGGACTCCCTTGACAGGTACCTGATAATGTAGGCCCGTTGTTCTATGGCTCACAGTATAGTGCACATTCAAAGATACTTATTGATTGAACACTGAGTAGAAATTTTCTGGAGCTAAGATGGGGTTTTGAAACATCACCTCTTTCTAGAATTCAATGGCACTGGTCTCATTTTGCAAAATCAAAACAAAAAAAATTAAAGCAATTCTCAAACTCACATAGAAAACCTGGACTCTAGATCTGGTCTTTGCTACTAACTTAGGCAAGTAGCTTCTACAAAATCACTAGCTGTACCCTGTTTGGAGTGGCTAGAAGTTGGAAAATGAATGGATGCCCATCAATTGGAGAATGGTTGAGTAAATTGTGGTATAGGAATGTTATGGAATATTATTGTTCTGTAAGAAATGACCAGCAGGATGCATACAGAGAGGACTGGCGAGACTTACATGAACTGATGCTCAGTGAAATGAGCAGAACCAGGAGATCATTATATACCTCAACAATGACACTGTTTGAGGATGTATTCTGATGGAAGTTCTCTTCAATAAAGAGAGCTAATTCAGTTTCAATTGATCAAAGATGGGCAGAAGCAACTACACCCAAAGAAAGAACACTGGGAGATGAATATAAACTGCTTGCATTTTTGTTTTTCTTCCCAGATTATTTATACCTTCTGAATTCAATTCTCCCTGTGCAACAAGAAAACTGTTCGGTTCTGCACACGTATATTGTATCCAGGATATACTGTAACCTATTCAACATGTAAAGGATTGCTTGCCATCTGGGGGAGGGGGTGGAGGAAGGGAAGGGAAAAATCGGAACAGAAGTGAATGCAAGGGATAATGTTGTAAAAAATTACCCTAGCATGTGTTCTATCAATAAAAAGTTATTTAAAAAAAAAAATCACTAGCTGTAAAATGAGAAGCCTGAATTAAATGTTTTCCAAGATGCCCTTCAGTTCTATAATTCAATAATCCTTGAAAACTGACTGGTCATCCCATCCTCCCACCCCCAGAAGAAAAAGCAGAAACAACATCTAGGGATTTAGACATCTATTGCAAATTCTGTTCATGAGCCTAAGAAGACGGCATTTAATTCATAAGTAGTTTGCTCAGTACATAGGGAGCAATGTTATATAGGTAGCAAGTAATGTAAAATACAATTATTTGGAAATGCACTATTGTACATACGAATTCTATGGCAATAGAGTTACCTACCAGTTTCTCCATCTTTTGTAAAAGAGAGGAGGTTGGGCTACTTGAGCACAAAAGTTCTTTCTACTTCTAACATTTTCAGGACCTAGTTATTCTCTACTTAGGTTAATATAAAAAAGAAGTAGTGTTCTCTAGATACATGGCACCTGATAGCAGAGCTTCTCTGCCCCCGGGAGAAGTTGGCTTCCCATCACAGCTAGCATGGCCATTTCCTTACCGTCATGATGACTGAATGCCACCTACCTCTGGGAGGCGGTACAGCTTCATGGTGCGCTGCATGGTCATGTTCCTACTCAAATGTGAAAATTTCACTTCAATCAACTTCCGTGGGTTAAGAGACCGGTGCCAGTACCTGTGGAGACACAGGATTACTATCCTTAGGAGGTGCTGCCCAACTTAGAAGACTAGGGCATGTAAGTCTCTAGGTGGCCAGAAGATGGCAGGACAGACCCATATTCAACTTTAACGGGGACACAAACATTTTCCAAGGACTGAAGAACAGAGTCAGGCTTCCGATCCTCAGATGGCTGTGCCACAGGCCATGAAATATACAACACTTTTTTCTCTCCCCTCTTAAAAGAAGACTAAAGCTCAAAAGACAACCCTCTTGTCTCTCTACAGCAAATAAATGAGAAGAGAGCTAACATTCTTTTTCCTGGAATTTGGGGCCATGTCAACAAAAAGGCAATAATTTGTTGCAATATTATTTCTACTTAATGCCACTGAATTTATCTAGAGATTTTGCTTTAAAAACATATCTTTTATTTCAATTTAGTAAGGGAATACTGGATTCCCAATAAGGGAATCAAACCCAAGGTTCTCTTTTCATTTTAGAGAATGGTTCCAAGTCAATCAGCAATTTAGGGACATGGAAGGCACTAGAACCTAGGTTTTGTGAGTCCCAGTTTAGGGTCAGCACTGATGGAGCCTAGAGAAAAAGAGAAAATCTTTGAGGTCACAATTCAAATACTCATCAGAACTATTCCCAGCACTGAGCACGGTGGGATTTTACCTGCAAGTGCCAACAGGTTTGGGTAGTACGACTCCAGCAGTGTAAACAGCCTGGAAGATACCCTCCAAGTGGACTCTTCGAGTTATCTCTCTAATCAGCACGGGTGCCACCCGCTTGGAACGCAATTTCTTGTGGACACACAGAAAGTTGATCTCTACCATCTTCTTCTCTCTGGAGTAGGAAGGAGAGACCAAGTTCTTGAGGGAAATCAGAGGCCCTTTTGGCAGAAATATTTTCCCCCACTCTGCTTTTATTAATAGATATATTTAATATTGATTAAGAACTGCTACTATGTTTGGGTGGAAGTGAGGAGCCAGCTTATTGGATCTGATTTTATTTCAGATTTACCTTCCTTCACTTCCAAGGATCACAACATCTACTTCCCTGACTGGTTATACTGTTGTCTTCCACAGAGTTCCCTGGCCATGTTAATTCAAAATTTAGGGATGTGTTCTTTGAAGGGAAGCTAAGGGAAGAGAAATTGAAGATGAATTCTATCCATGTGGAAAAAAAGAATAATGGGGAAGCTAAGCTGTCTGATTTCCATGGTCAATAATAATGATAATAACTAGCATTTATATACCATGATGAGGTTTGCAAAACACTTTATATATCATCACCATATCTGTGACCTTGGAAGTCACTTGGGCTTGCATGGAGTCCAGTGTCCTCATCTATAAAATGAAGGTGTTAGATTAGATCACCTCTCAGTACCTTCCCAGTTCTAATGAATAACACGATGACCATCAACAATCACACCAGAGAGGTCAGATAGTGCTGGGAATAAAGTCTAAGAGTTCAAACTTCAATTTTTTAGTGATCCATACCTGGAATATGGTTTTGGGATTCACTTTCTCTTTCTAAATTAGTACAAATGAGAATTTGTGGCTAGGTCAGGAACTTAAAGAAGTTGCCTATATTCCTGCATGCACCTTAGCTGGGTACTTTGCAGGATGCTTCTAGCCACAAATGACAATAACAGCAGCATCTCAGAGTACAGCAGGAGGTTCTTGTTATGGAAATATCTCTAAGTTTAGACATCACCTCTCTCTCCACCCCCAGTGTTTCTCTAAGGCAGCAGTAAAACGTACGTGTCATAGATATGGATGCTTGCAGGAATGGCACTGATGAAGCCCACCAATTTCTTGCTTGAGATGACTCGGACTCCACAGTGCCACTGGGGGAGCCATCCTGGGGGACGAAGAGCCCTAGAAGTAGAAGAGAAGACCTTAGTGGTCTGTGCCATGACTCATCCCACAATTCTATGTCCAGGGGCTGCTTCTCTTTAAGACAAAATTCTCTCATTGCAACTGAATATGAGAGAGCCTCTTCTGCCAGGTTATCTTTCTTGGCTTTGAGAGTCACCTAGAAGAAATTATCCAATTCTTTCTCACCTACTCTGCCAGTTATATCCTCTACTGACCACAACACAATAAATATTAAAATCAATAAAGAGCTTTTGCAGAAAGGCTTCACATTTAAATGAGATGAAATAATTTAATCCTAAAAAATCCTTAAAAAGTAAGTCATAGAAGCAACAGATCATTATAGCAAAATGCCAAAACTTGAGGATGCAGCCTCCCATTTCAAAACAAATGAACAAAGGTTCCTTTCAGTGTTTTTAGTGACCAACAATTCCCTCTGGCTAGTGGCTAGCCCTCAATTTTCTTGTTGTTGTTTTAAACAAAAGTTAATTTTTGAAAATTAAAAGTTAAATTTAAGGAAACATAAAAAGCATAAGAAACATTTAGCAAATAAAGCATTTTCAAGCAAACAAAGGCTGAGATATCAAGAGGCATCTTCCTTCATATCCTGAAACACTACAGTGTTCTGGGGCCTGCTTCTTAGACCCCTTTTTAATGCTCTGATGCTTCCCTCTCACTTTCTTCAATGGTTAGTCTAGGCCAGGGGTCCTCAAACTACGCTGGCGGGCCAGATATAGCAGCTGAGGACAGTTATCCCCCTCACCCAGGGCTATGAAGTTTCTTTATTTAAAGGCCCACAAAACAAAGTTTTTGCTTTTACTATAGTCCGGCCCTCCAACAGTCTGAGGGACAGTGAACTGGCCCCCTATTTAAAAAATTTGAGGACCCCTGACTCTAGACCCTGCTCAACAAGACTCTGCTAATTAAGTAAATGCTATAAGGTCCCCATTTTCATATAACTAAGGATGCTGCCTCCTTAGAGGAGTCGGAGGGGAGAATTCCCTTCACTTTCTTCAAAATGGTTTTCCCACTTATTCCCTCTTTAACAGAACCAAGGATACAGGTGAGGTACACAAAGTTTACCTTCTTCTAAGATTCACTGTCCATTATGACAGCTTTTATGACTCTTACAATTTGTCAACAGTCCATTCAAGATTTAAGTTTGTCCTCTTTAACTCAGGGTTGGGGTAGGCAGGCATTAGAAATCAAAAATTATACTGTATTTCTTTCTATTTAATTTGTTATTCTGAAGTGTACAGCACTTCCTGGTGTCTAAAATCTACCAACTTCCCACTCTACCTGCCATAAGAAAGCATTCAAGACTCACCACAAAAGGAATTCTGGTGAGTAATCAAATCGGAACATGTTGTCATCATCTTCCACATAATTCTCATTCAGGAGAGTGTACAGTTCTTTAAGCTGAAGAAAAACAAGGGGATCTATTAAAAAGCTATTTTTGCTATAAAAGGGACAGGCTTGAGAACTGCTTGGCCTCCTTTTATTTGTACAAGACTTAACACTCAAATACGAAGATGAAGTTCTGAACTCTTTCCCCCAAGTTTGGCAGAGACTCTAGAAGTACACGCTGTAATTACAAAGCTGAGGAACACAGGAATATAGCTGTGTGCTTAAAACATATTACTGATAGAGTAAGAACACCATTAAACTCATGTTGAACCTACTATAACAAAAGAGATTTGTGAGTACTCCCATTTAATATGTGTAAATGTTTTAGGGAAAACTAATTCTTGGAGAATGATTTAAAAAAGAAATGTTCTGGATGCTGAATGAAGTTAGCAGAACCAGGAAAACACTATACACAATAACAACAACATTATGCAATGATCATCTATGATAGACTTAGCTCTTCTCAGAAATGCAATGATCTAAGACAATTCCAAGGAACTCATGATAGAAAATATTATCCACATCCAGAGCAAGAACTATAGTCTGAATGCAGATAGAAAAGGATAGAAAAAGTTTCTTTCTCATGATTTTTCCCTTTTGTTCTGAATCTTCTTTCACAAAAATGTGGAAATAGGTTTAACATTATTATTATTATTGTACATGTATAACTACATCAGATTGCTTGCTATTTTGGGGACAGGGAATAAAAAGGAGGGGAAGAGAGATTTGGAACTGAAAATCTTACAAAGATGAATGTTGCAAACTACCTTTATATATAAATGGAAGGTGTTTTTTTTTTAAGGTGGGCATTAAAAATATATATATATATATAAAAAGAATGTTCTAAATAAAATCACAAATAATTCCCTTTATGTCCCGATTTCTAGTCTTTGGTCCCCTGAAATCTTTTGGCCCAACCTGACACCTTGTGAAGTCTTCACTTAGTTACCAAGAGATCTGAATTTGGCATTAAAATCCGGAAATGCAAAACAGTCTCTACCATTATTTCCAAAGATCTGAGTAGTGATGCCTCAGTGGAACAGATTTGCTGCTTTGGGAAATCTAGGGTAAAATGAGAGCAGAGGGAAACCTTCATAAAATAATCAGTCAGGTACAAACTAAGAGGACAAGGGGGGAAAAAAGCATTTGAATGAAGCAGCAGAGGAAGATGGCCTTCAACTGTCAGAAAAATCAAAACAAATTCACAAGGAGTGTTAGAAACTCTCTGTGCAAAGTATAAAATCTACTTTGAATCTCAAGTTTATTTGCTTCATTTGTGAAAAGGGAGAAACCTTAAGTAAAAGCAGTTTCCAGATGGTTCTCAGGTGGAGTGAGATTTAGGTGCTAAATATTTGCTAAGTGGATAGCTAGGAGCCAGTTAGCTGGGTCTAGGGCTTACTTACCACACCTCGGTCCCCTAGGTCCAAAGCATCCCAGGTGAAGCCCTGGGGCAAGGTATAGGGCTCTTGACGGATGTTGTCTTTGTCAGGTTCCACGGGACCATGGGTATTCACCACTTCTCCTACAAGAAGAAAATGGAGATAAGTCTTTCTTCCTTTGTTCTAATACATTGAGTCCCTTAGGCCTCCTGGGGCAGTAGAAAAAAGGTCTCAGCTCATAATCAGCTAAAGTAAATCACTTGTGTTCCTGATCCAGGAGCACACAGTGTATCCCTGGAGCAGTAGTCAACTTCCATAGCTATTCCTGGTCTGGAGGTTGTCATGCCTTTACCTCAGGACAATTACTAGGAAGCAAGATGGGTGAATTTTTGAAATCCTTTAAAAATGTCTCTTTAGTAACCAAATAATAAATATTTGTCTCCAAAAACTTGGCATTTTCTCTCTTACCAATTGAGAGACTGCTCCTATCCTTCTATCCAACCTACCACTCCGGGAAGATATAGAAAAAATTCATTTCAATAAGGCTGTTTTTGTGTAAAGAGCTACAATGGCTTGTACGGAGGGCACTTTCCTGGATCAAACCATTTTTCTTTAGGCGCCAGGCTCAAAGTTCTTGATGGCAGCTCTGGCTTTCAGAGATTTTAATTAGTCTGCCAATTTAGGGCCCTTCATTGTTCATAGGGTTCCCTCAAAAGTGGCCTTCCTATTGAGACAGTTACTTCTCAAAAGTGCCCTTGCTCTTCCAAGAAGTGATTTTCCTGGGCAGAGATACTACTGGCACTACATCTGAATCGTAATGCTAACATTTATTTTAAGCGTGTTTAGGAAGTACAAAAACCCAAAGCTTTAGGTTCTCTACCCAGACTTGCTCCTAGATGAACTCTAGTAAATCAATCAATTCATTATGTATTTTGGTAAACCAGATACTTTATCATCACCCTTGAAAATTGCGATTAAAAAAAAAGTTTTGAGGTCTATATATTCTTTCCCGACAAAGAAGTTATAAAAAAGTTCTTCATGTCACTTCCCTGCTTAAGAACCCAGAGAAACACCTATGGTCAACTGTTTCCAAACTAAACTCCTCTTCCAGGCATTACAAAGAACAACTCCTGAGTCTCTCAATATTTTATGGTAACTACTTTCCTTCCCCCCCACCCCCCATCTCCAACTTCTCATGTTGAATTATTATATTAGCTAATGATGATCCCTTTTTGCTTGTTTGTTCCTAAAACCTGAAAAGTTCTTCTGTTTCTTTTTACTGACTTTGGCATAAAACCTGACAATTTATAATAAGCTAGCCTTCTTGATCATGGGCTGCCCTAATCCTCAAAAACCCTACTAACCTTCTTTGTTTCCCTAGGCCTGACCCGTTGTTTAAGAACCTTTGAAGCAAGTCAGCCTCTCCAAGGGGTGTTGTATAGAATCTGTGGAGGAGAAAGATGAAGAGCAGAGGAGGAACTATGAATCTGTTGCTGTAGTACTTGGTCATGGAACCAACAAATTCTCCACAAATTCAAAATTAATCAAAGGACTTTACATTTTTTAAAAAGGGGGGAGTTTAGATAAGGAGATTGCTTTTATATATATATCACTTAAATTAGATAGGGAAGAGGATAAGGTAATAAACATTTACATAATGTTTACTATGTGCCAAGTACTGTACTAAGAGTTTTACAGATATTATTTCATTTGATATTTAAATAGTATAGAGCCCAGCTTCTTAAATTGTGGTTTTTGACCCCATATGGGGTCTCATAATTGAATGTGACAGTCATGACATTTATTTATTATCAGTAAAAAGTGGATTTGCATACCTATTTTATATAATCTATATGCCTGGAGTCTCACAAAAATTTCTCAAGTGAAAAGGGATCACAAATGGAAAAAGTTTAAACAGCCCCGCTATAGATTGTAGTCACAAAGGAAGACTATCAGCTGGAACACCTAAAAATTCCTAAGAGAACCAAGAACTCAGTAGTAAAAACCATAGCTTTCAATTTCTATGTACAAAAGCCCAAAGTTTAAGCAACAAACAAGAGGTACTAGAGGTCATAAGTGGCAGATACATGTGACTTGGGAAAAATTCATGACTGAACTATGTTTTTTTGCATGGGTATAACTTATTTAAAAACAAAAAACCCAAAATGTAGAATACAAAGAGAAGTGAATTCAATTATAAGTTAAACCTAGCCATGTGAAGAATACAGGAAGCAGTGGGGAGAAACAAGAAGAAAATATTGTGGGGAAAGTCAAAGAAGAGAAAAATTAAAATAATTCTGTCACTGGAACATATACTATAGATTCAAGCTTTTTAAACTGAGGTTTTCAACCCTATTTGGGTTCTTGTAACTGAATGTGAGGGTTGTGATTTATTATCAGTAAATGTTTGTTTTACATACCTAGGCCATGTAAAAATTTCTCAGTTAAAAAGAGGTTTCGAGCAAAAAAAATTTAAGAAGCCTTGCTATAGACTGCCTACACAAAAAAAGAAAATACTTGAGTTTAGGAAATAGATCAAAATAATGGCACATAGGCATGATATAATAGTGATGAGGCAATTATCTAGACATCTGTTGAAGCACTTGTGAGCTCTCTAACTTCCCCCACACCAGGGGAAAAAAAAAAAAAAAAAGAGCTAATAACTTCTTGATTTGTCTTCATGATAATTTCATCCTTCAAAAGGTATAGGAGCCAACAAGCATCCCGGATCTGATTCTGATTCTGGGGTGGAAGTTATGGAAACTCTAGAATTTATGACAGAGAAGAGTAAGTCTGGGTAAAGTCTGATATGTAACTTAAGATTTTAGGAAAGCAGATTTCAAATTATTCAAAATAAAAACAGGTAACATTCCCTAGACAAAAATGTTCGATAATCCCAGGAGGGATCAGAGATGTTCACGAATGAAGTTCTGAACACACAAAAGGAAAAATAGGGTATGTCTAAAGAGATTGACATGGCTGCACAGAAACTTACCAAGCAATTTAGATTTGAATAATAGCAACTAAGAAATGGCACAGTCTTATACATAGCCAGCATGAGAAATGAGGAATAACAAAAGGTTTCTGGTTTTGGTTTTTTTTTTTAAATGCTATAATCAGTGAAAAAGGAATATCATGGAGGGAAAATGATCTTTTCTTGGGATAGATGAGACTAGAGAAAAAAAAAAAGTTGTTCAATTCTTAGTTTTTTTTTTATTCCTGTACAGAAAAATGATCCTTACATTTAAGGTGACAGAACAAAAATCACAGGGAGTTGGTAACTAAAATGAGGAAAGAGACAATAAAGAAGTACCTAGATACTCTTGATGAATTCAAGTCATCTGGCTCAGATGAACAACATCTTTGGGTCCAGAAATAATTTGCAGATGTAATTGCTATCTACTATTGGTAATATATGAGAGATCATAGAAAATGAGAGAGGTACCACAAGATTGGAGAAAGGCAATGTCCAATTTTCAAAAAAGCCTATAAAATAGAGTCAGTGAGCTTGGCTTCAATTCCTAAGAAAATTTAAGAATGGCTTATTATAGGGGAAGCAGTAGCAAAGAGCCTTTCTAGCTTCATCAAGAACTGGTCATAACAGACTTAACCTTTGTATTGTCACTGATCTCTGATGACTTTGGAGGAGTCAAATTGAAGACTTTGTGTAGCTCTGCCTCACTCAAATCAAATTCATGTGCATGTTAAAACATCATCCTCATGATGTCATTGGTCCTCTTCCAAAGGAAAGATGAACAACAATAACAAAAACAATACACCATACCAACCTTAATACTTTTTCTTTCAGGATTGCAAAACTAGCTGATGAGAATGCTGTGAAATACAACTTACCTAGATTTTTAGCCAACCTCATTCTATTCTTATGGAGATGCAGAATTATGGATTAAATACAATGAGATGGATTCAAAACTGGTTGGATGCCACTCTCAAATTATACTTGTCAGTGGTTCAATGTTAGCACTGCAAAATTCCCCAAAGAGTTGTGTTTGGCCCCATGCCTTTGTGTGTGTGCTTATTTTATTTTAATTTCCTTTTTTTTTTTTTTAATTGAACTAAATACAAAATAAGAAAAAACAGGATAGAAAAAGACAGAAAAGGAAAATAAATAAAATACTATCATGTGCTCAAGAGAACATCAGGGATGATTCAAAATATATAACAATAAATTTTCATTTCAAGAAAGCATATATAATAAAAGATTATATTCATCAGTATCCATTTTCCTTTGTTTCCAGGTTATTCTTTTGTTCTCTGCTGTATACTTTTTACTTTATTCTCTTTTTCTCCCTTTATTTCTGCCTCCCCTCCCCCCCATTCGAAGCAGGCTACAATTAAGCACAGATATATATATATATATATATATATAGACACACACACGTATATATATAATTTATATACATATTCATATCCATCCATGTACCCACATATATACATATATTTACATACATACATATATACTCACATATACTCAGACATACACATATATTTACATATATATTTACCCATGTGTGAACATGCATCTAAAACAATATTAATAATGGATCCATATTTTTTAAAACATTTTTAAAATAATAACTTGGATAAAGACAAAGGCTGTATACTCAGCAGATTTGTAGATAACATAAAGCTGGGAGAAGTAGCCAAAACAATGGATAACAGAATCAAGAAACAACAGGACTGTGTCAAGGTAGAGCAGAGAACTGAAAAACCAGGGCAAACAAAAACAGGTTGTATTTAACCCTTTGATCATAGTTTGCCTACCTCTGAAGTAAATTATTGTGTTAAATTTAATAAAATGAAATCCAAAGTTTTGTACTTGGAGAGAAAAAGTAATATTCCGAGTATAAGATGGAGAAGATACAATTTTTGATAGCATTTATTATAAAAAAGACAAGGATTTTAGTGGATTATAAACTCAGTATGGGGCAGCTAGATGGCAAAGTGGAGAGAGTGATAGGCCTAGAATTCAAAATCCAGTCTTAGACACTTACTGTTCGACTCTGGGTAAGTTGCTTAACTCTGTCTCAGTTTCCTCATCTGTAAATTAAGCTAGAGAAATAAATGACAAATCACTCCACTATCTTTGCCAACAAAACCCCAGACAGGGGCACTAAGAGTTGAATATGACTAAAACTTAATAACAGCAAAGTTTAGTGTGTCAACCACCTGATGTAGCAATCAAAAAAGAAACTATGAATACAGTAATGCGCTACATTAAGATGGGATATACAGACCTCTCTGGGACAGTAGAGGGAGGGACTATGAAGTTCTGTGATCATACCTAGAAAATGCAGTTTGTCAAAGATCTCTTGAAAAAACTAATGAAGAAGGATCTTGTTAAGCTGGCCACCATTGCAATTATTTACTTGAAATACTCTATCTTAAAGAAGAGATGGACTGCAACAACGACCACCCAACCTTTCTCCCTTGCACTTCTCAGTGGAGCTATTTCCACAGGAGTCATTGACAAGAATCCAGAATATTTCTCTGGAGAGGAATAAAAAGAGTTAGTGCTCCGAGGCTTTCTGAGACTATGTGCAATAGAGCCACTATGTATACAGGGCAGCAAGAGCCTGAGTTATTGTAGTTCATGCTTTCAGATCTATGAGGAAATCCCTCTGGTGGCCAAGTAATAAAGTGTCCAAGTGAGCAATGAAGATAACCAGCACAAGAGAGAGGAAAGTTCTCTCTGTTTGAGATAGAAATTTAAACAGTTCTATTGGGTCTGGATGAATGCCCTGGACCTGGACCTTAATACCAAGGAGAAAACTACTGAGGAGGCTAACTAGGCCTTTGAGTATAACATGAAGATTTTTCAACAAAGTACAAGAATTCCAGGATGAAGAGCACCTAGTACATGATGAGAAAGTAGATGTAATCAAGTGCCCCTACTATCTGCTAAACACTGTGCCTATGAAGTTAATGTTTGCCCTTTCAAAACTATTAGCCATATTGTAGCAGCCTAACCTTCAACTCATTCTTGATGCTGCCATGGTTCTGGCTATTGGACTTCATGTGAACCAGTTTCTAACCTTGAAAGTCTCCAAGGATGACTTCAGTCTAATTCTCCTCTAACCCTCCTGTGCCCTATGTAAACTATGGCTACAGATAACTTCTTTTCCTTTTTTTTTAATTTAAAGCTTAGTTTGAAAAAAGCCATCAATAAAAACCAGATGTGAAAATCAATACCAAACAAACTGTTCTCTGCAATATGAGTTTGTAATTTATACTAAAAGTAGGGTTGAACTGTCCCAGCAACAGACAATCCCAGAGCTTAAACTCAGAAACTGGGAACTCTCAGAAGCAGAGCTTAGATATAAAAATGTCAGCACTAATTGAGGAGATGCTTCACTCAGAATAGGAAGGAAGGGAGATAGAGGATGGGGGGGTGGGGGGAGGGAAGAGAGAAATAGAGATAGAGAAAAAGGGAATCCCTCCCTCTTTAAAGGTCCTAGGGAAGGGAAAATTCTGCCCTGTGAGTCTGGGAACCCTAAATAGCTAATGGTATAGGTCAGGTTTTTGTATTGTTAGATAAGTTATCTAGGTCTGTATGCCAAAGAGATTTAAAAAAAAGTGAAAAAGACCTATATGTATAAAAATATTTACAGCAGCTTCTTTTTGTTATGGCAAAGCTGCTACAGCATGTTCACCATTTAAACACCAAAAGCAGAGCTATGAGTCCTGGTAGGATCACAGCTTTTGGTGCTGGGCCTGGGATGCTGAGGAATGGAATGTTAGTTTGGCTACTTCCTTTGGCAACCCAAGCTTTATTGTCCCTCCTAGGTAGGACAACACTTCATATGAATATCAAAGTATCCAATTTTGTACTTTTTTTTTTTTTCTGAAGCAAATGGGGTAAAGTGACTTGCCCAGGATCACACAGCTAAGTTAAGTGTCTGAGATCAGATTTGAACTCAGGTCCTCCTAATTTCAGGGCTTGTGCTCTATCCACTGGGCCACCTAGCCATCCCAAAGCTTTTATTTTTAAAAAGCCCTAAGATGTGTCTCTTGATTTTTCCCTCTCAGCACCCACATGCTTGTCAGACTGCTTCATACTTTCTTGAGTGATTTTATATGGATATGATAGGTTTGGTCACCTCTGCTCTGATGTCATGTCCTCAATAGGAATGAGCTGGTTTCTGTTTCTTCTATGTTCCTTCTCTCCCTACTGCCTATTTGGTACTGAACCAGCCCTCTAAGCAATGGCTCTCAGAAGTCTCGCACTACACCAAGGTAACTTTTATAAAGTCCAATTGACTTGGAATCAATGGATTCTTTGACTAAACCAGGGGCCCCCATATGTCCTTCACAAGGCTGTCATGAAATTACCATAAGCTTTCTCTGATTTTCTATCACTCTTCTGACAAAGGAGAAATATCAAAGGCATGAAAAATGCAGGGCTCATTTTAGTCTTAAGCCACTTAGTGGCTTGAAAAATATAAAGTTAGCTCTAAGGTGCAAAGCAAGCTATCAAGAACTTTTAATGAGTTTAACTAAATAGGAGCATGGTAGCTCAACAGGCAGTAAGAGGGACTGGAATTCTGGTGAAGTGCCTGGTTTTCTAACAATAAGATTATCAAAAGTTTCTCTATATAATTAACTATTCAGCCCCTATAGAAGGAGGTGGCAGTCTTTTAGGAGAGACCTCTGAAAGGCCAGAGATTTGATATTTCCTCCCTCTTTCAAGGGTCCTAGGGAAGGGGAAATTCTGCCCTGTGAGTCTGGGAATACTAGATAGCTAATGGTGTAGGCCAGGTTTTTGTATTAAGTTAGACAAGTTATCTAAGTCTATATACCAAAGAGATTATTAAAAAGTGAAAAAGACCTATATGTATAAAAATATTTACAGCAGTTTCTTTCTGTGATGGCAAAGAATTGGAAATTGAGGAAATGTCCATTATTTGGGAATGGCTGAACAAATAGTAGTATATGAATGTAATGGAATACTATTGTGCTACAAAAAAATTGATTAGCAGGTAGATTTCAGAAAAATCTTAAAAGACTTACACGAACTGATGCTGAGTGAAGTGAACAGAAATCAGAAGAACACTGTACACAGTATCAGCAATACTGTGTGATGATCACCTATGACTGACTTAGCTCTTCTCAGTAACAATGATTTTAGATAACTCCAAAAAACTCATGATGGGAAATGCTATACACATCCAGAGAAAGAACTAAGGAGTCCGAATGCAGATTGAAGCATACTATTTTCACTGATGCATTGCTGGTGTGATGAAAATTACTCCAACCATACTAGTAAATAGCGTTAGTGAATTGTGTCCATTCTTTGATTATGTGATAAACACCACTAGACACTTCCGAGGCCAGGCAGGAGAGGTCTCACATATGCAAAAACTTTTATAATAACAGTTTTTGAAGTAGCAAAGAATGGGAAAGAAAGTGGAAGCCCATCAATTATGGGATAGTTAGACAAATGGACACACAGGAATGTAATGGAATATAATTATGCTAAGAAATGATTAACATCATTAGAGGAACCTGCAGGAAATCCTGTAGGGCCAAGGAAGGAGAAACAAGAGGATGATCACAATAACATATAGGAAAAGAGCACGTGGCTCAGAGTTTAAGCAATGCAGTATTCTAACGGACTAAAGAATACAATGTATCTCCTGGCACAGATATGACAGGTTCTGGGTTTAAGAATGGACTGCATTTTACCAATCATGCCCAACGTAATAACTTATTTTGCTTGGCTATAGTTGTTTACAAGGGAGGGCAGGTAATTTAATGGGAAATGACAATGGAGTTTTTAAAAAATCAATTAAACATTTAAAAAGAAAAAGAGGGAGAGATTCGAAAAAAATATTTCTGAATAAGAGAAATCAAATGAAAGAAAACTTCTAAACTTTATTCCTTCCTTCTAGTCTGCTATTCTTCATACTCTAGAAATGACCAAATTATAAGAGAAAATCTGAAGCAACATCAAGCAACCACCTCTTATCTTTGGAAAACAGAAAAAGGGAGACTTGTGAAAATTTAAAGAAGTAAGATATCCTCTACATAGCCACAAAAACCAATTCACATCTTTTAGGTAGGTCTCTGAGAAAAATGAAAAACACAACAACAACTACTAAGTTTTGATTTTTTGGTAGTAAAAACAAAATTACTACAGATATCCAGGAAATTTGCTATTTTTGAATCTTCTAATGTAAATTGGAAGTACTTTAAACTTCTAAATAATTCTAGCTTTGGTGAACAGGGACTAGGAAGGACACAAGATATTACCCATGAAAAACAAAATAGAGGAGAAATGCTATATGACTTTAATGCATTAGTAGCATCTGTATTTATAAATATTCAAGTACTTATTTTATATTAATGACAGAAACAATAAACTGGAAAAAAATCTGTCTAGGGGTCACTTAGAGGCAAAAGTGGGATAACTCCTCAGTTCAACAAACTGTTTTAACCTTCCATGAAGTATTTATACAGGTTAGCTCATTTAAAAAGTGTTCCTTAATTGATGCTGAAGGGTTCTTGATTACAGGTCTGACAGGCAACTATTCTGAACACTCTTCTATAAAATTCAAAATTATGTTTTGTTCACACTTTTGTCAATATTTGATCATCACACCCATGTCCAACTTTTTATAGAATCCCATGTTGGGATTTTCTTGGCAAAGATACTGGAGTGTTTTTCTACTTCCTTCTCCAGCTCATTTGACAGATGAGGAAATTGAGGCAAACAGGGTTAACTTTCCCAGAGTCACACATCTACTAAGTGACTGAGGCTAGATTTGAATTCATGAAGATGACTCTACCTAATACTAAGCTGCCTTCTACTCACACATGATATTAAAAAATTTTTTTGACTATAACAGGACAGTTTTAGTAAACCTGTCCAAATGTTCAGGAGAAATACAAATACATTATCTCAACTTATCTTTTCCTGGAGATTTCAGGGCCTTTAGATGTTATTAAATTGGTTTTCATAACCCTTAAAAAGAAAGCCAGTGGCTCTGCTTCCATTCGACTGAGAAATCACAACACACAGAAAAAAAAAAAAAAATGGTCTAAGACTACCTAAAGAGTCAATGGTGGAAGATCCAGGAATAAAATTCAGTTCCAGGTCAGTACTCTCTCTCCTAAACCTTACTATACCTCTCCATGTCAAAGTGAGTCAACTGACCCATTTAAAAGTTCCCAAATGAATGAACTATGAAAACAGTTTGGCTAAGTTACATACATAAATTACATCATACCTCTTCATGTATTTCAGTGAATGGAGGATACTGTTGGGATATTTTAATCTCTTATAGGAAGTAGTTTCCTCCCACCTCATTTCATTCCCATCCTCGATGTTTTGCCCCAAGTAAAGGCACCTTTGATCATCTAAAGCCTTGCAGGAGGACAAATAGATATGGATAAGGAAGTGTGGGAAAGGAGATCTGAAAAGCAGGCCTAACTAGCTCCGCGATGGTGATGACTGGCAACACACCTTCAGTTTCCGCTTTACATGGCCTCCTCAATCGACCCATTCACAACAAAGGAATCTCTTTTGGCTTAATCGCTTTACTCTTCAGCGTTGTGAGAAAGTTGCATTGACAAAGCCTACTTACTAGCAATGAAGTGGCTGGTAAATTTTTTTCTTCTGGCTCCAAAATTCTTTCTGAACAGGGGGAATCTCTTCCTGGCACATGAGTTGACAAACACTGACCTGATGTGGCTTTCCAAGAGACAATTACACAAATCCATACTTAAGGCTATGTAGGTAGCTCAGACTGCACCTCCCAAAACAGAATAGAGGGAGGGCCAGAGGCTTAAACTTAACCTACCTGCCCCAAGTGGATTTAACATGTTAGATTACTGCTTTCCCAGAGAAAAGTTCAACAAGAGGCAGGTGGGGGAAGCTGCACATACATAAATACAATCACATCTCAGTTGCTGGTATTTGTTAAAAGAAGCAGATATCCAAATAGTATGCTATTTTATATTTGGTGTTGTGATATAGTATATGATTTTTCCTAACAGGAAGCAAGCTCATTTGAGAAATATATTTTTGGTCAGCACCATTTCTTGGAATGATAAGCTCCCTAAACTGGTGTGAAGCAATAATTTCTTGTCATCTGTTCTAAATGTTCCTGATTCAAACTCTATAGGATGTCTGCTGTTTCCCTTTTGTATTTTAGGATTTGGGGACCAAATATAAGTTGCCCTGAGTTAGAATGTTATTTTTTTCCATTCCCCATCAAATCTGATCTTCAGAGATTGAAATCTCAACATTTTTCACAAGGCAGTGTGTCCAATCATCTTAGTGATCGATCCTATGGACTAACTGCTGGCTCAATGAAATCGTTCTTGAAATGTGTTAAGCAGAAGTGTACACAATAATATAGGTAGGTATGGGCCTATCACTCCTACTTAGGTTAGACTGATTTTAGAATGACCTTGGAGTCGACTAACATACTAAGAGGAAAAAGGAATTGGTTGGTTACTTTGCTAAGTGGTATTAAGAAAGCCAGTTTAGGATTAAAATTTGTCATAGGTAATCAAATGTTAATACCCTACCTTTGTATACAGAGATACACATATTTATTCTATTCTGTACCAACATTTAACTGTCCTTTGCAACTTTGTCTTCAGCAAGAATATACTACTTGGCAAATGAAGTTCTCAATAACCTGGACACCATTCTACTTACCCAATCTTATTGTGAACTATTCTTCAATATTATATCAGTAAAAGATTTTTATTTTTAAAAATCACACTATTAACAACATTAATAATGATAATAGCAGCTAACATTTTTATAGTGTTAAGCATTGTGCTAAGCACTTTACAATTATTATCTTATTTGATCTTCACAACAATCCTGTGAGGTAGATATTTTTATAACCACTCCCTCTCTCACCCCCCCCCCCCTCATTTAACAGCTGAAGAAAGTGAAGCAAACAATGGTTAATCGACTTGTCCAGGATTTCACAGCTATTAAGTATATGAGACTGAATTCGAACTCAGGTCTTGCTGACTTCCAGGCCCAGTGCTCTATTCACTGAGCCACCCAAGTCACCAGACTCATATGGTTATAAGGAAATAGGTTGACCATGAAGAAAAACCACCTTTTCAGTAATGTTCCAAGTCCTCTCTGGTGCAGTTAAAACAAATCCTGTGTCTAAGACAAAGAAAAGAAACACATACCAAGCTTAGGTACAGGCTGGGTGTCCCAAAACTGGTAACTGCGCTTGCTGGCTTCTTCCATCGTTTTGGCAGGTCCTTGACCTACTGAAAACAGCTCAATGGCTTTCTGTATTTCCTGGATTCTCTCCACTGGTAAAGAGTTCACCTGAGAAAGAAAAAGCTGGGCTAAGAGAAAAATATACTAATGTCATATTAACTCTATTAATAATAAGAGCTTAAAAATTATTGCAAAAGAGTTCCTAGTAGCAGATGTGGGATGATGAACTAAAGCACTGGTGGTAAGTCAGGGGCTGTAGGATTTGCAGTCAGTTCCTTTATATTTAAAAAATCCTTTAAAATACCTGATTTCAAATTTTATAGTGTGTGGTGTAAAGTTTCTCTTTTGACCCCAGGAAGGCTTCAATTTAAATCGTAGCATTTCCCTTGAGGGTCTTGCAAAAAGAAATTGAAAGTAAGGCAGTAGCTCCCTCTAGAAAAGAAACAATAAACAATATGGCTTCATCACATTTTATAGGGGCTCTTGAGATGGATATTATGTCATGTAGCCTAAACAGTATTTCTAGAATACTGGAGTGTTATGAATCCATTATTAAAAGATATGAATATTTATCATTAATTTATAATAAATGAATCAATTAACATGCATTTATTAAGTGTCCACTGTGTGTCAAGGATATTGGACCTGAGGTGTACAAAGACAAACCAGTCAGAGTCTGTCTGTCTGTCTGTCTGTCTGTCTGTCTGTCTCTCTCTCTCTCTGTTTCTCTCTCTGCTATATAAATACATATAATACAAGGTAATTTATCAGGAGAAGATGGTGCTTGAGGTGAATCTGGAATGAAACTAGGTATTCTAAAGGATAAGGAAAAAAAGTCTAGGTCTGGGGAGAAGAGATGCAATGTCAAGTAAAAAAGCAAGACCAACTTGACTAGACCGTGGTTTATTTGGTCACAGAGGTAATAAAGGGGCACTGGAGTTTATTAAGTATGAGGGGCACATCATTATGACAACTATATGGAGGATATATAAGAGATGGTACAGATTTAAGGCAAGGAAAACAATCGGGATTATTGCAGCAGCATAAATAATAAACAATGAGGTTTGAACTTAAGAATGCTGACAATTTGAGCAGAGAAAAGGGGCAAGATGTAAGCAACAAGAGATGGCAGAGGACCCGGGTTACAATTTTCTTTCTGTCACTACCTGTGTGACCATGAATGTCACTTAATCACTCTATGCCTTTGTTTCCTCATTCATAAAATGGGGAGAGAACTGGATAGCCTTGGAAGTTCCTTCTTGCTCTAAATCTATAACACTATGACTAAGGTAGTGAACGTAGGATGTGGCACTCTTGACAGAGTCAAAGGGAGATAGTGAGTCCAGGAGGTATGGATGGAGTTAGAGATGACTTTGGGATATCTAGTTTGAAATGGGGGAGCCAAGGTCCATGATTAGAGCCCAGGAGAGAGGCTGGGGCTGGATGAGTCATCTTCAGTTCACTTGTTTTTCAGTGGTGTCTGACTCTTCATGATTCCTTGTGAATTTTCATGGCAAAGATACTGGAAGCCTGACATTTCCTTCTCCAGCTCATTTTACAGATGAGGAAACTGAGGCAGAAAAGGGTTAAGTAACTTGTTCAGGGTCATATAGCTACTAAGTATCTTAAGCCAAATTTAAATTCAAGAAGAGGAATCTTCTTGACTCCGGACTCAGGGCTCTATTCACTATGCCACCTGAGAGTCATCTACATATAGTATATGGATCTAATGGAATGAGCTCAATGGAAGAACTGGTATAGAGCAAAATGAAGAATCATGACACATACCCACAATTAAGCAGTAGGTTATGGATTAAGACTCAGCAAAGGTGCAAACGTAGAAACCAAGACACATCAAGAGAAGTTGAAAAGAATGAGGATTGAAATAAAGTCATCAGATTTGGCAATTAAGAGAACAATGACAACTTTGGAAAGAGAAATTTCAATTAAAAGATGAGTTTTTACAACTCTTTTTTTCTGGATTGTTGTCAGGACTAAAATATATTGCTTCGATTACCCCCAATAGTGATAAACTTTGCAAGCAAAGTTAATATTAGAAATAATTTTTAAAAAATCATTCAAGGGCCAAGTTTTATAAATAAACTAGGCAATTACTGTTCCAAAATAAGGTATATTCTAGTAGCAGGTAGTCAGACAATTTCCTTAATGGCTCAAAATCTGGCTCTGATACGGATTTCAACAGAACACTAATCAAATGATCTTAGTCTTAGTAGAACCCCTGGGATAAGCACATAGCCACCTAAGGTGACTCATTTAGATGAATAATTTCTGGCCTATCCATTTACAAACATGAATCTCCCAACTTTACTGTCATAGCCAATGCTTCCATCAATCTTGCTCTGGGAAGCAAGGACCACAACTGTACAGAAACTCTTCAACAGCATCTAGGATAGCATGATAAGCAATCATAAATGAGTATTTTTTTTTTTCAATGACAGTGAGCAGATCCTGGAGCCTCAGGCTTGGGGACTTACCACTGTTTAAAAACAGAAAAGTCAGTTTTCACCCAGACACCAGGTCAGACACCTCAGCACCAGGGACTCCTCCACAGGAGCTGCTTCAGAGAACTCACAAGTCTTTTCACAAGATGGGTCTGGGAAATCACAGACATACAACTTTTCTATCTTGAAGAGATGTGTGGTTGGATAAAGGCCTAAACTTGGCATCAAAAAATATGAGTTCAAATCTTGTCTAGATTACCGGCTAGCTGTGTGATCAGTGGCAAGTTATTTAACTGCTCCCTGTATTATGTATAAAATGAGGATGATATTTAGTACTATTTATGTCAAAGGGTAATTGGGAAGGAAGTACTTTTCTAACCTTAGAAACAGGGTGGTTTTTTTTTTTTTTTTTTTTTTAAAGCAAGTGAGAACCAATATTTCCCTTACAGCACTCTTAGCTGAGAAAGGCTCTGGGACTTGGGAAATAGGTTCTTTACCTTCACAGGCTGGTCCTGGGCAGAATCCAAAGTTTCATTGTTTTTCTCTTTCTTCTTTTTCTGTTTCTTTTTCTTCTTTTTGGCTCCACTGTCATTGGCTGGACTCAAACCACTGTAAAATAAGGCAAATAGTAATATAGATTAAGAAAAAAAAAAATAACCAGTTTGGGACCACGATGACTCATACAGAAAGCTCTGTTCTGCCAGACCTCTAGGTGCAAACTATCAAAAACTCTCTGAAGCCACTGAAAAAACTGGGCCCCACATGGTGCATTTAGACGAGGACAATGGGGAATACATTTGTTTCTTGTTACTTCAAAGGGGAAGTCAAATGAAGAATACCCTATTTATCTGGAGGGGGCTTTTCTATTCCTACTCCTACTTCAGATAGTGTGTTCATTTTCTTCTTTAGGTTCCTATACTAGTAAGACTAAGTTTAAAAAACAACTAAATGATATGCCAAAAATTTCTGCCTCACCTGTCACTAACACCCCTTTAGATCACTCAATAAGACAGGATGACAGTCAAGTCACAGGACTTTCTTTAACCAGTAATGCTCTTCTCTGTTTATTCTGGCCTTCCCTTTCTCTTCCCCCACTGATCCATTAGGTTACGAGTTTCCCCAGCTGGACCTAATGCACAAAACAGCAATGGAAAGTAAGGGATGGGGAAGGAAGATTGAGAGAACAGCAGTTCAACATTGTTGAGACTTGTAAAAAGCACAAGTCTACAGTCAGGACACAGTGAAATCATACACTCATGATGAAAATTGGGCATGCAGATAGACACTATGTGCAAAATCCTAGATGTGTCAGGGAGGAGGTGACATGAAAAAACCTATGGGATATGAGAAATTTACAGTCCAGCCGAAAGAGATGAGACACATTAAATATAAAAGAACTCAAGGATACAAGGGCATACTTGACACTGGTCAGAGGAACTAATAGCAGCCAAGTAGGTATAGTTAGCAAACAGTTTACCTCCTTTGTTTAACAGTCATCTTTATGGGAGAAACCTCAGGGGAGAAAATTATCAGGCATAATAATGAGTGTCACTGACAATGCTTGTCATTTGCTATTAGTTCTGCCATCATTTTGGACATTATGACTCTTCATGAGGCCCAAGATTGTATGAACTTTCTTGGCTTCCCCACATATATTGGCTCACTGAAGTTATAAAACTCCCACCCAAATCTCAGATCCTTGTGAAAGGAGTAGC
This sequence comes from Antechinus flavipes, assembly GCF_016432865.1. Taxonomy (NCBI): domain Eukaryota; kingdom Metazoa; phylum Chordata; class Mammalia; order Dasyuromorphia; family Dasyuridae; genus Antechinus; species Antechinus flavipes. Next base: position 141,257,840 of record NC_067401.1, on the reverse strand, counting down.
TGGCTAGTCATCTCTGCTTTACCCAAGTATAAAACTCTACTCTATTTATCTCTATTAAACATCATCTTATTCACTTTAGCCAAATGTTCTAACCTGTCAAGACTCTTGTGGATCTTACTAACTCCATCATGCAGTGTTAAATCCACCTATCATCACTGGTATCTTTTTCACAAGAACAGAATGAAAGAATTTACTAAATCTTTGCAAAATTCCAGGTAAACAAATACTAGAGGATTCTCCTGATTTATAGATAGGAAGGTAAGATTATCATGACCTTTTCTTGAAGAAACAATGCTAGTGGATCACCACTTCCTTTTCTAGAGGCTCACTTATTATGTCTTTAGCAATTTACTCTAGAATTTTTACTAGGAATTGAACTGTTCTAAGCCAGTTTATTGGCTTAGTGGTATGTATGAGCCTCTTTTCCTCCCCATCATTTTGGGTGGTGATTCTCAAAGTGCAGAAGGCTCTCATATGACATATAGGCCATTCTGTACCAATTCAGAATTCCTCAACCAAGCATATGTAGTCTAGTCCCTCTTCCAGTCCTTCAAATAATACAGGGATGCCACTCTTTGATCCTGTTCTCCTCGATCTTTCAAACATTAGTGTCAATGACTCAAGAATTACCCATGCCAATTCTTTCAGGATTCTTGGTGGAGATTCAGACTTGTCAAGGGGATTTTATATCATTTTTCATCCTACAATAATTCTCCTTGACAGTGAAAACAGAAGCAAAATAAAACTGATCAGCTTTACTTCCTCTTGGTGATCCTATTGCTCTACATTCCATCACCTTGGAACAGTGGTTCTATCCTTTCTTGGATGCTGTTTTTCCCCCAGAATAGCTTTGAAAACTCCTTACTCTGATCTCCACTCTTCTTGGCAACCTCAATTTACTCAGTTTTCACTCTCTGACATAGCCTTTATTGTAACCTGGCCTTGTTCCATCTTCTATAAGTGTTACTTAAGTTAATAAATTCTCTCTGTGTCTGCATCGACTTTAAAAATTCCCTCCTTTTTACCCTCTAAAAACACTTATCTTGATGTTTTTGTAATTTCATTTTTGAGACCTTTCCAATTCAATTAAACAAACACTGCTTAATATGGGTTAGAACTTGAAGACACAAAAAGGCAAAAATGAAATCAACCGAGGAATTTCCATTCTACTGGGGAGGGGGGTAAGAAGACAACATGTACACAGTCAATATAAAATCAACACAAAGTAACACTCAAGGAAACACTAGCAAATAGGGAAATCAAGAAAAGCCTTTTACAGGAGGCAATATTTGAGCTCATCTTTAAAGGGAGTTGAGGGTTTCCAGAATACAGGTGAGAAGAGAGAGAATTCCAGGGAATAGAGACATGAAATACCACATATAGGGAATAGCAAGTAGGCCAGTTTGGCTGGAACATAAAGAACATGGGAGGCACAGTGTAGTCAGACCAGATTAAAAGGGGCTTTAAAGATTACACTGGAGAATTTTTGTAATATTCTGGAGGCAAGAGGAAACCAATGAAATTTAATTAATCAATTTGGAAATACTTTCTGGACTAATTTTCCATGAAGAATCTTAGTCAGGCTCTTATCTAGATATTCTCTAAATCCTCTGAAATCTACTTTCTCAAATTTAAGCTATCTGCTTCACAGATGGACCAGTTACTTCCACTCAAAGTTCCAAAGTTCTTCTTCCTTGTTGGATGACATTATTATTAAGGTGATAAGAAATTAGTAGCTAATATTGAAAATGCTATCAAAACAAAATAAATAAACTCTGAAAATTAGCTGCTCTGATCCTAGCATAAAAAATCCTCTAGTTAATGTTCTCTGATGTCTCAACACGTGAGATTTCTTTCCTGAACTTCTACCTACTTCCTCTTTCTGTCTAGGTAGTCTGTAGTACACTGCAATGATAATCCACATACTCGACCATGCTTACTCATTTTAATTCGTAACTTTCCTCATATAATAAAATCTTCAACAAGCAATGCTACATCCTATCTAACCTGTTTCTTTTGAATGAAGTATTATCATAGAGAACTATATTTTAGTCATGGTTTTCATCTCATTAAATCTTTGTCACCATTCAGAAAGTTAAATTTGTTTTCTTGCTTTAGGAACTCTAGTTCATTTTGCTTCTTACTCACACATGTTTGTATATAGGTATCTAAAGACTACGGTTTTTATTACTTTCTTATGTTTTGTCTCTCATGAGCTTATGGACCTTTATTTACTGATGATTCAGAAACGACTTTCTATTATTTTATACATAGATAAAATGTGTACTAAATTCTATCACTTTCTCTCTTGTTGACAGTTGTCAACACTTTATATCAGTGTGACAGTTTATCTCCTTGGCTACTTCTTGAATATCTAATTAAACTTCCATATCTTTTTAGGAATCTTACTAAAATACTGCTTTTTAAAACCGTATGAGCCACAGTTTCATGTACAATTAATTCCCCCTTCTCTGCTCTATTATGAATATGGAAATGCTCATTTATTTGATGTTTAAATTCAGAATTAACATTCTCTTTAAAAAATACTGTTTTACATGATAAATGTGGAAATATGTATACAAGAATTGCACACATTTAACACATATTGGATTTCTTGTTGTCTAGAGGGGGAAAGAGAGGGAGAAAAATTTGGAACACAAGGTTTTACAAGGGTGAATGTTGAAAACTACTTTTGCATATTTTGAAAATAAAAAGCCATTATTAAAAAAATTGCTTTACCTAGAAAGACTTATATGAACTGATGCTGAGTGAGGTAAGACAAACAAGGAGAACACTGTGCAGAGTAACAACAAGGTTATGTGATGATCAACTGTGGTGGACTTGGCTCTTCTCAACAATGTGGTAATTATTTAAAGCAGTTCCAACAGACTTGGAATACAAAGTATTATCTTCATCCAGAGAGACTGGAAGGAGACTGAATGTAGATCAAAGCACAGTATTTTCACATTTTTATTTATTTGTACCTTTTTCATCATTATTTCCCTTTTGGTATGATTTTTCTTGCATAACATGACATGTGAAAATATGTTTAAGAGGACTGTACATATTTAACCTACATCAGATTGCTTACTTATTATATTGGGGAGGGGGGAAATAAGGGAAGAAAAATTTAGAATATGAAGTTTTACAAAAATGTTGGAAACTTTCAATATTTGGAATAATAAAATACTATTTTAAAAATATTATTTTTATCACTTAAAATGACTTGATTTCTCATCAAATCCAATGTCTTCTCACTTTCAAGACCTTAGAAACTTGGTCTTATCCAACCTTATTTTGAATCATTCCCTAATATCTAATAATCTAATATTGCTAGGCACACAGCTATTAGTGCTTATCTAAGCGCTACTAAAGATACATTGGTCCTTGTAATCTCTAAAAAGGCCTCTTACGCTTTTGGTCATATTATTTGTCCTACACTTTAAATACACACCAACTCTTCCTCTACTTATCCAAATCCTTCCCATTCTTCAAGGTGTCCCATAATTTTCACCTCTATAAAATATTATTGAACTTCCCTTCCCACAAAGGCTTCTAGGGGCTTGATTTTTTAATCTTATGTTTTCTTTATTTTTATGAAAAAACAACAACAACAAAAAAAACTTTAATCACACCATGAGATTTTCCAGAATGGAGGATAAATAAAATACTTATATATAATACATAATATATTGTAAAGTATATTGCTAGGCAATTAGCTATTAGTGCTTATCAAAATAGAACTGGGATGAATCTCTATTATTGTACAATTTAATTTGGGAAATGTTTCATTGATTGATATCAACTTGTCAGCTAGCAGTGAAAGAAGAACCAGGCCCTTAAGAGGAAACTGGGCAGGTGGGGGGGAGGGAACGGCAACAGGAATGGGAGTAAAAGATTTCTTTCTCTCCATCTTTACTACTAGCTCCATGCTCCATTTTGAGCTACTTGACCTGAGAAATATCACATCTAACAAGAAGCTTTGTAAGGATTCTACTAGGAGAATAAGAGCATCAAAGCCTGAATTTCTATAGTTATGTGTTGCCCTAGCCACATATATTTTCATTATCACTGTTCTCCTGACCTGAAGAATTAGGAAGTGGTACCTAGTGGTAGCCCATGGACCCTACTTTTATGGGGACACAATCCATGAGTGCCACTTTGGGGAATAGACCATACTGCAGAATACATAAAAGAAAGTAAAGTACTGAGTTTTTACTTTTTAGATTCTAGAGCAACAATTTTAAGTATCTCTTAAAATAAGACCAAATACAACAAAACTAACACAAGAGGTAGAATACAGTAAAAAAAAATATTGTGGATTTGGTGTGAGAAGATTTGTATTGAATCTAACCCTGAAGATTTCTTTCTTTCTCATTAAGTGCAGTTCCTGGACCATAGTCTCTCTCTAAACCTTAACCTTATCCTAGAGTATGTACTGATGTTCCCTTAAATATTCAACTTCTCAGTTCCTCCATCTGCTTAACTCCCCTAACTTACTCTGCTTTACCTACACATAGTAATGGTTATACTCTTAACCTTGTTACCACATATAATTATTCCAATCAGTCTCCTACTGTTCTCCTTACAGAATTTCTTCTAAACCCATTTGTCCTGTATGCCTTCTTCTCTTTAAACCCATTCTTTGTTCTGATGGTGACCTAAAATCCAGCTATTTCTCAGTACTTTCCCAGGCAACCAGGTCTATCTGGCTACACTATCCTTTCTTTAGAATTCCAAGCACTTAGTAAACTAGTTCAAAGAATCAAAGAGTTGGAGAACTGGAAGGGGCCTCAGTGGCCAACTAGTACATAATTCGTTATATAGCTTCTCCTCCAATGAAATGTGAGTTCCTTATGGTGAGGGACTGTGTTTTAGTCTTTGTACCTCTAGTAGTTCAGTGTCTCATAGAATGTATATTGAATGAATGATCCCTTCTATAACATAACTGAGGAGTCTTTCAGCCTCTGCTCAAAAATCTCTAAGGAAGAGGCACTCAGGGATTCCAACATATTTTTGAGACTTTAATTGCCAGAAAGTTTTTCCTCATACCAAATTTCAATTTGTGTATACACACACACACACACACACACACACACACACACACACACACACAGAGTCTCTCAAATGCTGGAGGGCAGCTACCACAAGTCTTTTCTTCTCCAGGCTAAACATTCCCAAATTTCTTTAACTGTTCTACAAACCTGTCATGGCCTCAAAGCTTTTTACCATTCTGATTGCCCTTCTCTAGGCATTCCAGTTTGTCAGTGCTCTTTATCTGTGGTTCCCAGAACTGAGCACAACCATAGAGATAAGGACAGAGTGGGATTATCACCTCTCGATTCCTGAAAGCCGTGCCCTTCTTGATGCAAACCAAGACTACATTTGCTTTTTTGGCTGCTACATTACATTAATAACTCACATTGAGTTTGCAATCCATTAAAAATTCCCAATCCTTGTCAGAAAAGTGTTAACCATACCTTCTGCATTTTATACTTGTGAAAGTTACTCTTTTGTCATTAAATGAAAAGCTTCAGAGTTTTTCTTTTGAATTTCATCTTAATAAATTCAGTAATGCTCTATGAGCAAATTATGTACAGATTTGGTCTGCCCTTGTTTTTGTTTAACCTTGTTTGCGGGGCAGCTAGGTGGTGCAGTGGATAGAGCACCAGCCCTAAAGTCAGGAAGACCTGAGTTCAAATCTGACCTCAGACACTTAACACTTCCTAGCTGTGTGACCCTGAGCAAGTCACTTAACCCTGATTGCCTCAGCAAAAAAAAAAAAAAAAAGAAAGCTCGAGTAAACCTTGTTTGCCTACTGGCAATGATCTGTTCTTAATAAAGCCAATACTATTTAGAGGTGCTGCTTCCTGATATATATGTGGCAGCCATCTTTTAAATGATCCATTCTAGAATTTTCCCAGAAATTAGAATCAAGCACTATAGTTTGTAGTCTCTGTTCTCTTACCCTTTTAAAAATTAGGGGGCAGCTAGGTGGTGCAGTGGATAGAGCACCAGCCCTGAAGTCAGAAGGATCTGAATTCAAATTTGGGCTCAGACATTTACACTTCCTAGCTATGTGACCCTGGGCAAATCACTTAACCCCAACTGCCTCAACAAAAATAAAGTAAAATAAAAATTAGGACAATATTTGTCTTTCTTAATCTTGTGGCACCTCCCCAATCCTTATGAGCTTTCAAATCTCAGAGACAATGGTTCAGCAAATATATACTTCAATTCTCTTGGGACCTGAGGATATATATATATATATATATATATATATATATATATATTTTCAATCTGGGTCAGGCATCAGGGTCAGCTAAGTGCTCTCTTATCTCCTTACTTACCTTATATCCAATCAATTCACTATTAGAAATAATTGTCCTGCCATTTCCAGTTCAATCACATACTACTCTGTAGTTCTAATCTCTTGTTCCCTTGTTATTGAGGTATGTATGGTGACAGGACATCAACTATGGAGTACTCCCACAACTCATCTCCATTCCTATATACTGCAGAATGAAGTACCCAACTGGATCATTATTTAATTTCAAAGGGGGTTTCACTTTAAGGTAATCCTTCTTTTAATTTTAATTTAATTAATTAATTTAATCTTAATCTTAACTGGAGCAGTTTCAAACATCTCCACAAGCCTCTCTCACCTTCCCTCCCTGAATGCTCTCAACTGAGCTCCTTGACTTATAGTTAGAAAACAGAGCCATTTATGGTGTGCTGTCCTTGCCCTTTCTCTTCATGTCACTATCCTTTGATATCATTTCCCCCCACTCTCTAGGCCAACTCCTCTACATGTCTTTGATCTCATCCCCTCTCAATTCTTCCAATGATTCACTCTCATATCTTACTAATCTATTTCTATCTATTGGTTCTGTCCTTGCTGCTTATATGGCTTTATAGATGATTTCTATATTCACCCCCATTCTCTCTTATAAGTTCCCAGTTAACATCAGCACATGCTTTTTAGACATTTTCATCTGGAAGTCCGATAGATATCTCAAACACAACATTTCTAAACAAGACTCACCATCTTTTCTTGCAAACTCATCTCTTTCCCAAATTTCCTTAGTTCTGTTAAGAGTGCCACTATCTTTTTAGTTATCCAAGTTTTCACTTTTTCTATTATACTTTGCTCCTCACTCCCCATATTCAATTAGTTTTCAAATCTTACTATTTCTACATCATCTCTTCTACCTGACCCCTTACTACTAATCACACAACTACTTCTATCTAGGTTTAGGCCCTGACCTGGATAACTGCAATGACTTCATAATTGGATTCTTTGTCTCAAGTCTAAGTCCTATATGAAGCTGGAAAGACTTAGAGTATGGGACTGATGAAGCAAAGACTAAGGACCAACTTGACTATATTCAGAAAAACTCAGCACCAATCACTTTTTTTCTCCACAGCAACTCATGTCATCTATCAAGGGGTAAAAAAACTATAATATACATTTAAGAATGAAATATTAACCCTGATTAAATAAGTAACCTTCTGAAGTAATAAATATATAATTCAATTTTGTTAACACAAAGGTATATCTGCTTAGTCAGTCCATTCCTATACAATTAAGTTTTCTTAGTCAGGGGATATTAATCCTTTTTCAGCAGTCCCAAGATTCCTAGAGAAGTTACTAAACTTAAATTCTGTAGTTATGAGGTGATGAAATAGCTCCCCGCCCTTATTCCTCATTTATATTGATTTTGGGAATGTATGACCAAGCACTATTAAATTATGTAAATGAAATCACATTCATAAGAGATCCATAAAAGTATGATGGCTATAAAGGATCAAGATTAAGATATTAAAATATTGCTATACTCGGTAAAGTGATGTAGCACAGAGTATGAATTAATGAGGAATGATAATCAAATTCAAAAGAGCAAAGGGTATGTGATGACTGCTTTTAATTTGGGAAGTATGAATGGTCAAAAGATAAGCTTATCTACTCCACAAATTTTCAAAATTGAGCATATACTCATCAAAGGCACAGCAAAATTCTGTCCATAATTATTTCCAATTTGCTTTGGATATCCAATAGAAATATTTTTGTGCCACTTTAAGTATTAATGATCCAGTAACTATGGAAGAAGAAACAGTAATAGGACTCTTGCTCTATTTTATGTATCATCAATATGAATGCCAGATTAACTCCTAGGCCCACAAAAGCACAAAAAACTAAGAAGCTAGTTTAATTTTCCTTGTACAGACTTGAACCAATCAACTGTGTAATTGAAGGAAAAAATCGTGTCTCAACTTGCTCATTAAATATACACAGTTTGAGATGAGAGAAGATAGAAACTTGGTCTTTTTACAGAACTCCAGGTTATTAAGACACTTTTTATAAGAGTACATTGTGAATGCTCAACTTTCTCTACATTTAAACCACATTAAAAGGATTGCCTAAGGAGAGACTTCCAAGTAGTCCAACTTGATGAACAACAGTAGCCCTAAATTTGTTCTTAATTATAAATTTTCTATTACAAAGAAGTTAAGTAAATTGCTTGAGCAGTGCAGGAAACCATAGGGACCTAGTAAAACAACTAACTAGGCTTAGGCTGCTAAGTTCCTGGACATCTCTAAACCAAAGGAGCCAAGAAAAATCAGAATGGCCTAAAACAGACTGGTTCCATTACCAAAGAAACCAGAATCCAGGTTCATCAGGGATATCATCAAAGAATACTTCTACTCCCTAAAAACTAAGATTCAAATCATAAAAAGAATTCTAAAATTCAGTTAATCTCCACAGAAATCCTTCACAATGGAATCCAGCCATAACTTTTGCACATAGTATAATCTACTTCATTCAACAATTAATTTAATGATGTAATCCATCTTCAAATCAGAGAAGTTTTCTGAATAGTACCTGATATTAACAGGGAGAACCTGAAATAAATAACTTCACTGAACCTTATTTTTTTTTAAGTTTTTTTTTTAAATTTTCAAAACATATGCATAGATAATTTTCAACTTTCACCCTTGCAAAACCTTGTGTTCCAAATTTTTTTCTCCCTGTCTTCACCCCTACCCTCTCCCCTAGATGGCAAGTAATCCAATACATATTAAACATGAACAATTCTTCTATGCATATTTCCACAATTACCAAGCTGCACAAGAAAAATTAGATCAAAAGGGGAAAAAACGAGAAAGAAAACAAAATGCAAGCAAACAACCACAAAAGTGAAATTATGTTGTGATCCATACTCAGTCCCCACAGTTCTCTCTCTAGATGCAGATGAGCCTTACTTTCCTCATTTGTAAAATAAGAAAGTTAGACTCCATTACCTCTAGCTTCCTTTCCATTTCAAATGTAGGATCAAAGGTAAAACCACCATAGTTTTTCAGAACACTGTTGTTTCTTCCTGGAAACAAAATTCATTAGAAGAATGAACAAATGGAAAGATTTAGCAGAAAGAGACACAGAAAGATTTCTATCTTTGAAAAAATCCCTGTTAAAAAAGATATAAGATAGTGGGTCAATGGTATAAAATGGCACCTAAAAAGGTAATGCTATCTTAGACTGCATTAAAAGAGGAAAAGGTACAGACCAAGAGAGGTAACTTTTGCTAACTTCGGCTCTGTCCAGGTTTTGGTAAGCACATTGTGATTAGGTATAACTGTCAGATTTTTTAAAAGCCATAAGTGAGGATGTGTCTTGAACAGAATGAATGAGAGGAGACACCATAAGGAAGCAAATGGAGATATTTAGACTGGAGGAGAGACAATGAAGAAAAGACAAAATATTTGTCTTCAAGTATAGAAAAGGTCCATTATATGAAAAAGGGATTAGACTTGTTTTACCTGATTACAGAAGGCAGAATTGGCAACAAGAGGAAAAGTTTCAAAAAAAGGCAGATTTAGGCTTAATATTTGAAAACAAAAATACAACTTTTTAGCAAGTGGAGCTATCCAAGATTAAGATGGGATGAAATGACTCAGAAAACAGTGAATCCCCCTTCATTCAGAGGTCTCCAAAGGAAAACTAAATGATCACTTGTTTGGATGTAGTTGAAGATATTCTGGGACAGAAATGAGAAAAGCTAGATAATTCCTGAGATTCCTTCCAACTCTTAGATCCTGTAATTTCCAATTTCCTTTATCTTTACCCCTAACCAAAGGCAGGTTTTCTATCCCTTGGCCTTTTCTAAGAGTGGATTGGTGCTGACAACTAAGGTTAAGCAGAGATAAGTGATAAGAAGTGGGAGCTATGAAAGTTTATCTCTTCTCTTAGAAAATCCTGCTTACCTCTTAGGAGGCCCAAGGAATAAATCTCAGAAAGGGGCTTTCCTATATGGAGTTAAAGCCTCTTTCCTCTGAGCAGAAAACAAGGAGTAGGTATTTATTCTTCCTCCTTTTTCTCAAATAGGCTATGAATGATTGACAGAATGTGAATTAAGAATGGGAAGAAAAACAATGATAAAAGGAATATATGCAATCAAGAAATGGTACTTTCAAAAGATAACTAAGTTTCAAGTCAAAATACCTAAAGACAGTATATAGTCATATATGCTCCTATGAAACAGAATGAAGGAAGAAACTGGGGGGAAGGTAAGGGAGGAACCACATGTTGCTAAATCAACTTAAGTGTTTTTTATTAGAAAATGGGTTGAAATTCATATTTGACCATTTCCAGAAGATCAAACTGACTTTCAACATACTGAAAGACTTTACAGATAACATGAATTCTACTCCATAACTCTGATCCTTTTCCATATACAATGGGATTAAAAAAATCCATTTGAGAGAGGAACAGAAAATTTATCACAGTAAGGTGACGAGGATCCATCTAAATTCTAATTCAACTCAATACACTTCTTAGGCTGCCATGACCAAAGAATTCATTACCAAGTGTAACCTACTAGTCAGTCTATTCATTTACCTACATACTTAATCAATGTTAGCACTTGAAAGGCAGACAAAATCTACAACCAGAAGCAGTATTGAAGCGTTTTCAACAAAGCAGAAACTACCATAAATAGCACTATTCTGGGAAAAAGTATTCTTTTCATGGAGATCATAGAACTAACAAAATATCTACTAAGGCATTGTGTTACATATCAAAAATAAAAAGATGCAAAATAATCCACTCCCTACCGGCAAGGGCCTCAAGGAACTAAGAATCTAATAGATGAGCCATTATACAAACATGCATGACACAAAAGATGTTTTAGAACAAATGAGTAATCTAATAAAGAACACTAAGAAAACATGAGGTAAGAAAAAGAACTTTAAGCTAGAGAGAATCAGTGAAGGTACCATGGAGATTATACCTGAAATAGGTAAAGAATGAAGTCCAAGCACAGTTTATACAAATACTACTTATGGAGTATGCTATAGGGGATTCTTTTGTGTATGAGGTGGGCTATATGGTCACTAGGATCTCCTCCAACTTTTAAGTTCTGTAATTCTGTGAAATGCATGAAGGCAGGAGAATATACTATGAGAATGAAGAACAGTTAGTAGACTACTTAGGTTTCACAAATGAACATAAAAAGGAAGTAAGATGAAAAATGGATAGAAGACATTATTCCTTAATAACAGCCTAAGGAGTCTGTATTTTATCTGACAATGAATTAGTTTCATGGTCAAAACATGTTTTAGGAAGATTATTATAGCAGCTGTGGGAAAGATTATCTAGAGTAGGAGTTAGCAAACTACTACCACCTAAGAACTGAATCAGGCCTGTTTTTAAATCTCCTGAAAGCTTTTTAACTTTTAATTTAATTTAAATTTTTAAATAGGCTTAAAGGCCTTAGTTTGTTTACTCTTGGTCTCTACAGGTGTGAAATACTGGAGTCAAGGAAACCAGTTATGAGGCTATAAAGTCTAGCAGCAAGTTGGATGGCCTAGTGAGAGTCTTGGTAGAAAGGAAGGAATGAACACAAGAGATATTGTAAAAGCAGAATAGAGAGGATTTAAAACCTAACTGGACATGAGTTTAAAGGCCTGGGAAGAATCAAAGATGACTGACATTTCAAACTTGGGTGACTGGAAAGATAATGGTCCCATTACAAAAAATAGAGAAATTGGCAGATGAGATAGATTTAGTGAAGAAAGATGATGAGTTAAAATGTAGATTCATTGAGCATGAAGTGTCAGGTAAATGTCAATATAACATCCAAGTGGAGACATCTAGAAGACAGAAATAGACCAAAGTTCTGATTATACAGATTGGAGAATCATCAATATAAAGGTGATAACTGAAGTCATGAAAGTGAACAAGATCACTAAATCAGAATGTATAGAAAGGTAAGGATAGTTTGGAAACAAAACCTTGTAACACAGGCAAAAAGAAAGGCAATGGCATAACAAGAGACTGAAAAATACTGTCTGACAAGTAAGAGAAGAAACAATAGAGAGCAGTCAGTGTCTTAAGTATCAAGGGGAGAAAGATTATCAAAGAGGGATGATCAATAGAAATACAATTTTAGAATTGGAAAGGATTTTATTATAGTTCAGTCATGCATGACTTCTTTTAGGGTTTTTTGGCAAAGAAATAGAGTGGTTTTCCATTTCCTTCTCCACAGATGGAAAAAGAAAAGATACAAAAAGGGCTAAGTGACTTGCTCAGGGTCTCATAGTTAGGAAAAATGTCTGAGACCAAATCTGAACTCATTAGGATTATCTTCCTGATTCTAAGCCTAATGCTCTCTCTATCCACTGTGCCACCCAGCTGTCCATCTTAGAAGTCTCTAATCCAACCCTAGATTTTGCAAATCACTGATGTACTTTCAGTGAGGACAAAGCCAAATTTCAAGGGATTGAGTAAGTGGAGGTAGCAAGTGGAGAATACGATCAGGAAAGATTGATCAATGTAGCAAGGTCCTCAAGGCACTGGAAGGAAATCAAGACTGTTAAATGGAAATATAAACTTTGGCAAGGAGCTACGATCTTTTGAGTCTGAAAAAGAGGAGAAGAAAACTGTTAACAGGAAAGAAAAGATTTTGAAGTACAGAAGGAGAAAAATAAATGGCCTGAATCTTTTCAGTAAAATGAGCGGCAAGATCAGCTACTAGAAATAGATTTATAGGTGGAATTAGGCGCTGGAGAACAGGTTTGTAAAAGCTGCTACAGGGACTGGAATAGGAAAATACCAACAAAAACAAAGATTACCATGCAAGTATTACTGAGTTCAGACTGTGAATTTGTAATTAGTAAAATCTCATAACTTCCTAGGTGCTGGGTAGCTTAGAAATTTGTTGAGGGAAGACAAATATAAAGCTGTTTCATGGTTAGATACTTAGAAGGGTTGGAATATCAGTAAGACAACAAGACAAGACCTTTAAGAACAGAAGGTAAGATCTGGAGACATGACTGGCTGGAAGGTGAAGGGAAAGAAAAGGAAGCAAGATTAAAATGACAGGAAAAGATAATGATAAATGTTGGGAAGGGATGTGGGAAAACTGGGATACTAATACATTGTTGGTGGAGTTGTGAACTGATTCAACCATTCAACCACTCTAGAGCGCAATTTGGAACTATGTCCAAAGGGCTATCAAACTGTGCATACCCTTTGATCCAGCAATATCTCTACTGGGTCTGTATTTCAAAGAGCATAAAAAAGGGAAAAGGACCCACATGTGCAAAAATGCTGGTACCAGCTTTTTTTTTTTTTTTTTTAGTGGCAAGAAACTGGAAACTGATGGATGCCCATCAATTGGAGAATGGCTATTCAGCCATTATGGTATATGAATGTATGGAATATTATTGTTCTGTAAGAAATGACCAGCAGGATGATTTCAGAGAGGCTTGGAGAGACCTACATGAACTGATGCTAAGTAAAGTGAGTAGAACTAAAAGAACATTGCAACAGCAAGATTATACGATGATCAGCTCTGATGGACTTGGCTCTTTTCATTGATGAAGTGATTCAGAGCAATTCCAATAGCCTTTTTCTTCTTCTTCTTTTTTTTTTTTTTGGCTGAGGCAATTGGGGTTAAATGACTTGCCCAGGGTCGCACAGCTAGGAAGTGTTGAGTATCTGTGGCCAGATTTAAACTTAGGTCCTCCTGACTTCAGGACTGGTGCTTTATCCACTGCACTATCTAGCTGCTCACCAACAGATTTATAATGGAGAGTCAGCTACCTCCAGAAAAAGGATTGTGAGGACTAAATATAGATCATAACATAATACTTTCATCATTTTGTTGTGGCTTGCTTGCTTTTTTCTTTCATTTCCTCCCCTTTTGATGTGATTTTTCTTGTGCAGCATGATAAATGTGGAAACAGGTATAGAAGCAGTGCACATGTTTAACATATAAGGGATTACTTGCTGGCTAGGAGAGAGGTAAGGGAAGGGAGAAAAACTTAGAAGACAAGGTTTTGCAAGAGTGAATGTTGAAAACTACCTTTGCATGTATTTTGAAAATAAAAAGCTATTATTTTAAAAAATTTTAATTAAACAAAAGAAAAGGAAGCCAGAAGAGAAAAGAGACAGTATAGTCCAGTGGAAAAAGTGCTGATTCTGGAACCACAGAACCGGGCATCAAATCCTACTTCTGAGGTTTATGATCTATGTGAACTCAGACAAGTCTCAGCTTTTGGGGGCCTCAGTTTCATCTGTAAAATGTAGGGACTGGGTTTGCTTGAGAGCCTAACCAAATGACTTCTGGGGTTCCTCTCAGTGAGGTGGTTCTTAGTGCGCCCACCACTGGACCTGGACATTTACTAATTGTATGATCCTGATCAAGTCATTTAATTCCAACTGCTGTCCATCTCAGATTATTCATCTGTAAAATGGGGATCATAAAAGCAATTGCTTTCCAGGGTTGTTATAAAGCTCAAATGAGATATATATATAAAGTACTTAGCACAGAGCCTGGTATACAGTAGGTTTTTGCTTGATAAATGCTTGTTTCTTTCTTTCCAGCTTCATATTCTATTACCATATAGACGTCACAATCTGGAACTGAAAGAACAGGGAGGGAGCTAGGGACTAGAGAATATGATAAAAAATAAGGAACTAGAAGGAAAAGCAGGATAGAGGACTGTGATCAGAAAGAAATTTGAGAGTTGTAGATTTTGGAAATGGACATATGGCAAATAATCATAATGTCTAAAGTATGTAAATTAATAATAATCTAAGATAGCTAAGGTACTGTCTAAGGTGAAGTATGATCAGTCCAATGAATGGATGTTAAAAAGAAGGTGGAGGTGGATATCACTGGAGTAGAGGAAATAGAAAAACTGGTCAGAGTACCAGGAGAGTATTCAATTCTTAACCACCAACTTATGTCTCACCGAATAAGAAGAAACTGTTCATTTTCAGAAGAGACTGCATTTTCACAGTATTGACATTCCAGAAGACACACAAAATCCCTGACTTTTCTACTAAGAGCAGCACAATTAAAAAGCACTGTGCTAGGGGAGACCTAGATTCAAACCCTGTCTCTGACTTTTGTGGTACCATGGATTAGTAATTTAATCTGAGTTTCAGTTTCTTCATTTGAAAAATAGGGATTTTTTCAGATAGATGTTTGTGTATCAAAGGAGATGATATATACTAAGGGCTTTGTAAATCTTAATTCCCACCACAGTATTCCCTACTCTCCTCATATTTTCAATATGAAAGTTTGCTTTATTATAATACTTAAATTGACTTGGCTTGCATAGCCACTTGCCCCACAATTTTCCAATTTCTGTTAATATCATTTTCAAAATATTGGACTCATCTCTCCTTAATCTGTTCTATTGAGTCAGTCACTAAAACTCTTTTGATTTTTCCTCTCCATTCTCTTCACCTCATGTCTTAGTGACTACATCAACCTTCCCATTGGTCCTCCTGACTCCAATCCTTCCTCCCACTAATCCCACTAGCACCCGTCTGTCAGCATTTCTTTTCTTCCTTATATATCACTTTCATTATGACACTGCCTTAAAGGACATTAAAACTTATAATGGATCCCTGTTTCTTAACGTACCCAGTCTAGACTCCTCTAACTAATAGTTATAAAATCTACCTAATCAACTTGAAGTCTTACTATCCCTAAATACACTCTTCTCTTGGTGCAGGCAGCTAGTAACTTCACTGTTGCATGAATGTACTCTGCTCAGTTCTCTCTTAGTGCTTGACTCCTGTTGGTCTTCTTCACCTAACATGCCTTTCTTTCTTCTGACTAGCAAAGTCTTACCTTTAAGACCCTGACCAAGTTCCCCACTGTTTCCATAAATCACATCACATACTCTGAAAGATTATCTTGCTCATTATCCTCCCCATTTTACATATGAGGTAACTATAAAGCTCAGAAAGATAAAATTAGATTGCCCAAAAACAACCCCTCACCCTTTTTCTGATACTGATTTTGTGATACCACACAATTTTCCCCTCAAACTTTTCTGGCACACCAATTTAATCTGAAGCCTACATTTAGTATGGATGTGACATGGGCTCTTAGAGGCCAAATGAAGCATGAACTGTGACAGGACCTACAGAAAGCTGAAAAAGCTTCTGGCAGGATCCCAGAGCATTGGGCAGCAAAGTTGCTCATAGATCAGGCTAGTTCCCATCTGAAAGACTCAACATCAACAAGGTCAGCTTCTGGTGATGGATTTTTGGTCAGTCCTAGGGACTACTAAGTCATGTAGGGGTTTTCATAAAGACTATAAAACATAGTATTCAATAACTACTTATTGATTGCTTGGTTAAATGCAAAAAAAGAGAAAGAAAATGTAAAAACTCAAATATCAGGCAACAACAACACTTATTAATAATACTTTCTATGGAAAAGGACTTTGATGATTTTTTTGTTTTATACGAAACATTTTTTGTAAGCAAAGTAAATATCCTGTTTCAAGCTCTGGGCTGAAATTTTTAATACAGATTTCCTATTTTCTTGACTGTCTTCCCAAGTGTCAACATTATCACCACTATAATAGGTAGCATTGTAATTTTTTTTTTAAATGGCATCAATATCTAAAATATACATCACAGTTTTAAATCATAGCCTAAGACCAAGGAACAAAAATCCAGTGAACAAAATAAGCAAGTTATGCCTCTCTGTTTCTCCCTTAAAAAACATTAATTTATCTATTTGACTACAAACCAGACTTTTAGGACAATTTAGTGAAAACAAACCTTAATCTTTAATATACTTTTAATTCTATTTTTAGGCATAGGGAATCTTTCTGGCAAACCAATTTACTCAGGAGGTATGATACTTACATTTGTAATCCTATTAGAAATAGACAGTCCCAAGAATGGCAAATGAAATGGTATTTATAAGGGGCTGTCCAGATGGCAAATCACATGACGTATAATGGAGTATTCCAGAATCTCAGTCCACATACTGTTGAGTATGCAGGACCATTAATACAATACAGCAGGTTCCACATGTTTGCACAAGTCAACAATTTGTATAAAACTATCTCCTTTACTCTTTTGCAAAATGCAAAGATTTTTAGGATTTGCCAGAGGTTTAATGAAAAACAAAAGCCCACTAGTTTGTGGCAAAGAATTTTTAAAATTTTGTCTATGTCCCACCTGATTCTTCTAGTTCATTAGTTAAGTCTTTAGTTATCAAGAGCTTATTGAGGAAAATTTTTTTGAAGGGTGATGAAAGTGTAGTATTGCCAGAAAGGAAACAAAAACCATAAATGCTATTCTAGACAGTGACCTATCAACATCAAAGTAAAAATGACTGTTGCTTATAAGCCATATTATCATGGTTAAGAAATTTCTATGATGACCTTATCTAAGCACTTACTGAAAATTGTCAACAAATTTGTATGATATAATAGTCTATGGGGAAGAAACTGGTGAACAGCTAAATTGAGTAGGTAGGTAGTAAAGAGAACAAAGGGCCTAGAATTGGGAGGATCCAAATTCAACTCTGACCTTAGACAAAAATTTATTAGTTTTGTGAACCCAAAACTAGGTAAGTCACTTAACCTGCTTGCCTCATTTTCTTCATGTATAAAATGGAAATAATAGCACCTATCTCCCAGGATTGTTGTATGGCTCAGATAATTGTATGTAAATCACTTAATGCTTAACACAGTAGGTACTATAACTGTTAGCTATTATTATTTTAAAGTCAAATTAAAAGTTATAAGATCTATATTAACAAACTCAGGAAATAACCAAAGGCTGAAGTGATTCAAAGGCAAGTGCTTTCTCCTCTTATTTCTTCATACTCTCTACTAGAAAAAAGCTTAATACAAACAGGAAAAAGCATCAAGGAAGTTCAGAATGGAACTCTTCAGACATCTCAGAAAAATCAAATAGTGGATGAGAGAAAGAATGAGCCTCACTACAAAGATTGAGTAATGAACCATTTACATCTAGTTCAAAATATAAACAACAGACATTTCTGATAACAATCTCTAAAATTAAAAGATTTGTTACAAATCTGGTAGGGTATGAAGGCCTTCAAAAGACAAAGAAGTTTTTATTGGGCAAGAGGACAAAGATATGATCAGACCTATGTTACTGAAATATCAATTTATTAGTTCTGTGTCAGAAGGATTGGAATGAGGAAAAATTTGAGGCAAGGAGATCAATTAGAAGATCACTGCAAATGTCCAGGAAAGGTGATAAGGGCCTAAATCTAGATAGTGGCTGTATGAATAGTGATAAAAGGAACAGATGAAAGAGACGATATTGAGGTAAATATAGCAAGACCTGAAATATGATTTGACTACAGGGTATAAGGAGCAGAGGACAATAAAAAAGGTATGAACTTAGATAACTACAAAGATAGTGAGGTTTTTAACATAAACACAGAAGTTTGGAAGAGAAAGACAAGTTCACAGAGAAAGATGAGTCCTGGTTCAGAAATTTTAAGTGTGAGATGTCTATATTCAGATGGAAAGGTCCAAAAGGCAGCTGCTGATGCATGACTAGGATTCAAGAGAGAGACTGAAGCTACATATAAATATCATCTTTAAACCCATGGAAGCTGAGGTTACCAAGTGAGAGTATAAAGAGGGAAGAAAAGACTGCCAAGGACTGAGCCTTGAGGTACACACAGAAGGCATGATGTAAAGTTCTATGAAAAGTTGAACCAAGACACATCAATTAAAAAAAAAAAACCCTGATCTAGGGAAGAGAGTATTTAGAAAGAGAGGAATGGTCAACTGTATCAAATGATACAGAGAGCTCAAGAAGAATGACGTTTAAGAAAAATCCATTAAACATGTCAATTAAGAGAGCACTGACAATTCTGAAAAGCTCAGTTCCAGTTAGATGAGATTGAAAGTCAAATTGCAGAGAGCAATTTGAGGGAACAGCGAGAATATGGAGGCAACAAGTATAGATAGCTTTTTAAAAGGATATAGCTGAGAAATAAAGGGAGGTATAGTACAACAGTTAATGGGAATGGTGAACTCTAGTGAGTTTTTAAGCATGTCTAAAAATAACTGGGAAGAAAAAAGTAGAAAAGGAGAGGTTAAAGATGAGAGGATAACTGACAATAATAGGGACAATCTGCTAGAAGATTTGGGAGGGAATGGGATGAAAAACAGTAAGTAGAGATGTTGACCTTAATGAGAAAGGTCACCTATTTATCTGACAGTGATGAAAAGAGATGTAAGATGAAGAAAAAGGAAGATGAGGCTCAGACTGAATGGCTCACTTTTCTCAGTACATTATAAAGTGAGGCCTGCTAAAGTGTGGGGAAAAAGGAAGAGTGGGACATTTGAGGAGAAAGGATGTTTACAACAGTCTCTGCAAGTGGGATAATAAATCAACTAGGTAAGGATAAAAAAGACTAACTTAAGAGTCCAATTGAGGTTAGATAACATAAATGTGAGGTGAAGCCAGTTGGCTAATCACGTGACAACTTCCATTATGGAGCATATGAGGATGAAAGGAGCTGGATAGCAGCAGTTATCCAGGGTTAAAGTGTAACAAAACAATTGGGACAAAATACAAGGTGATGAAGGATTTGAGTAGAGAGCAATGTAGAACTGAACTTGTTAACTACAGACTTGAGATTGGGAAGAGAGGAAAGTAAAGTCAGAATCCAGGTAATGGACTGAGAAAATACTAAGAGAAAGTGGAGGTTATGAAGACAAAGAAGGAGAGGGAAGTCATAGGAAGAAATGATAGGTTTTGAACAGGTAGACTGAGGAATGTCAGTTTTTGATCTCTGAAACAGCACACTTAAGAAATGTATCAAAATTGAGGGAATAGCCACCTTTTTATGTCTAGATGAGAAGAAATGCAAGACTTCATGAGATCTGAGGAGATTGAGAAACTAGGTTACAATTAGTCTGTAATTTAAAGTAACTTAAAATAAATCGCTAACAAAGGTTGGATCTTTTAACTGCATCTTAAAATAAAAATCGAGTTCCACTAAATAAATCAGACTTCCTTACCAAAGTCAGCACTTAAACATTATGCTTAAAGAGTATGCTATGTATCCACTTGAAAAGAAAGAACGCTATGCATCTATCTGCACGAATCTTTTAACCCCAAGATAGCAACAGTATCTAACTTCAAAGAAGTCAGCAAAATTGTAGCAAAGCAGGGAGAGCAATATAGAACAAATAGCATTGGATTTAAGATTAGAGATCTGAGTTCAAGCCTAGCTCTGATACAAGCTGTACAACTATGAGGAAGTCATTTTACCTTTCCTCCTCATCTATAAATAGGTAAAATAGTATATACTACCTATACCTTAGAACTATTGTAAGCAAAGTGCATGGTAAACCATTGAGTGATTATTATCAAACAAAATTACCACTTTAATGCTAAAGGATTTATGAAAAATGTAAAACATATTAAGTTACTAAGTTCTGAGCACATGGTACATTTTGGTCCTTTAAACAATGTCTCTCAGTGAAGACATTGTTAACTTAGTAAAACTAGGAAATAAAACTAGCAAGCAGGTTAGTAAAGTAATGTGAAGAATCAGCAAAACTGGTTTGCCATGAGCAGCAACCTCCCTGAAATAGATTCTCATTTACTCCTCATTTCTTCTCTGTTTGAGTTTCTCTTCTCTTTGAAGCAGTCCTTGATTAGTTTCTTTTTAAATCTCCTCTTAATTGGGAAATAAAATTAGAAAGCTTATTTGATATCAGTAATGAGGTTTCTCTGTTTCTGCTTTGATCTGGTTTTGAAAACTGAATGCTGGGGGGAAAAAGGAAAAACAGACTCAAAAAAAAAAATTCCTGCTTTTCATGAGCCTGAAGCATACATAAGGCATCAGATGGTTATAGGAAGTACCACACATGGGGCAACTGAAGAATAAAAACAAAACTGCTTAACTAAAAGCAAATTTATATGATAAACTTCTAAAAAGACCTTTTTGCCTTGTGCTTCTCTATAGAGGATAAACCTTTGTGACTGAGAGGTAGAGAAAAATTAAAATGATCCCTCTGGTAAAATAAGCTCAAGGGCTGAGATAGCTCTTATTTTGTAATAACTTGTCATACTGTAAGCAAGTCTGAATTTTGAGTTTGTATGCTAAAAAAATTGGAAACTAAGAGGATGTCCATTACTTTTGGATTGGCTGAATATGGTATATGCATGTGGTAAAATATTACTGAGCTCAATGAAATGAAAACCTGTATAAATTTATGCAAAGTGAGCACAAGCAGAACAATTAACTGCTCCATTGTAAAGAAAATCAACTTTGAAAGACTTGGTAACTCAGGTCAAAACAATGACCAAACACAATTCCAAGGTACTCCTGCAATGCATCTCCAGAGAGCTAACAGACTGAAATTGCAAATTAAAACATATTCTCTCTTCTCTCTTTCCTCTATTTTTGGACATGACTAATATGTGCATTTATTTTGCATAATTATAGATTTTACTTATAATAATGGATTTTATTTTAATTTTTACCATCTCATTGGGGAGAGAGCAAAATCAGAACTGAAAATAAAATTGAATTTTAAAAAATTTTAAAGAACATGCTATTGTAAAATATATATATATATTAAGAGAACATGTTGCCATTTTATGTCAGAGAAAATGTCAAAGAATACATGCCCTCCAGTTGATGGATTTTTAACCTGACAGCTTACCAACACTTCAATGGGACTGGTAACAAGTGAAATCACAAATAATTCTGTTTTGACATTGAACAGCATAGAGGAACTTTCTAGAAAGCCTAGAGTATATGTTTATGATATCAATCACTATGGAATTCAGGAAATAAATTGGATCCATCCTTCTCATATTCTAAGACATCAATTATTATTTTTTCCTCTGTTATGGTATAAAATGTTTTGTATCATTACTTTGGAAGTTCTACATTAAAAAACAAACAACAGCCACAAAACAATATCACCCCAACCACAGAGTATACAGATAACCTTATCATTAATTTTAGTAAGAGAGCTTGGAAATTATCTACTCTAATACCCTCATCTGTCCAGGAGAAGTCCTCTTCAGACAATAAGAATACGAATTTTATTTATTTAAATAATATCTTTCTTAAGAAATAAAACACTAGAAAACGAGAAGAAAAAAATTTTCAAACAGGTTCATTTTTATACTCCATTTACTTAGAATATTTATGCTTTATTAAGAAAGAATGCAAAATTACTGTGAGATCAATCCTTAAATCATTATCTCACAATTTACTAGGAAAATCATGTGAGAACATCTACAAAAATACTTGATCATGCAATTTTTAAAAAAATTAAAAATGATAATTTCAAAGACATAGTTTCCCTAAATGAATTTCAAAGTTTGTTACCATTCACTCAGTGAACAATTTATATAACTCTTATGTGCTATGATTAACATCAATAAAAAGGCCTAAGAGAATTTCAGGAATATCTTTTCCTACTATTAATTGTCACTGAACACTCTATAGAAGGTTTCTACTCCAAATAATCTGAAGATTATGAAATTGTCTTGGCACTTCAAAAATGCGGAAAGTTTGTATCATAAGTCTCTGGAGAAAGAAAAAGAGAAGGAGGTGGAAGTGAAATGTGATGCTTTTCTCACTTTGTGCAAAGGGACTGAAAAGAGTTACAACTGTGGGATAAAGGTAGAATCGAACGTTTCTCTGGTTATACCAGAAGCAAAGAATTCTCAGGTAAGAGTTGCAAGCACATTTTTTAAATCTAAGAACCAGAACTAGTGCTTCCCTTCTAAGATGCCGCCTTCATTTTCCATTTATTCACATTCCTATACAAAAGAGTGATGTTAGCTCATTTGTACCAACAGAACAAAACCAGGTACTGAATTTCACTTTTTAAAAGAGCAGCCACTTTGTTATACTGTAAATAACAAAAAGTTTTGAGAAAAGATTTTGCAAAAGGACTTTAGAAATAGAAAAATAGAAAACAAAACTAAAGTTATATAGACCTACAAACCAAAGCTTCTTAAACTGTGGGTCACAACTCCATATGGGGTCTCATAATTGAATGTGGGGGTCATAAAATTATGATTTATTAATCAGTAAATGTTTGATTTGCATATCAATTTTATATATTTCTATACTGAGGTCATGTAAAAATTTCTCAGGAGAAAAGGGATGATAAATGGAAAAAATTTAAGAAGCCTTGTGGTATATGCAAATGACAGAAAGGAATGTAAGGAAAGTTAAACTATCTAAGGAGAAAAAAAAAAAGAATAGTTCTGTCACTCCAGATATGACTCTCACTTTCAACAATTCTCATATCTAACCCTAATCGCTCCCTGGGACAACTGCAGTTTCCTTCCTGTTCTGCTTCTTCCTTTTAAGCATTTCCATTCATTTGCCAAAATGTAAGCTTTTATAACAGTAAGAAATACAGAAACATTATTTTGAATTATAAAACTAAAACTCTGACATCTTTTTCTTACATTTTGGAGGATTTTCATTGCTGGGCCAAGTGCATTACAAGAAATTATCAGCATGCTTATTATGATCAAAACTCACACAGACTTTTAGGAATCTATTATCACAGTATCACATACCACTTTACTTTTTGGCAAAGAACTTAAACTCTGAAATAGACTGAAAATGAATGGTATGGTATAGCTTGAAAGCAACAGACTAGATGCTCTTAAGACAAAAATCTGACTCCCGAAAGCTCAAAATCTTTCACACTAAAACGTCCACCTTAATTTCCTTCTTTTTGAGGATATTACTATATAATATAGTCTTAAGGCTAAAGAAGGAAGTTTAATAATTACTATTCTCCTCAAAATGTTCAACAAACGATGCATTATTAGACTCAAAGTCAATGGTTTATTAAAGCCCAACTCTATTCCATTCCCTTAGAATTTTGTGGAAAAGAGTATTTAGGACAGTTTTGTCTGTGATTTTATAAATTTAACTCAACAAACATTTAGTAAGTGTAGATTGTGATCAGGCACATTAAACCCAAAGACAAAAACCATACTGTGCCGGCCCTCGAGATCTTCGATTTATTTGGGAATTCCCAACATAGACATCCCCGAAGCAGAAACAAATCAACTGTTACTAATAAATTTTAAAGAGCTGCCTAGAGTACTAAATGACTTGCTAATCCTCATAAGGCTGATAGATTTCTAGGTACGACTAGGGCCCAGATTAATGCCCATCTGGGAGGCTGGCTGCTCCATCTCCGTCTGGCTGCCTCTAATTTTGACAGATAACGGTACACATATGTTAGTATGTCTAATTATATGATACTCATGAGTATTACGGACTCTTTCAAACAAGGGGCCTCATGTTGTAACTATCACCTAGGGTTTATAAGGCCCTTCAGGACCTTAGGATCATTTGGTGGTGAAGAGTAGCAACATAAGGATACAAAATGTTATTTTACAATGTAATTATGGTTTGTAAAGCCTTGGGCTTCTTCGCTGGTAAAGGCACCACACTAAAGAGAACTATTTATTGCTAGTTTATTGCGAATAGGTTATTCTCCCCCCCGGAATATCTCTCTGTAGGTTTCCGATTCTTAAAGGATGATGTGATTGAGGTCCAAAATGTTGTTCCATAAAAAATATAAACAAAAACCACCCTTTCTCAGTTGGGCCTGTAGCACACAGAGATACTATATGAGAGAACTTTTATATAATAGGAGTATTGAATGTCTCAGGCCCTGATTGCATAGTCCCCACCCCTGGTAATTGACAAAGAAAGTAACCAATCACCAGTAAGAATCCCATTGCTTTAGCAAATGAGAATACGAAGGTGGGGTTAGGCAAGGCTCCGGGCTGTTCCCCACACCACCACCCCCCCACCACCACCACCTCCCGAGACCCAGGTTGTGAGGAGATGGATTAGGAAGTGGGCTCGGAGGAACTCATTACCCCCGGTTGTAGCTGTTCTCCTCCTCGTTCTCACAGTCGCTGCAGTGCTCATGGCCATTCCCGTTCCCTTCCATCAGCTGCGGCGCCGGAGGTGGCGGTGGCGGCGGCGGAGACTTCACTGCTGTCTCACTCTCATCCGCCATCTTGAGTTGGGAGAGCCGGGCTCCGCGCCCCGCTACATGAGGAACTGCTATTGGACGAGGAGGAACCGGCGATGTTTTCTGGGCTTTGTAGTCTTTAAGGGAGGGAACGAACGGGTAAAAGGGGAGGGCTCATTTTCTGAGAAGTGATCAGAACGTACTACGCTACCCAGAAATCACGAGGTCAAGGGGCGGATCGTAGCTAAGATCGTAGCTAAGTCTTCTTGGAGGAGGGACAGTCTCTGGAGGTCTTCGAGATTCGGGTGCCTTTTGAGGAAACAAGGGCCTCAAAGATGGGGGAGGGTAGGCCCCTCCTTGAGAGTACGGGCTGCCCCGTGGGATAATGGGAGTTGTAGTTCAGTGCTTACCTAGGAAACCTCACATGGACGTTTCCAAGATCCGAGGTTTGACCTCAATCTATCCTTGGCTAACTCAAGGCCTTAAGCAAGCAGTTTATTTGCTGCCGTTAATAACCGTTATCGTTCTGGGATAAGTGAGAGAGGCCCGAGGGTGCGGGCTGGAGGGGAATTCTCCAAGGCTTGAGTATTTCTTGGGAGAAGAGGACTAACTTGGGGGGATATAGAGGAATGGGGAGAGATTCTCCCTGCCCATAGATAAAGGCTCAGATGGACCTCCAACTAGAAGGTGAGCGCTCATCTTCCCCTTCCCTTTCCACCGCACTTGGTCCCTGGGCATGATGGAGCAATTTAGATCCCAATGCCTACTAAAACCCATCAGGGAATAATTCTGGAAGCACCAGCTGTATTTATGGAGGTTAAACTGGTTTCCCGTTATTAATTGGAGAGATTATTTATTAGACGTCATCGGTTTGGCTTCTTTGCCTCTGGAGGCTTGGGAGTTGGTTTCAGAAGTTTAGCCTGTGACTTGGTCACTGAGTCAATTAGCACTTAATAAGAGCTCACAGTGCATGCCAAGTGGGAGGATACTAAGAAAGGTAAAAGACAGATCCTGCCCTCGAGGAGCTCACTAGCTAATGGACAAACTGCAAACACCTATTACAAACAAGCTCTACACAGAATGAATATCATATAATCAACCCAGGGAAGGAGTGGAAGACTCCTTTCTGACCTAGCCTGACCGATTTCAGGATGAATGTGGAATAGCCAGCATTTTATCTGAATTGTATCTTTTTTAATCTTAAGAAAAGTTTTTATTGCATTTAAAATAATTTTTTTATTGTTTACTTCAGCATAATTTTGTGCAGTAGTAGAGCCCTGAGCCTGAAGTCATCATTACTGTGTTCAAATTCAGTCTCAAAACACTTAATAGCTGTGTGATTCTAACAAGTCACTTATCCTCTGTCTACTTCAGTCTCAGCTTGGTAAAATGGGGATGATTACAGCACTTACTCCCCAAAGTTGAGATAAACTGAGATATTTGTAAAGCACTTAGTACAGTGCCAGATGCAAAGAAGGTGCTTAACAAATGCTTGCCCCCCTCTCCCCTTCCTTTAGAACACCACCCCACAAATGCATAATTCCACATACAGAGTAGAACAGAAAAAGACAAGTCTAGATGAAACTAGTAAGTGTAACTTATTTGAAAATATATATGTGTAAAATTAATTTAACGCATTACTTCCCTGTTTAGTAAGAGACAACTTTATTAGGCAAAGATTAATACTAGAATCTCTCAATGACAAGAGACAATTAAATTTGTGCCAGAAAATCAAAGGCATTTCATTTTCACTTCTATATTATTAGGGATAAGCTTCTTATCAAAAACTCTACAGACTCACTGCTGAAGCCAAGAAAATATTTTTTTATTCAAGATCTTGCTAGACTGGTTGTCTGGAAGCAGACATATCTTAAAATCACCAAAACATGCACTTTTATTCCCTGCCCCCTACCTCCCCAAATGCAAGTCGCTCTCCATATTCCCCATTGACTGGGTATTACAGAAATTACAGCCTATTGGGAATCCCTAAATCCTCCACAAGAGTGTGAACCCCCATCTTGATTATACCTAATAGCAACTTTCATATTATAATTTATGGTTTCCCTCTATAAGTTTTGTTTCCTTTGCTCTACATCAGCCTAACCTTTAGGTTTCATTGCTTTGCATTTCTCTAAGTTTTGTAACTCTGTAGAAACTAAACCCATTTCTCAAAATATCAGTTAATTAGGCATGACAGTTATAAAAGTGGGATTCCCTTTAGTTTGACTCACATATATTAACATTCCTAATCTTCAAAATCTGAAATTGAAATCTTAGCAATTAATCATGAAATCTTAGCAATTAATTAGTGAGCAAGTCATGTACTTAGGTATATTTATCTTTAAAATTCTTAAATATAAAATAAACCCCAAATTTTCACTGACATATGTTTGGATTGGAGGATAGGATGCCACAGTGAGACTTCCCCAAAGTCCAGTGATTTCCCCAAGTCCACTTCCCCAAAATGTCAATGATTTGACAATGTGAGAACTGGATAAGGGTTTATGAAACTTAAATTAGAAAAATGAAGAGAAATAAAACTTAATCAGAGAAATGAAACTGAAACCCAAAGGTAACAAAACTTATAGAGAGGAGCATAAATTAGAATAAGAAACATACTATGAAATGAAACCAGAAGTATGAATTTACACTCACTAGCATTCAGGATAACCTATACCCAACTAATGGGAAATCAGAGGAGGATATGGAATGGCATGTCTTATTGATTTTAAATCCATTTACTAGCTAGCCTCTTGCAAGAATGTAAAATAAAATTCTATCTTGGCTTCATTGGCTAGTCTTGTAGAATTCTTGGTTGAACACTTGTCTCTCATAACCCAGAAGATTAATGAGAAAAAAACATCTGATGAGAAATAAACATTATTGTCCTAGAAAGAGTGAGAGGTGGTGGTGGTGGTGGTGGTTGGAGTGATGGACCTGAAGTTAGGAAGACTTGAGTTCAAATATGACCTCAAATACTGTATAACCCTAGCAAGTTACTTAACTCTGCCTCAGGTTCCTTGAAGAGATCTAGATTTAGGGTGTCAGAAACCAAATGATGAAATTAGATTCAGGGAACCAAATGATGAAATTAGAGTTCCTGGTGGTCAGCGAGTTAAATAGTGAGGTTAGTGGCAGGTTCAGGGTTCAGAGAACCAAATGAAGAGGTGTGGCTCCCCTAATTCCCCTTGGGATTCCACGCATGTGTAGGGCATTTTGGGAACCACCTCTTCTGGCAGTGCAGAGATCCTTCGTTAAGGAGTTTACAAACTCGAAAAGCTAGACTGATAGAAGTTTATTATAGGCATTGGGAAGTCATCCTTTGCTATACATGAATAGAAAGACTGAATTCCTTAGTGGCAAAGTCCCAACAGAGAGATATAAAGTCTTGCTAGGGAAGTAGGTGAGGATAAAGAGAGGGTAACATTGAAAGAGAATATCATCCCAGCGAGCAGAGGCTTGCTATGCCAAGAAGAGAGATTCCTTGGCATATTAGGTCCTCTGCAAGGAGAGAGTTTAAGATTGGCTCTTTTATAATAGAAGATTTTGGCTACAAGCTGAGGGCAATTCTTGATAGGGCTAGGTACAGCTTGAGCTGAATTTGAATAGAATTGAATGAATCTTTTTAATTCAATAGGAAGCTTAATCAGTAGTAAGTGTTATTAATGGAGGTGGTGCCCCATCTCTCAGGATCTTTTACAGAAGCCAGGATTCAAGGAGAATCTGTCCTTCAAGGAATTTGAGAGTTTTGGGGCTCCCTTCATCCTCATCTGTAAAATGAGCTGAAAGGAAGTGGCTAACCACCCCAATATCTCAGCCCAGAAAATCCTTTGGGGTCATGAATGTGTGTTGGGCTTTACACCAAAACAAAAAATCCACAATGAAAACCACAAATAAGATAGAAGATTTGAATCTCTTAATTACTTAATTGCAGGCACCTCCAGGGCATAGGCTACATTCAAGCCTTTGTCCCAAACCTCTCTACTGAAGTTCTTTTGAGGAGTTTGAGAGGGAAAAAGACTAATTGTCCTAAGGATATGTACTGGTGCCCTAGCCCTATCAGAGGTGCTGGGTAGAAGTTCTGCCACTCAAGGGAGGGAAGCGATGTACAGGGTGAAGAGAAATCTGGGTATAGGGCCCTGGAACCAAATACATAGATACTACACTTTTAGAAGAGCACAATAGCTGAAGAGCCTACCCCACTGGAACAGTGTGACAGCCTAGCTGAACAGCAGAGTTCATAATAACGTGTGACTCTGGGTAAGTCACTTAACCTCTGTCTTACTGCCAAATGGGTATAATAATAGTACCTACCTCCCAGGGTTGTCCTGAGAATCAAATGAGTGTTTAGCAAATATTGTCAGGCATCTAATAAGTTGGTTGGTTGGTTGTTGGTTATCGTTCTGGAAGAGGACCAAAATGATATCACTGTGTTTAGAATTTAGTTAACAGTGCATCCAACTGTGGCTGATCAGACCAATATGAGCTTGGAGTGCTCTGTTGCAGGTCAGACACAAATAGTCCCTATGAACATTTGAGTTCTCTAATTTTTTACATCTTGAGTTTTTTGGGGGGTTAATTCAGTTCTGCTTTGCTCAAAGAGCACAGCATCTTCCCTGATGAGGGCATGACAGGCTGGGTGGTCCTGTATCAGTATCTCCCATGTCACACAATTAATTCTAAAGTTCTTAAGAGATATCTTGAGAGTGTTCTTGTATCGCTTTTTCTGATCACCTTGTGAGTCCTTGCCCTGTGTGAGTTCTTCATAAAGTTGGGGTTTTTTTGGCAAGTGAATATTTGGCATTGGAACAGTGTGGCCAACCCAACAGAGTTGTGCTCTCTGCAGTAGAGTTGGAATGCTTGGCAGTTTAAGTCAAGAAAGGACCTCAGAGTCTAGTATTTTATCCTATCAGATGATCTTCAGAATCTTCCTAAGACAATCATTATTAAATTTTAGTAGATACCTACTATGGATCAGGCATTGTGCTAAGCTGGGAAGGAGTAGTGTGTTATTAAAAAAAAAAAAAAAAAAAAGACAACCCCTATTCTCAAAGAGTTTACAATTTATTTGAGGGAAATAATACCCAAAAAGAAGTTTGAAGGGGTTGGTGGTACTTTATAACTCTACTCTTCCAAATAGTGGGATCTAGGCTGGTAATGAGGTGGAGTACCACACTAATGGGATTTTGCAGGATAATGAAGTTTTCCCAATAATGGATACCTGGAACATGTGTGGAAAAATCAGAAAATTGTGAGATTTGGATGGGGACTTAGTTTCCACAGAGTTATGAAATTTAAATTGGAGAAACTTAAATTAGAAAATTGAAACTTAAGAAATGGGAGGCTGGGACCCACAGGGACATCAAAGAATGTAATCAAGGATAGAGGTTTTAGATTTGAACAGGAACCCTCTAGATTTTGCCCCTTCAGGTTATCTTCCCCCATAAGTATGTAAGCTCATTCTGGACGGGAACTGGCTATATCATGAAGGGTGGAGCTTCTCATTCTGTAACTTCTGTTATATCCAATTAACAGGGAATCAGGAGAGGGACTTGTGCTTCAGGATAGGTAATAAAATACTGCCTTTGAAGTTTCAAAAGTGAGACTCATTCTGACAAGAATGTAAAATAAAGTCTTTCCTGCGTTCCTCAGTTCTTGGTAAGATATGTTGTTTCTTATAGTCCCAAAAGTAATACAGCCAGGTGAAAAATGAGGGGATGTTCTGAAGTGACTTAATTTCTTGAGATCCTTTGGAGAGAGAAAAGATAGTGAATCTTTGTGTTATTGTTATGAATTGCCTTGGCCACATGTGTACCCTACACATGTCCTCAAAAGTCTGGCTTCATTCTTCTTCCCTGAATGTGTTCATGATAATTGGGAGAAATGCTTTTGTAACTACTGATATTGCTATGCCATTTGAATTCTTTGCTAAAAAAAATCGAATCTACTAACAGAGTAAAGGGAATCTTATCCATATGAGAGTGTATTCTGGTATTTAGAAGAATAGTTACCCAAAGGGTTATCCATAATGATGGGAGTGAACTTTGAAATTAGATTCAGGGTCTCAGACTCCAAAAAGTCTTGGGAAAAACATACTTTCCCAGACAAGCTTTACCAAGTTAAACAGCGTCATTCAATTGAAGATCTTGGTCAAATCACCCTCCATTGATCTTTTGGGGGTCGTCTGGATCCTCTTCAGAAAATTCTAGGTTCTAGGAAAAAGCCTTCAAAATGATTTATTCAGTTAGAGATTTGGGCCTGATATTGCTATTGAGTGGCTTGAAACTCCAAGATAAGTATTCTCTTTTCAATTGGAAATCTAGGCCTGGGAACATTGGCAACATTGAAAGAATCTCATTCAATAGAAGCCCAAGCCCCAGACCACCAATAAAAGACAATTTTGACCAAATCTCTGCAGAAGTACAAAATCCAAAGTAGGTTTATGCTTTGTCAAGGGACTTCTCTATTTGGCATAGCTGCATGCCAGGATTTTTGCCTGCTGTGAAGATAACCCCTTCTCAGTGATAACCTTTATTTCCCTAACAAGACTTAATAAGTCTGTTTTCCTAGCAAAGATGGCTTCTCAGTGCCAATAAAAATCCCTTTTGCCATTCACTTTTCCAATGCACTAATTCTTTCATGTTGGACCTGTGCACTGACCAGAGGGGATTCTCATACTTCAATTCTCTACCACTAGAATCACATCATTAAATTCTAGGGATAGTAACAACTATTCCTCTAGGACCTAACCTGGTGGTGGTGGTATGAGTTGAGCAGTTGAGCCATGACTGGAATGTTATGCTATTAATACATATTCTGAATTCTGGAAAGTCGCAAGTATGTCCTGAATGTTGAGTCTTGGGTAATGAGGAGGGACAGCAGAGAAGGCCTGAAGTATGGATAGAATTATAATACTCCCTGAGACAAGCAGGAAGAGTACTAATGGTATCATCCCAGCCTGAAATTAGCCTTTTGTTTTCAAGTAGGTCTTTTGTTCAAATGGACTTTTGATGAGGGGTGAGGATAATCTAACAGCCATGGTGTTCTCCAGGATGGTGTGTAGCAGTCTCAGTCTGCTAGTGAGGTTTTTGACAAAAATGGACTTATTTCACTGAGAAACTCTTTCCCTCAGTAGGCTGCTTCCTGATTAGGAAGATAGTTTGGAGTACAGAGTCTTGTTTTTTATTTAGATTTCTATGGTTTGGGGCTAATTTCCAAATCAATAAGGATGGTGATTGTTTCCCAGTCCAAAGTGATTCCCAGATCAATTGGAAGTGGGAGTTTCCTGTGGGAACTAGGTAGTTTTCCCAGAGCTGGGAGATTCAGGTGGGTGAGGGTCATTTTTAGGAATTTCCCCAGGCCAGGTAGCCCACCCTTAACAAAGATCAGGGGGACACAAGAGTCCTATTACATCACTTTCATTATAGTCCCACCCCAATTGGAGGTCTTTAGAAATACCACCTTACTGTATCCAATCAGAAAATCAAGTTATGATGTCAATCTTTCCTCCCTTCATTATATTTTCCTTATAAAACATCTTTCTACTGTATAAATCTTTGCTAAATCCCTTTTAGGATTAGTCTGCCAATCAGTGGCTTACTCCTAGTTCATGATGATGTGGTGTGGGGATTGTTACCAAATGATGACAGGCACCAAAAGTTGGGGTTCAGTTATGTGAAGAATTCACAATGGCCATTCTCTTTGGCAAAAAGTAGATTTATTTAGGGGAAAAGTAGACAAAGTGAAGGGATACAATAGACACCAGGAATGGTAAATATGAAATAGAGTGGAAGAACATATCGTAATGCTGGAAACTGAGGCAAGATAGAGATTAGAGAGTTTTTAATAATTTATTTGAAAGGGAGAGGTTGTGCTAGGGGCATGTTGCCCTCAGGACTGATGTCCAAAGCATCCAGCAGTTAATGTGTGCTTCCCATGAAGTATATATTCATAATGGCTCAGCTACAGGGGGAGACCGAGGCAGGGACAGTTAGAGCACTGAGAGCAGAAACAGACTATCAATCTGGTTCTGACAGGGTAGGGAGTGGTATTGGGCATTCTGATAAGTTGGGATGCCAGAACAGGGAGAAGCACTGGACATTCTGATGATGTCTAAGATAGAAGATCTTTTTCCTTATCTGGATCATCATGATTAGGAGGGAGGGATGGTACAGGATTGAGCAGAACAATTAGGAACTGAGATAGAACAATTCAGGGAAACTGAGTCAGGACAATAAAAGGGGACTGTGGCACAACAATATGAAAGACAAATTCCTCAGTGGAACTCACAATTACCCAATAGAAAGGAAGTCTTCATGAGGTTGAGGCAGACTAAATCCTGAAAGAGACTTAGCACCCTAAAGAAGTTAGTTAGCTGTAAGGAGGAGAAGTAGAGTTGGGAAACATAATGGAGTTAGGGAGAGATACCATATGGCATGGGATAGAGTAAAGAGAAAGATACCATAATGCAGAGTTCGGGGTGGGCTTACCCAACGGAAGGTAGTAGTTTTTTATTTTAGTATATTTTATAAGGAAAATTTAACCTAGGGACATGACTGGGATTTCTACAGACGGTAGGTCTCAGAAGTTTGACATTACTTGAATTTCAGACTGAATCATCTCTCTAAAAGGTGGGACTATGAAGCTAAACTGATCTCCATTTTCAGAGCCTTTTTCCTGTTGAGGTGTGAGAAATGAGAGTTGAGCGATCCCCTGACAGCAATGGGATACCCCTTAGCCAATGGCAGGCTTTGTGAAAGAATGTGCAAACCCTAATGAATGCAGGCTCAAGGTTTGTGGCAAAAATGGGTTTATTACACTAAGGAAACAACTTCCTTAGCAGACAAACTCTGATAATGAAGAAGGGACCCCAAAACTCTAAAACTCCTTGAAGGGAAAGTAAGGGAAACTCACCTGAGGGAAACAAGACACTTTCATTCTGTTATCTAGGTGGAGTTGGTTCAGTCCTGAGCAAAAGAATTCCAACCCTATTGAATTAAACTCATTCAATTCTATTCAAATTCCAGCTCAAAACTGAAACCCAGCTTGTAGATGAACCAACTTGGGCTGTCCCAGCCCCCACTGGGTCTGACCTGCTTGGCAGGTCTCAGCTTCCACTAAGACCCAATATAATAACTTCCTTCAATGAAGGTCTTTTGCATGTGGACCTCAGTAGCTCACTCAGCTGCCAGGACTTTCTGTCCACTGAGAACTGCATTCTTACTGCTAAACTCCATTTTCCAATAGACATGCCACTATAGAATTCAGTCTCTTGGTAAACTGATTTCTGTTTAACAATAAACTTTCATTTTGCAGCGAATAATTCGCGAATGAGTGAATTCTTTCACTCTTAAAATGTGCGGCCAATTTAAAGGGGATTCTTAACAACCTCTAGACCACTCAAACAGCATCAACAGGACTTTTGCTAAGATTTGCTAAGTGTAAACACACTGAGAAACAACTCAATGGGCATTCCTGATTAGGAATTAGCAGAGATAGATTGACAAGCCTTCAGTTTTATCAAGTTTGCCCTGGCCCCAAGCTGGGGAGCAGTTCCAGGAGACTAATCTTCAACTCAATAGAGGAGTTGACTATTTCCTAGAGTGAGATTTCCAATTGAATAAGATTACTTATCTGGGATTTTCCCCTAGGAGGGTGGGGCTCCTCCCAGAAGCTGGGAGGGTTTGAGGCTCAGGACCACCCTTCCTCCAAAGATTAAAGAGGACACAGTTTACATCATTCCTTCCTGTTTGCCTAAGGGATTAATTTTTATCAATTACTCTGCTAACCACATTGAAGACTCATTGATGGCACATTCCCTTTAATGGTGTTTTCCTTCTGATTAATTCTGAATTCCACTGGGGAACTTGTCTTTCCCCTTGTTAATTGTTAAAATCCCTTTTCTTGCCAAGTCCTGTGTGCAGTTCACAACATAAACTAGCAAACCTTTGTGCCCTGTGATGAATATCTGATTTGATTTCTTCAGGTCATGTAAATTTTATATAATATTCTTTTACAATTTATTTCCTAAATTTACTTCATATTGCCATTCCTAGTGCTTATTTTATCTCTTCACTGAATTTATTTTTAATTTAAAATTTCTAATTCAACTTTTTTTTTCTATTCTAGAACAGCTTTTATCTCATTTTAAAATTGATCTTTATGATATTTTCAGAATTAATTGGAAATTTTTTAGATCATAATCTGTCTCATCCTTGAAACCACCTACCCACCACTTATCTCCCTACTTTCAGAAGTCACCCTTTAGAGTGGTATAGCTCCTATTGAGGTTCTCTAACTATTTGTTATCATTTTCACTTTCATTCTCATTTTCTTATATTCCTGATCTTGGCAGTATTCACATTTATCAGATCAGTTTTAATTATACTCAGTGTCACCTTGAGATTTAATGTTTTCAGTAGTGTTACTAATTTTGTTTAGTATCACTTTCCTTTCATCGAGTATTTGTGTCTTCATGCTTAAAATGTGTGTGTATACCTATGTGTGTGTGTGTGTGTGTGTATGTGTATGTAATATTCTCTCTAAAATGTAATGTTCTCTATTGAGGTTTTCTTGGGGTATCTGGGAGCAGCCTTCCTTTCAGTTCAGTAATTACCATAAGTGAAGCCAGGGATTAAAGTCCAAATCCTTTATTGTCTCTTTCCAAGTCTTGTCTCCTTTCCTGGGCCCAGTTAGCTTTCTTATAGTTCAGATCCTTTATTATCTCCTTCCTGGGGCTGGGCAGCTTTCTGGAGAGCCTTTCAGTCTGACCTTGGTCTTAGTGGGGGAAGTGCAAGAGTCCAAGCCAGCCATCAGGAAGATCGAAGATCGAATTGAATTTCTCCCCTTGGTTCTGAGAGCTTAAGCTCCTGCCACCAGTCCTGTGCCTTCTCTCCAAATGTCTCTGAATCTCCTGGCTTCTAGTTTATATGCTCCACACTGAGTACAAAAAAATCATTATATCACTAGGAAACCATTATTTGTTGTAGGATTAAATTAGTGCTAAACTAGATTTAACCATTGTCTTCTCAATTCCACTTAGTACCTTGTTTCAAGTTCTGGCCCATAACATTTCCTTGTAGGATTAAATCAATCATACTGAACCATACTAAATTAGATAATTGTCTCTTTCAATTCCACTGACTTAGTACCTTGTAAGACTCCTTTGTTTTAAGTTCAGAATTCTGGCCCATAATATATATATATATATATATATATATATATATATATATAATATATATATATATATATATATATATATATATATATATATATATCTTCAGATTCCCTCTTGTCTTATATGCTTTGTACTTTTCTCTTGTGCTTCAATGTGAATGGTTAGATTACAATAAATTAATTGTATTTTCTGCCTTTTCTCTTAGATTTTCTGTCTTCTCCTATCATTTTCTTATATATTTATGTGATTTTCAATCTTCATTTGTTGATCTCCCTCAATTGTGTTTATATGATCTAATTTTGGCCTCTAAACATTACTTTCTGAAGCACAGCCATTTATATTTTCTGCTTTCTTCTGTGCATTCTTTTTTAATTAGTAGGTATTAATACAAACAGAATTCTCCATATCATCTCAGGCCAAGGGACAAGTTGCCAACAACCAATTTATAATCTCTCAGCAACTTTGTTAAAGTTGCTTTTATTGACATATATGATCCACAAGTATCTCACTGCATTCTAATACTGAGCTGGGAACTCTGGAATGGTTTGAATTAGGCTTAGTCCAGAATACTATCTTTTAGGAATCATCTCACCCACTCCTCACCCGAGTTTCTCCATCTGGAATGCAATTGCAACAAAAACTCATCTTTATTGAGCTAGACAGGTACCACTAGTGGTTTAGATGTTTTAAAAGGGTCAGTATCTGAGACTTCTGAGATTTTTTTAACTTATATTATTGACTTTTCCAAAGTAGATGGTCTCTGAGCTTTCTAAACTGATGGAATACTGCAAGTAGGGGCTCTGAATTAGTTATCTGGGACCATGCTCTCAGTAACTATTGTGGCCTTAAAATTTTTTTTTTGATAGTGTTTTATGTTTCCAGATATATACAAAGATAGTTTTCAAATTCATCTTTATAAAACCTAATGCTCCATATTTTTCTCCCTTTTTCCCTTCTCTAATCCAAGCAAGCAATCCAATATAGGTTAAACACAAGCAATTTGAAAGGATCATTGAAGTCATAGATGCCTTCCTCCATTTCAATTATGAAAACCATGCGCTCATTCTAATCTAATCCAACTAATTAACACCATAGGTATGCCAAGCAAGATTCAGGTTAGGCCAGTGGTCCAGCTTAGCATTGAAATAAAATGAGATACGTACAGACCAGAGATGTAGAATTTTGGCT
Organism: Antechinus flavipes; assembly: GCF_016432865.1. Lineage (NCBI taxonomy): Eukaryota > Metazoa > Chordata > Mammalia > Dasyuromorphia > Dasyuridae > Antechinus > Antechinus flavipes. Next base: position 141,220,174 of record NC_067401.1, on the reverse strand, counting down.
AAGTAGTAGAGACTTGAACTAGATTAAAATTTAATTGGAAAATATTTAATAAATAAAAATGCATCCAACATAGGCAATGTTAATTTATGTTTTTCCTAAGTCAATTTGTGGTACACACAAAAAAAGTTTCTGTTTGAGTTTAAATTCATTGTTATAGACTACTTTCACAAAAAAATTAACAAGAGTACTTTGTTATAGCACTAGTTCCATAAATAAATTTCCCCTAGTTTCCATATGGAAAGATATCTGGTCAATTGATGTCTGTCTGGTCAATTGGGGGTGGTGACTTGAACTTTTACTTTTTAATGATATAGGAAAAGTTAAACTGTATTTTTATATTTATGGCAGTGTCACATCTGCTAAGTCTGAGGGACTCTGTATTATTCCTGGGATGTTTTGTTAATGTCACAGATGAATGGAAAACTGAGTCAACTTCCTGAGCCCTAGGCCCCTAAACTAATTTAGCTTTGGGGATAGTTTGCCATCGGGGGAAAAAAATAGTGAAGATCACATAGCAGGGATCTTAGCAAATATATTATTTTTCATTATTTTTCCCATTATTTTTCATGATCTCTTGGGGTGTATGGGGTGTTCAGTGTAACCTAGCACTTCTAATGTGAGGGTTTACCAAGACCCTGTCAGCCACTTTTAGTATCTACCTGTAACCCAACTTTGTGATGTAGCACTAGAAAACTGTAGTATGCTCAGTGTCCACATTTTGATAAATCATCTTAACAGAGGGTCTGAAGCAAATTGAGGATAACTGATAGGTCTCAAACCCCTTAGTGAGTTAAATGGCTTTCTACCCAAAGCATAAAGACTTTCCTTGTTGGAATGGGTGGAAGAGAACAGTTTATTTCTATTTTTTTTTCATGGTTTGATTGTTTTTCTCACTAGTATTTGATTTTCCAATTACATGTAAAGATAGTTTTTAACATTTTGTAAGATTTTGAGTTTCAATTTTTTTCTCCCTTATCTGCCTCATCCTTAAGATAGCCAGCATTCTGATATAGGTTAAAAATGCGTAATCCTTTTAAACATATTTAAACATTTGTCATGTTATACAAGAAAAATCAGACCAAAAGGGAAAATACTATGCATTCAATCTCCGTATTTTTCTGGATGCAATTGGCATTTTCCATTCCAAGTCTATTGGAACTGCCTTGAATCATAACATTATTGAGAAGAGTCAAGTTTATTAGAGTTGATCATCACATAATCTTGTTGCTGCTATGGATGACATTCTAGTTCTATTCACTCATTATCAGTTCATATAAATCCAGACTTTTCTGAAATCATCCTACTCATTGTAGGACAATATATATAGATTGAATATATAGAACAATAATATTCCATTACATTCATATACTATGACTTGTTCAGCCATTTCTCAACTGATGGGCATCCACTCAATTTTCAATTCTTTGCTGTAGAGGGCTGGAACTCTGGAAAGGTATATTTGAATCAAAAAGCAGGGGGCTTATATAGTTAAGCACCTACTCAGTGTGATTGATAATGGTTGTCTAGTTAAACATATACTTAATGTATTGTAATGATGTGATCACTCTAGTTGGCATATACTTAGTGTGATATGGTGATGTAATGTTCTACAGTTGGCATATGCCCAGTTGCTGTAGTGATGTAATAGGATATTTAAGGGTTGAGAGAACCGGGGACAGGGTCAGTCAGTCAAGAGTGAACAGACTATGAAGGAAACAGACTTGAGACTCAAGAATAAAGACTTTACACTCTATTCCTGACCATCCTCATGGTGACTATCCTGCTGAGACCAAGCCTCGTCTGGAGGACCTCCAGAAAGCTAGCCTGGACAGTACACCTTGTCACTATAGAAAGGGCTGCTACAAACAGTTTTGTACATATGGGTCCTTTCCTCTCTTTTATGATGTCTTTGAGAAATAGACCTAATAGTGAGACTGCTGTATCAAAGGGTATGCACAGTTTTATTGCCCTTTAAGCAGAGAACAGCCATTTCAAGGATCATAAAGGAGATTAAAGCAGGTGCTGTCTAAGGCTCAGAGCTTGTTCAAATATTGAAGATACCAAGGTCATCTACTACATTGTGAGTCATCACCAGTTGTCTTAATGTTTGTTCTGCCACTGTACTTGTTGACTAGGAAGAGAGTGTGAAGCTTTGTACTTTGTACAACTTTGTACAACTCTGCCTCATTTAAATCCAATTCACAAACCTATCAGGATATCTCTCCATGATGTCATTGGTCATCTTTGAAAAGAAAGGGTGAGCAACATTATTTTCCTTGATTATAAGCCCTTGAAGTATGTTATCTTATTCATCTTTGTTTCCCTTACTGTCCTTGTAAGCAAGTAAGAAAAAAACAGTTAATAATTTTTGGGTTCCAAAATGTCGTATGAAGAAAAACAGATAAATATTCTTATGGAGCTCAGAATCTGACTCTGAAGTTTATAATAAAAAAGAAGTTCCCAAAATGTCATAAATGTTAAAATTCATGAAAATACAAACAATATTATCCTTATTCTGTTGAAGGTTAATTGAAGGCTGTCTCTGGCAGCAGCCTTTTTTTAGTGTCTTATATACTTGGTTGTTCTTTAAAATGATTGGCTAGTAGTGATTGAAATTGTGAAATAGAGAAATTTTTATTTCAGTGTACTTCTTGCCAGGCTCCTAACTCCTTTCAGGTGTCGGTTTTTGTTTTTATTTTTAATTTCAGCAATTCGTTGCTCTCAAATAACTGTTCCAATCCCCATTAAAATGAATTCAATTTATATTCAATAAATATTGTGAACTATGTACAAGGCACAGCATTATTAGACTTTGTGGAGCCTACAAAGAAGTATTAAAATTTAATCCATCTTGTAGAAACACGTGTGAAAAATTAAATAGCAATCCAATAGAGTGGATGTGTCAAATGAATAGTACAGATGGGACTAGGGAGTCCAACGAAGAGAGGGGTCTTTTAGGGTTTTATAGAGGAGATTGGATTTCATCTTGTCTCCAAAAATAATGGGGATATATAGTGGGATAATAGCGTTTATATAGTTCCTCAAGATTTGCACAGCAAGGTACACATTTTATTTGATAACATTTAAGAGACTGAGAAAGAGGAATAGCAATCCTGGCAAAGGTGAGGGAGTATTTAGAACTGGAAGGGACCTTAAGAGACCAAAATGTATCTACATTTTGACGGATGAGGTGTAGCTTGCCCAACAAAACATAGATACTGAGTTGCAGCTCCTGAATCCCAACTCTCTGGTTCTAGACGAACTTTTTCCAAGCTACAGAGTTGCTAAAATTATTCCCAAGGAGAAGGTGGAGGCCCTTCCCTTCTAAATTAGAAATTTGCCCTACATTCTAGTTTACGGTTATTTCATAAGTAGCCCTGCACCGACCGGTAAATGGGCATGCATCATTCTTTATTTTACCTTTATCTAGAAGGTAAACTACTGGAGAGGTTGAGACTCGGGCCTATATTGGCCTCAAGGAGAGCATTCAAGGAAAACTGGTAGACGTATTCTCGCACCCACTTTTTTCAACCTTCTCTCTATCCTCTACTTTAACCCCAGCTCACATTGCAAGAGGAGAGAGAAAGAGAGCTAAGCAAGCAAGGTCCTGATTGGACCAACGGCGGGGCTCGTCCCAGGCGGGCCAATGGCACTGCTGTCTGTTGCTGGGTGGGTGAAGCCGCCGAGGCAGTTATTTGAAGGGAAAAGAGAGATCAGAAAAAAGTGGGGCTGGGGCCCGCAAATGGAAGTGAGCTTTATTAGTTCCTCCGGGCGGCGGTCCCCTCCCGCTTCCTTTGTCCCTGTTCAGGCTTCTGCAGTAGAGCAGGCGGCGACCGCGCGGCCACCCTTGACCGTACTCGGTGATCTCGAGAGGTCGCGTGTGTGGCGGGTGGCGGGTGACGGTGACGTGACGCGTGACCTCGCGGTCCAGAGCCGGATCCTCCCTCCTGCCCAGTTAGACCCGAGTGGCTGCACTTCGTTCTTTCTCCGTGGGCCCCCTAGGACAGGTAGGCGGGCATGTGGCCAGCCGTCCCGGTCCCTGGGTTTTAGGAAGGGACGGAGCCCCAAAGCGGAGGCCTCAGCCCCGCTCCCAGTTTTTGCGGCTGGAGGACCAAGGAGGGGCGCCTCTGAGAGCTGGTTCTTCGCTGGCCCCTTTCGAGCGTGGCTCTGTAATTTTACCGGAAAAGAAAATGATTTTCTGGGCAATGAGTGGCTCTTTTGTAGCTCGTTTATGGCGAAGGGCTCCGGCCCTTTGGGAGTTGTCCCAAGTGGTGGAGGGGACGGGAATTAGGTTAAATTACACCACAAAACAAGTCACCCTTCCCCAGCAAAGAACATAGAGAATAGATGAGTTTGGAAACATATTTTCAGAAAAACCCCCTAATAAGGTGGTTGAGTACATTGAAGTACTACTCCCTCATAGATTGTAAGTTCCTTGAGGGCAGGAACTTTTATTTCTATTAATGTCCCCAGTAATTGGCAGCTAACTAGACTTTTGTCGAGTGATTGGTTAATATTTGAGTGGAGTCTGTCCATCTGCCTTCTCCCCCCTTTTCCCCCATTGTGGGAAAGAGGGTAAAAATACTCCAGTCCTCAAGGGATTAGGTGTGATATAAAAAGTTGGTGCCGTAGTTGACTCAACTGTGAACTTGGGATGATGCCATCTTGGAGACATGCAGCAAAGTAAAAGAATGATGCAGAAGATTTTTAGCTATACCGGGTAGTCGATCTGCAAATAGATGTCTTTTTCTTTTAAACTGGTCTTACACTTTTTAAAAAACCAACTTTAAATTATTCTTCCTGATAACTCCTCTTAGAGAAAGTGCCAACCAACTTCATTAACTCTCTTCTGATTTTCCCCAATGCCACTAGTAAAATTACTTAAAACATAAATTGCCTTTGGATACTTTTACTGCTGTAGACCATTTTCTTTTTTAGCTGGGAAGAATTCCATCTTGAACTGATTGGAAGTAAAAGGTAATTATTAACTCCTGCTCATATAGTGTCCCTAACTATTTAGTTTTCAAGATTTCAACTGACTGTAGTAACTCTACTCCAAAGGATCTCCCTCCCCCTTTCTCTACTTGGCAGACAATTCATTTGAAAATCTATTCAAGATCCTATGCTACTCCCTGAGTGGACTATCAAGGTTACTAAAATACAGGTCCTGCTCTCAAGGAACTTTGAGAACAGTACAAAATCTATGCAATGGCCATATAACAATGTGTCAAAAATAAAATTTGGTCCCTTTTCTTTTTAGTTCCAAGCAGGTTAACTTCAACTCTCTATCCAAAGTACCACCCTGATTCTCAGAATGCAAAGTAGACTATGATGAATGACACTTTTTCATGAGCTGTATGACCCTGGACAAGTCATGTAACCCCAATTGCCTCCGCAAAAAACCAAAAACAATAATTGAGTCTTATTATAGTTTGTGGTCCAATGCATTTTTATTTTATTTTATTCATTTAAAAACATTCTGAGGGCAGCTAGATGATGCAGTAAGTAAAGCACTGATCCTGGAACCAGAAGGATTTGAGTTCAAATGCTGCCGCAAACACTTTAACACCTCTTAGCTCTGGGATCCAAGGATAGTCACAACCACATTTGCCTCTCAAAAAAAAAGCAAAAAAAAAAAAAAAAAAAAAAAAAAAAAAAAAAAAAAAACATTCTGGGAAGAGTACATAGGCTCTACAGTGATACAGAAAAGTTTCAGAAACCCTGACTTAAGAGGGAGTTGCTCCAATGATCTGTCCTTGGCCCTTTGCTGTTTATTCATCATTTTTATTTGACTAGGAGAAAGGCAGAGAAGACATATTTGTCAAATTTACAAAATAATATGACACTTGGAGATAGTTACTTGTATAACAGTCTGGAACCAAAAAGAGTTCATCAGGCTAGAATGATTTGTGGCACTAAATGAGATTTCAACAGGGTTTCAGCAGGTTAACTTCATAAGTACAGATTGGGAAAGACATGTCTAGACAACAATTCCCATGGGAAAACTTCTGGAGAGTTAATTGGATGGCAAACTTTTCAGGAGTCAGGTTGACACAGAAGTCAAACAATGTAATGCTAAGTTACTTTTTTTTTTTTTTAAAGAAAGGCATAGTGCCACCAAAAGAAAGGTAATATAGGTAATATACCCTGATCTGATCAGATCACCTTTGAGTTTAGTTCTGGGTGCCATGTTATAAAAAACACATAATCAAGCTAATATAAAGAGGAAGCTAAGAATAGGAATTGTAGAGGACAATAGAATGTGGCATATGAAGATTTATTAAATGAAGAGCTTATATTAAGTAATTATTATATTTAAAGCAATTGAAATATTAATACAAAGTGGAAAGAATCTTTACCTTCAAAGATAATACATTTCATTGGGAAAATAACACATCTATAGGAGTGGCGTTTTGGCTTGGAAAATCACAGTAATCATAAATGGAACAAAAGAGAAGTTGATCAATATGACTGCATTGGCAGTATTGTTTTGATTACAATTGCCAGAGCCAGTAGTAGGTTCTTTACTGCAGGGCACTGGATGGATAGTTGGAAGGAAACATCTGATGGTTGTTGGCTGGCAAAAGAGAGGTACTGATGAGTTTGTGCTCATTAACTCATTAAGACAGCTCAATCTGACTAGGGGATGATTTCCATCCAAGGTACAGTTTTTGGAGGTTTAGTAGTAAAAATGTATAGCCAGCCATATATGGCAAAAGAATGGTGTCTTCCTTGTTGTATAATATAAATTTAAAACTATCAGCTAGTCAAGTCATATACTTACATTTTGAATAAGTATTGATTTAGGTGCCAACTATGACGCAGGGTACTGTGCTAAGCATGAGAAACTAAAACAAAAATGAAAGCCTCTCTCAAGGAATATACATCTTATTGAGGAAGATAACGCACAAAATCTTATGTATATAAATATATACAAAATGCAAAGTCATTTTGAAGTTGAGAGGCAATACCCCCTAGTGGAATCAGGAAAAGATCTCATGGGGTCAAAGAAGAAAAAATACACAGAGAACAGAATGAAGTTCCAAAAGATATCTTATACAAAAGATCAAGGTGATTTTGTTATTATTTTGTATTGAGTATGTGCTTTTAGAACTATGTAACTAGTTTGCAGTTTCATATATAATTCTTTTCTGTTATTTTCAGATGGCTATTGCTCTGTAAGATTGCAATAGAAAACAAAATATTTTTTAAAATAGTTCATGTAGGAAGTATAAGCTGAACTCTGAAAGAAACTGGCAGAGATGAGGAAGTAGTTTATTTCGTGATGCAAAGAAAAGGAATTATGAGACAATGTCTTATGTGAATGAAGAACAACAAAAAGCTTATTTTTGTTGTACTAAATGGTGTGTGGGGGGTGTTGCATAATGTGGAAAATAGGTTTTTATATAATGCACAATGTGGAAAAATGCAGCCAGATAGGAAAGGATTTTAAATTCCTAAAGACAGTTCTTAGAGCTACAGGATTCTGACAAGACAGACATCTCTTGGATACCAGTTGGCCTTTTTCACTGACCCTAAATCAGATGGAGATAGAAAAGAGTTCCTCAGCTAAGAGCAAGGGATTTACCTAAGAGCTGCGACTGAGCTAGAAACATAATTCAGCTTTCTAGACTATCACTTATCCCAGTTACTGTGATCCAGCTGTGTGTCTCAGTATAGGGTTTAATTCAATTACCTTTCTTATCCTCTCTTGAAAATTCCTGAGTAGGGTAAGCAGAGATAAAAGAAAACATGAATGTGAGTTTGGACAGAACCCAGCATACTTCAGGAGGCTTCTTGTTTATTGGTTCATAAGTAGGTACCCAGTGGCATTTGGGGTGGTCTCTTGAGAATATGGGACTTGGTGTTAGAACTTCTGGGTTCTTTTTCTCTATTGCTCACTGAATGAAAATGTATCTTTCTTAAAATTAACTTTGGTTTTCAACTTCCTGTCCATGGACTAGGATTAGTTTCCCCAGTCCTCTTATTTCCCAGGAGAGAAGGTGGCAATGTCCAGCCACCTTGAATGAAAAGACTCAGTTTTATGCCTATTTCTTTACTCCCAATAGCACTGCTAGCCTTCAGATGAAACTAAGATATGGCAACATTATGTGCTACTTAGAAGGGAGTGGCAGCACCCACTGACTCATCAACATCTCTTCACTCTGGAGGCCAGTAATTGGCAGATTGGAGAGGAATGAATGGTGCAGGCTGCTTAATAGGCTGAGGGAGGATTGAGAGCACTCACTGGTTTAAATAGTTGCATCTCCCCCATAATGAAAGATTAGGAATGAGAAAGCTGTATATAAAAATAGTACTTAACAGTTAACTAGAAAACAATATATTTTTGCAACTGTTGGTTCCATGAGAAAATAATTAGGTCCCAAGGCAGGGAATGACTCGTTTTCCTGAATGATTATATTGATCACTGGAGCAAAATATATACATTCCCTTTGGTAAGCAGTGGGAGGGGAAAGCTTCTGTCTGGTGTGTGTGCACCATATGAAATCCAGAGAGCCAGCTGAAAGAAGGGAGAATGGGCTACATTCATTAGAGATGCAGGTTAATGAAGAAGAGTGCCCCTGGCAGTATGGGAAGAGTCTTTAGGTTTTAGACAGGGTAAAATGAGAAACCAGAAGCTTATTTCTTCCATGAGTTCTGAGCTTTTATGGAGGGAATGAGGGATGGAACAGGGTTTCTTCTTTCAACATCTCAGTTCCATAATCTCAACAGATTCATCTTATTTCATTGTGAGAGACTTGCCAGGCTGTGGCAGGCTGGAGAACCAGGCTGGGAGGTACATAGATGTTCTTGGTTCTAACCCGAGGTTTGCTCCAATTTGCTATGTGATTTTGCTTTTTAATCTTTGTCTCCCCCCCCCCCCCCCATCCCCAATCAGAAAACTATGCCTACTTAGAAGGAGTTAGAACCATTGGATTAATTCTCTGTATAGTTAAAACACTTTGACCTGTGAGTAGCTCACAGTTTGCAAAGAAATGATAACTCCAGGTGCTATTTTCACCTTCATCCCTCCTCCCTCTACCATCACAAAAGGCACACACTTATCTTGGACAGTGGTTCTCATATTTTTTGGTTCCTTTATCACTTGGCTTTACCTGTGTGATTCTGGGCTAGTCACTTAATCTCTGTCTGCCTCAATTTCCTCATCTGTAAAATATAATAATAGCACTAACTTCGTAGGATTGTTGAAAGGATCAAATGAAATGTCATTTGTACGGTTTTTGGCAAATCTTAAAGTCTATATGAAAAGACATAAATAAAGCTGTCCTTGTCTTCTAGGAGTTTAAATATATTTTTCTTCCAAAAGAATAGAAAAATGTCCAAAAAAACATAAATATCCTAAATATCTACTTTTTATTTTTTGCAAATATTGTAAGATCAACATTTAATATTCTATAAATCTTCCCAGTAGCCAATTCATATGAGAAACAGAGAAGAAAAGTTTATTTAGTACATAAACTTTTTTTTTTTTTTTTACTATTTATTTACTATTGTAAGTTGTTAAGAGTTCTTCAGAATATTCAAATGAATTGGTTCTGTTTCCTGTCAACTGGCAATTTTAATTTCGGTGTGATTTTTGCAAAAAAGTTTCCAAATATATTAATGTTCTAATTTCTTTCTTTGGATTTGATTGGGGATTGAGCATTATGATTCAAAGAGATCAGTTGTTTAAGTAAAAACCTTTTGTGAGCACCATTGGAATATGTGCTTCTCTAAGAATACACTAAAAAAATTTTAGCACTGAATTGATTAGAAATAAATTTTGAGATTCTGATTATATTATCATAATTATCAATTCATTCACCTTTCACTGGACCGTTGCTAATTTTTTTCATATTTCCATGCAAAAATATTTCATATCCAAATGCTATTTATTTGATTTTGATCAGCAGAAATTATATTTTCAGTCTTCAGATTTTCAGCTCTTTCAGATGTGCTAATCCACAATTTTTTTTGCTAACAATATTATTGCAGCAGTACAATACAATATATTTCACCAACTGAATAAAGAAACTCACCAAAGGTAGTCTATCTCTTTGACAAGTTTGTCCTACACATACACCAAGTTGAGAGCCCCTGATCTAATGAAATATAGATAATATAATTGTACATTTAGAGACTTTCATGGGATCATAAAATTGGAAAGGACCTTCAAAGACCATCTAGTGCAAACCCCTCACTTCAAAGGTGAGGAAGATGATTCTTTCTCCCCAAAATCATTACCTCTTCACAACTTTACTGTTATTGTTGAGGGCGCTCCTATCTTCAAATTGACCCAGGAAGGCAACCCACTTCAGCATTCAATTCCTCACCTGCATTTACCCCACATATTCAATTATTGTCATGTCTTCTCATTTCTATTTTCACTACATTTCTCAGATAAGTCCCTTTTCCCTCTGTTCACAGAATAGTCCCTCTGATGCTTGGATTATCATAGTTGCATTTTGATTGGCTCCTTGCCTCAAGTCTTTCAATTCTTAGCATAACTAATACTTCAGCTACCAAAGTGATTTTCCTGAAATAAAGATCTCACCATGCCACTTCTATCCTCAGTAAACTCCAGTGACTCTCTGTTACTTCCAAAGCAAATACAAAATGCAATGGTCTTCACAGCTAGTTCTTTCCTACCTTTCAAGGCCTATACTTGATTCCCCTGGTCATCCACTTTTAATTATTCTGCTATACTGGGCTACTTGTTGTTCTGTGTCCAGAAAAATGTCTTTTCGTTGGTTGTGCTTCAGATGTGGAGTGTGTTATATTCCACTGCTAAGACCTTGCCTCTGAAATTGCTTACTATCTACCTTGTATATTTTGTACATACATAGGTTGTAGCATGTTATGCTATTAGAATATGTGCTCCTTGAAATATCTCCAGCTGCCAACCTGAAAGAACCCCACCATGAATACTGTGTCTTTAATCAGAGCCATAGATAGGATCCTATGTAAATTGCGCGTCTTCTCCTCTACCTGCTTTAAAGAGGTCTCCTAGTGAAGTCTAGAGTGCTGGGTCCTGTGAGCTGGCCTCAATTGCCCACAGCCATAGGAAGCATCCAATTGGCACTCAAGGGTCACTCTGGGACAAGCTTTCTACCATTTTACACACTAAAACACAAGTGAAATGCTTCATGATAAAGTAAATGATATTTTCCAAGTTTCCTGGTCCACTCAATATGTTAAGTACTCTAAAACTTCATTATTAGACCTTCCCCACTGCCATAACCTCAGGAAATGTCCTTTATTTTATGGGGGGGGGAGGGAGAAGAATGTATCTCCTTGAGGACAAGGACAGTTTTTGCTTTCTTAGACCTTTGAGAATGCCTGGCATATATTAAGGGCTTAATAAATGTTTGATGACTGACTGACTTGATTGGCATATATCTAGAAAGTGACAGAGGTGGGATAACCATCTCTAACTCTAGCACTCTATCCACTGTGACATGTTACCTCTTTGAGGCTACTGGTGATCTTTTTTTTTCTTCAGCTACTAGAGAAAGTTTATAATCCTTTCTCCCCTCCCCCCATGCTTGATGTTTGTCCTGAGTTCCAATTTGGATTCCTCTACTGGAAATTTGTGGTTTTCTTTATCATGAAGAGAATTTGCTTGTCTTCTGTGCAAATAGTCTAACCTATCATTCATCAAGTATTTGTTAAGCACCTACTTTGTGTATGCGGTGCTGGGGTTACAAAAATAAAAAAAGATAAAAACACCTTGTACTCAGGGTCTTCTGTTGAAGGTGACAACTCACACTTATATAGGTATATACCAAAAAAAAAAAAAATCCAAGATGATTTTTTTGGGAGAGGAAGGCATTAATAGATAGAAGGAATTAAGAAAGGCTTCATATAGAAGTGTCTTTTCTCCTAAATTTGTAATCTAAAAGCTGAAAAGAAAATTACTCCAGGAAAGAAGGAGGTGTGGGAAGTAACTCTAAAAAGAGGCTGTTTTATTTGTAGGATGACCCTAGAACTGTGGTTTGAAAGAAACTTATTTTGAATGAGCTTCGACTGAGAATTCCAAAAAATAAAGAATTAGATGTAATTAGGATTGTAAACTGATTTCCCAGTGCCTTTTCTATCTCGGCTAGTGATTTTAATCATCTGGGACTAATTGCCAATTCATTTTTCAATTTGCCTATCTAATAGGTTCTAAGTAATTTTATATAGTAGAAAGAACCCTGTACTGAGATTAGCATCTGCATTGTAATCCTGGTTTCTCTACCCTATAACATTCAGGGGTGTACCGGTAAATATTTTAACAATCAGCTTTCGTGTGTGTGTGTAATATCATCATAATGCTCTTTTAAAGTTTAATGTGCATCATTAATATTTTCTTCATAGTTTTCTCAAGTCCAGACCATCAACAAAACAAGTCCTGATTTTGTAGCTTTTGCAGATTTCACAGATGTTGATGTTTAACAACTTACTCTCCCGAGTCAATTCAAGCTAACTCCTGCATATCCTTGAATGTGACTTTGGGCAAGGAGTTCTAGTCTTTGTGCTTCTTCCATTAAATGGAAGAACTGGACAAATGAACTTTAAGCTTAAATTCTTTGCTTCTGTGATTACTGCCCATGGAGTTTGGCTAACTGGATGCAGTTATTTGTCCCGGGAAAAGAAACTTCTAAAAATTCACCATTCATTCAGTAAGCATTTTTTGAGTACCTACTTTGTGGGGATAGAAGAAAAGAAATATAGACTTAATTCTTGTCCATAAGGAGTATTTATAGTCTTCCAAAATGCCCTACACATAATACTTCATAGCAATAAGTAAAAGACCTAGAAGACAGGTGACTTAGAGGTTATGCCTTAAATTCTAACAATGAAAGGATTGTAAACACTTCTCTACTAGTCCATTTTATTAGAACCTGTATTTTAGAAGGAAGAGACGACTCAGTGCCTAGTTGTGAAATTTATACTTTTCATCCATCCATCTATAAGTTGTCCATTAATTTTTCAACTTTCATTTTCTATCCTGTCTCTCTAATTAGACTACAAGTTTCTTGAGGGAACCAAGTTTTCCTTCTTTCTTTATTTTTAAATAATAGCTTTTTATTTTCAAAATACATGTAAAATAGTTTTTAACATTCACCCGTGTAAAACCTTGTGTTTCAAAATTTTTCCCCTCCCTCAACCCCCCTCCCCTACACAGCAAATAACACAATTTAGGTTAAATATCTGCAATTCTTCTAAACATATTTCAACATTTATCGTGCTGCAGAAGAAAAAACAGAATAAAAAAGAAAAAAATGAGAAATATAAGAAAAAGTAAGCAAAAAAAACAACAAAAAAGGTGAAAATCCTATGTTGTGATCCACATTCACTTCTCATAATTCTCTTTCTGGATGCAGATGCTCTCTCTGTCACAAATCTATTGGAATTGGCCTAAATCACCTTATTGTTGAAAAGAGCCAGGTCCTTTAGAGTTGATCATCACATAATCTTGTTCTTGCTGTGTACAATGTTCTCTTGGTTCTACTCACTTCACTTAGCATCAGTTCATATAAGTCTCTCCAGGCCTTTCTGAAATTCTCCTGCTGATCATTTCTTATAGAACAATACTATTTCATTACATGTACATACCATAATTTATTCAGCTATCCCCCTCCTGATGGACTTCTACTTACTTTTCAGGAAACCAGGTTTTCTTATGTCTTCATACACAAAAAGGTTTTATGTTCTTTGTACAGTGACATTGCACTCCTTGACTTTTAACTCAAGAAGTCCAAAGCCATCCCATGTTTGTATTTTAATGCTCCTGGCCTTCTCGAGAGGGAACAGCTGTACTTTGTTTTCACAGACACAGACAGATGAAATGATTTGCTAGGGATAAACTTGAGGCTAGAACTTGGGTTTCCTGATACTGTATCCTGGCTGCATTGCTCTTTGATATTCTGTACAAAGTTAACTCTCTCCTTCCTCTCCATAAAGAAGGGAGTAGTGGTACTGGTATGATATTTAAAAGAGCAGTAATCTTTTTGCCTTTGTAGTGTATTATTATTTCCCTCTTGAGCAGATTTATCTTCCTAACTATGGTTTCACTTAAAGTTAAAATGAATTTGTGGTCTCTGGATGTCCTGAGAAGAGCATAGAATAGACATAGCCCAGGCTTGTCACATTAGGTAGAACAGGAATTAAGAGACTGTTAAACTCGATGATTTGGGTTACATTCCCTAATTGTTCTATGCTTCTATTTTACTTGTCAAATTAAAGGTTTGGAATTAACTGTCTCTAAGGCCTCTTCAAGCTGATTCTGTATCCCTGGGGTTGATGATAAAAAAATATGGTGCCATGTGAGTACCAGGACTCTAGCCAAACTCCCCAAGTTAATGTCACCACTGAAAAAGAAAAAGTCATACTACTTTATTTTATTTCAGGAGAGGATAAGCATGGAGTGCTTAGATTATAATGTTTATTGCTAGATTATTCACTGTAAGAGGCTCTGGACCTGACCCTCCTGGGATGAGTTGAGACGCCTTTGTGTCAGGCCCACCCTAACCTGTATCCCTGGACTACCAAGGTGGTGCTGATGGTGTGGTGGAGTCTGGACAGGTTGGGGGACAGGGGAGGCACAGTAAGGTTAGGCTCCTCCTTTCGGGGAGGGATTGGGGAGGACTCTCTGTCCCGATTGGTGTACAGTAATGAGGAAGGATAAGGGCTATAAAAAAGAGCTGCACGGGGTGGTTCGGGGAGACACGGCTGACTTGTAGCATCAATAAACATCACTGTTCTATCAACCTCGGCTCTCTGTCTGGTGATTCCCTCCTCCCGTCTCCACGAGGAAGGCCGGAGACGTCCGAAGCCCCGTCAGGCTCGGGGAAGCTGGAAGAGGCAGTCTCTGTTGTGGTTTCCCATTTTCCTGTGACCTGGCCCGGCCCCCAACAACTGGCGCCCGAACAGGGACCTGAAAGGACCTGACAGGACCTGACAGGACCTGACTGAACAGGGACCTGACCTGGCCCGGCCCCCAACAATTCACTAGCTCTATGATGCAAAAGATAGTATGCTGGACTTGCATCAGGAAGACTGGAATAAAAATCCCATTTCCAACACAACTGACTATGACTCTAAATAATTTAGCTTCTCTCAGTTTGTTTCCTTATCTGTAAAATGAGGATACTAGCACTAAACTTCAGAGAATTATTATAAGGACCAAATAATATAATATATGTGAAATCCTATATAAACGCTTATTGTTTTTATTATTGTGTTTTGGCTGCTTCAGTCAGTGTCCTTAGGCCCATTTGAATGAAATTCTCATATCTTTTCTATTTGTAGTATGGAGGTTGCCTCAAGTGACCCCATTGGGTGAAAAATGATTACAGTTGTATAATACAGAATTGATGAGTCCATTGATTCTGGCTTACCATATTAGATGATAAATTCTTTGAGGGAGGGTAATTCTTCATAGTAGCCAATAAGTTATCAATTATCTGTGTGAATTTTCCATGACAAACTTTAAAATTCTAAATTGGCTTTCCTTAGCACATATTTGGTTTGTCTCTTCCTCCATTACTCGATGTGTCCTTAGGGGAAGAAAATTAATTTCAGTATCAGCTAACGTAATCATAATTAGTATGGTAAATTTGCTGCTGCTGCTGCTGCAAAAAAGTAGTCATATGACAAATTTGAAGGTCCATAAGAGATAGTTTTGAATTAACAACTGGGCATTATTTGGCCTACAGTTTCCTTCAATCCACAGATAATTGAGTCCTGATTCTGAATGACAAGGATAAGGAACATCTGACTTTCCGTTTAATTTGGTCTAGCTTGCCCTGAAATGGTATCACCAGTTGTTTCATTAGCTGTAAAAATACCACATTGTTTTATCAAAGCATAAAAGGACACTAGTAGATAAGTCTAGAAGAAAAAAATAGATTTTTCTTGTTTGTTTTTCCTTCTTAAAGAGAAAGTGAATTGGATTTAAGTGTGTTTGGATTGTATAAAGTCATCAGCCTCACTTTCTCTTCCAGAGAGAGCATCATGGTCCAATGGCAGAATATAAATCAGAATGACCAGAGATGCCCCTCAATTTGCTGGTTTGGTTTTTTTTCCCTAAAATGGGATATGTCATCCCTTTTCCTAGAAGTATATAGGTGGTGTTCAAGGCCTAAAGTGAGGAAGAACTGAGTTCAAATGAGGCAAAAGATGCTTACTAATTGTGTGACCCTGGGTAGATCATGTAACCATTTTTCTGCTTCAGTTTTCTTAACACTAAAATGCATAATATTAGTGCCTATCTCCCAGGATTGTTGTGAAGATCAAATATAATATTTGAAAAGTACTTAGTACAGTGTCTCAGACATATTAGATGCGAAATATGCTTGTTTCCTTCTTTCCTTTCCTACTTCTCCATCCCTGATACACTTTTTTTAAAATTTTTAAATAACTTTTTATTGACAGAACCCATGACAGCGTAATTTTTTTTTACAACATTATCCCTTGTACTCACTTCTGTTCCGATTTTTCTCCTCCCTCCCTCCACCCCCTCTCCCAGATGGCAACAGTCCTTTACATGTTAAATAGGTTACAATATATCCTAGATACAATATATGTGTGCAGAACTGAACAGTTCTCTTGTTGCACAGGGAGAATTGGATTTAGAAGGTATAAATAACCCGGGAAGAAAAGCAAAAATGCAAGCAGTTTATATTCATTTCCCAGTGTTCTTTCTTTGGGTGTAGCTGCTTCTGTCCATCCTTGATCAATTGAAACTGAATTAAATCTCTTTATTGAAGAGATCCACTTCTATCAAAATACATCCTCATACAGTATTGTTGTTGAGATATATAATGATCTGGTTCTGCTCATTTCACTTAGCATCAGTTCATGTAAGTCTCGCCAGTCCTCTCTGTATTCATCCTGTTGGTCATTTCTTACAGAACAATAATATTCCATAACGTTCATATACCACAGTTTACTCAACCATTCTCCAATTGATGGGCATCCATTCATTTTCCAGCTTCTAGCCACTACAAACAGGGCTGCCACAAACATTTTGGTACATACAGGTCCCTTTCCCTTCTTTAGTATCTCTTTGGGGTATAAGCCCAGTAGAAATGCTGCTGGATCAAAGAGTATGCACAGTTTGATAACTTTTTGAGCATAGTTCCAAATTTCTCTCCAGAATATCTGGATGCCTGATACACTTTTTAGAGTATGAATCCTAGTTAGGGTTTTTCTCTGAGAATGAAATGAGGTTTTATGAATAGCCATGTTTTAAAATCTTTGATGGGGAATAGTGAGTTACCTTTTTTTAAGTGACTTTGATTAAAAGTAACAAAATCTTCATCCTTGCTATTTAGATTATATATTAGTTTCATTTATAGGCACAAACATTTGTCTTTAGTATCCCTTCTGGATCACAGAGCCTTCTCCTGGATTTTAGGGGAAGACCTAGAACTTTTCTTCCTCTTCTTTTCCCCTCTTTCTCTCCCTCCATCTTTAAGAAGGCCTCATACTAACATTGTGACCTCAAGCAAGTCACTTAATCCTGTTTGCCTCAATCTCCTCATCAGTAAAATGAGCTGTAGAAGGAAATGGCAAACCACTTTAGAATCTTTGCTAAGGAAAATCCCTAAAATGGCATTACAAAGAATCAGAACCAATTGGGCTTCAGTTAAAATGGACTTGATAAACACCAAGGTGTTTTGATCTTGTCATTCTTCAGTAAACATCTTCAGTATGTGGAAAGACAAAGGACACATCTGTGAAAACAAAAAAGCGTAAAGAACACATGCAAAGAAAATGTGCAACTAAATACGAGTGAATTACATTGTAAGTCACCATTCCTCTTTGGTAAATTCCTCCTGTAAACTTCATTTTGATGGCCTCCTTATCCTTCCAATCTTCTGGCTTTGCTTCTGACTCTAAGCTTTACCATTTTGCTACCAAGAAAGAACTCACTTCACTTCCTTTTTATTTCATATTTCACCATTAGACTATAAACTCCTTAAGGGCAGGGACTGCCTTTTGTGCTTGTTCTCTAGCATTTAATTCAGTGGCTGGCACATGGCAAGTCTTTAATAAAAGTTACTGATTGATAGTAAATGCTATTACTCATTTTCCCCTATCCCCCAGTCCCCAGTCACTCACATTGATGCTTTGGGTTCGTTGGAACCTCCCACGAAGGCCCTTTTGCTCCTTCTTCAGCCTCTCTTTGCCTTAGAATTTCTTCTTGGCAAAAACTCTTGCTCCAGCAGGCTTAGTGGCAGCTGAACATAAGCTGCTGTTTGTGTCTGAGTTCCCCATCTGGACAACTCCTAGGCAAAAAAGGAAGGATTATTTAGCTCAGACAGACTAAACTCACTCAGCCTTGAGAGCCAATATAGGTTGGAATTGAGGAATTGCTTCACCATTTTCCTAGGAGGAAGTCTGAGAGAATATCTGGTAATAGGACTGGGCTGAATACCTGGACACCTAGAGTGAATTTTTAAGGTCTCTAGTGATTTTTTTGTGTGCCTACAGGCATGACTTTTCCTTTCAGTAACTCTCAGTTTCCCAGTCTGGAAAATGTCAAGTGAAGGAGAGGTGATGACCTATTTTTTCCCTTTTTAGATAGAGGGAGCTTACTTTTTTAACCACTCCTGTAATTATCTGGGAGCTTCTGATATGGAGCTCCCTCTAGGAATACAAATAAATCATCATTGTCTCTCTAACTGAATCCTAGCAAGTTGGCTCTGGCGACTTAGGTTAATGACCTTTCAAGTTCAATGATTTGCCCACAGTCACACAGCCAGTCTATGTCAGAAGTGAGACTTGAGCCCTGGTCTTCCTGACTCTAGGGTGAGCTCTTGAACCACTAAACCACTCTGCCTCTCAAAAGGTGATTTACAGGAATAAAAGATTGCATCCTATTTGTGCTGTGAGTTTTCTACATGCAGCTTTCAATCTGTATTCCTTATTCAAAAGCTGACTCAATAAAACTTGCATCTATTACAAGGGAAGTATTTCTTAATTAACTCTGTTTGACCTTATTCAGACTCTCTCAGCACTTACACATTTATATAATACTATTCAGGTGTGTAAATTCTAGGACGACAGGAATCATGTCTAAATTATCTGTGTCTCTCCTGGTGTTGGTATACTGTAGACATCATTTATTAAAGTGGTTGTTTGAATGAGGTGATAAATCAGTAAGCATTTAATAAGCACTTACTACTCGAGTTAAGCACAAGGAATATACAAAGGCAAAAACAACCCCTCTCCTCAAGAAGCTTACATTCTTGTGAATAATTTGCCTTAATAGAGCTTAAAGCAAAACAGGATCTTCTGTTGTTGCTGTACAATGATCGAAGTCATGTTCTGACTCTCCATGACCCCATTTTTTTTCTTCTTGGCAAAGATACTGGAGCTGTTTGTCATTCCCCCCCCCCTTTTTTTTTTTTTTTTTTGCTGAGGCAATTGGGGTTAAGTGAGTTGCCCAGGGTCACACAGCTAGGAAGTGTTAAATGTCTAAGGTGGGATTTGAACTTAGGTCCTCCTGACTTCAGGGCTGGTGCTCTATCTACTTCGCCACTTGCTGTCCCTTGTCACTCCCTTTTACAGTTCATTGGACAGAAGAGGAAATAGGTGCAAACAGGGTTAAGTGATTTGCCCAGAGTCACACAGCTCTTAAGGGTCAGAAGTCAGATTTGAACTTAGGAAGATGAGTCTTCCTGACCCCAGGCCTGGTACTCATCTACTGCACCACCTAGTTACCCTAGCAGATAGGATATGATGCTTTAAATATGCAATGACTACATAAATCATCATAATACAGAATAGAATTTGACGGCATGAAATGATGGCATTTGTGTTTATTGATAGGTTTCTTAATAAGGGTGTTCTTCATTGCTTTTATATAGATAGATTTTCTCCTCCCTTCTCGAAGACAAGAGCTTTCTCAGACTATAAATTCCTCCAACAGAGACTATAGCTTTCATTTCACACTGTATCCCTTTTCCATGACAGGCACATGCTTTAATGGAATCGTTACATACACTCTTTCCTAAATTCCAGTCTTGAATCATCTTTGTTTTGTTTTGTTACCTAGGGATTCCTTGGCCCCTCTCCTGTTGGGCTGGCTGAAGTGACCCAGTCTTGCTGAGGCAGGATGTTCCTCGTGGGCCTGTCAGGGGGCATTGCCTCAGGAAAGAGCTCAGTAGTTCAGGTGTTCAGGGATCTGGGCTGTGCTGTGATCGATGCAGATATCATTGCTCACCAGGGTGAGTTGGAGGATGGGAAAGGAGGGGATTCAATTCAGCAAACATTAAACTCTTCCTGTGTTCAAAGATAGGTGTGATATAGATCCTACACTAAGGGAGCTTATAGTCTCATAGGCAGAAAACTTTTAATAGACAGCTCTTTTCTTTTCTATGTCCTCAACACCTTTATAATCTTCTTCCTTCTCTCCTTTAGTTGCCCAGAAGGAATTAAGGGTATTCCCAGCAGTCTTTCAGGCTCTATAGGTGGCAGAGTTAGTACTTAACTTAATCTAATTTCCTTTTCTTCATTTCTACTTCTATTACTGTCTCTACTCTTTTTTAAAGATCCTTTTTTCTTTTGGAATCTCTTCCTTGACATTTGTTTCTAAGGTAAGGGATTATTTATTCTTCTTAGTCCTCTAATTCTGCATCTTTATTTTTATGAGTAAAAAGATAAACTATCTGTTCCTTTAGGATAGTCAAGCCATACATCAAAGTACACTTTTTTTTTTATCAGATTATATCACCGGTCTTGCTTGAAGACTTTTTAACAGAAATAGGACTAAATCCTTCAAAGTTCAGTCCTGTGCTTATCTCTATCCCCCCTCTCTTGCCAGTGATAAAGCCAGGCTATCCTGCCTACTATCGTATTGTCAAAGCTTTTGGACATGAGATCCTGCTAGAGAATGGTGAGATCAACCGCCAGGCCTTGGGAAGCATCATCTTCCACCAGTCAGAGAAGCGGAAACTGCTGAATGCCATTACCCATCCAGAGATTCGTAAGGAGATGCTGAAGCAGATCCTGAAGTACTTGGTTCAGGGTGAGATTGGAAAAGGGGAGGTAATGGAGGAGTCTGAGTTGTAATACTTTCCTGATGAATTCAGGGGCATCCCAGATGAATGCTGGGACAGCATTACTTTTGTTAACCTTTGTAACAAGTCAATTATGGTGACATAGATAGGGTGATGGTAGAGAATTGGACAACATGGCTAGTCAATTAAAACATTTATTTTTACTTACTAGGTACAGAATTCTATTCTAGGCCCCACAAGAAGGAAGGATACATGTAGATTAGAAAACGTTATTCTCACCATTGAGGAACTTTAATCTTTTATTTGATGATGTTTTTGACTCAATTTAGAGGAGATGGATTTGTAGCTGATCTTTCTCCCTGGTGATGAGAATGTGTCATATTGAATTATATATTGTTTTTTCCAGTCTTCCTCCTAATATGTGTCATCTATTTGCAAGATGGCTAGCCTATGATTTAAGAGTGCTGCCTGTGAAGTAGGAATTTTTCCTCATTGGGAAATAAATATCCTTTTTAAAAATTATATATTTATTTATTTATTATTATAGCTTTTTATTTACAAGTCATATGCATGGGTAATTTTACAGCATTGACAATTGCCAAATATTTTGTTCCAATTTTTCCCTTCCTTCCCCCCATCCCTGTCCCCAGATGGTAGGTTGACCAATACATGTTAAATATGCTAAAGTATAAATTAAATACAATATAAGTATATGTGTCCAAACAGTTATTTTGCTGTACAAAAAGAATCAGACTTTGAAATAGTGTACTATTACCCTGTAAAGGAAATCAAAAATGCAGAGGGACAAAAATAGAGGGATTGGGAATTCTATGTAGTGGTTCATAGTCATCTCCCAGAGTTCTTTCGCTGGGTGTAGCTGGTTCAATTCATTACTGCTGTATTGGAACTGATTTGGTTCATCTCATTGCTGGAGATGGCCACGTCCATCAGAATTGATCATCATATAGTATTGTTGTTGAAGTATATAATGATCTCCCCTTCCTGATCATTTCACTTGGCATCAGTTCATGTAAGTATCTCCAGGCCTTTCTGAAATCATCCTGCTGGTCATTTCTTATCGAACAATAATTTTCCATAACATTCATATACCACAATTTATTCAGCCATTCTCCAGTTGATGAGCATCCACTCAGTTTCCAGTTTCTGGCCACTACAAAGAGACCTGCCACAAACATTCTTGCACATACAGGTCCCTTTCCCTTCTTAAGATTTCTTTAGGATATAAGCCCAGTAGAAACACTGCTAGATCAAAGGGTATGCAATTTGATAACTTTTTGAGCATAGTTCCAAATTGCTCTCCAGAATGTCTGGATATATTCACAGTTCTACCAACAATGTATTAGTGTCCCAGTTTTCCCACATCCCCTCCAACATTCCGCATTATCTTTCCCTGTCATTCTAGCCAATCTGACAGATGTGTAGTGGTATCTCAGAGTTGTCTTAATTTGTGGGAAATAGATATCCTTGACTTTGATAGCACTGTGCTATAATTATCTGAAGGGACTGGCCCTCCAGACAAGTAGAAACAATGCAATCAGTCATTAAAAATATAGAAGAGTACACAATTGTACTCTTCTATATAATATAGATTATATATATTATAATTAAGGAGAGTAAGGTACTCTGGTGTTCAAAGGATTAAGTAACCAAGTGGGAGAATGAAAAGCAAGGATGGTTAAAACTGGGGGCAGTTAGAGGGAACATTTTCTTTTCTTTTTTTTTTTTTAATTTTTTAATAACTTTTTATTGCTAGAACGCATGCCAGGGTAATTTTTTACAGCATTATCCCTTGCATTCACTTCTGTTCCGATTTTTCCCCTCCCTCCCTCCACCCCTTCCCTCAGATGGCAAGAGTCCTTTACATGTTGAATGGGCTGCAGTATATCCTAGATACAATATGTGTGTGCAGAACCGAACAGTTTTCTTGTTGCACAGGGAGAATTGAATTCAGAAGGTATAAATAACCCGGGAAGAAAAACAAAAATGCAAGCAGTTTATATTCATTTCCCAGTGTTCTTTCTCTGGGTGTATCTGCTTCTGTCCATCTTTGATCAATTAAGGCTCTCTATATCGAAGAGGTCCACTTCCATCAGAATACATCCTCAAACAGTATCATTGTTGAGGTATATAATGATCTCCTGGTTCTGCTCATTTCACTTAGCATCAGTTCATGTAAGTCTCGCCAGTCTAGAGGGAACATTTTCAATTAAGGTTTTCTGGAGATGAATCTTTAGCTGGAGCTAAAAAAAATAGTGGAGGGAAGGGATAAAATAGCTCTTAAAAGGTGGTCCAATTAGGGGAGACCATCCTGAGGAGAGGATTTCAGGTAAGAACGAGCCAGACATACAGAGGAGCATATAATAAGATGATTTGCTATTTAAAATCACTGACATTTTAAGAGGAATTTAAGGTTTATAAAAATGCATCATTTCATCATGCATCCTTTCATCCCCAAAAGACCCTTCTAAGATTGATATTACAGGTATTTTATCTATTGTAGATATGAGAAAACAGATTCAGAGAAGTTACAACTTAGGGCCACACAATTAGTACATTTTACAGGCAAGTTTTAAACCCAGGCATCTCTTGATTTCAGTTCCACTTTTCTGGGCTGCCTCTCTTTTAAGGTTGGAAATTATGGAAGAAGAAAGTAGTTTGAAAAGGTTAGAGAGTAGGAGTCATTGGCTAATGCTTAGATTAGCAATCTTTCAAAAAATACACCAAAGTCCCCACATCTTAGAGGGATAAAGTATGGCAATAGCAACAGGGAAAAAGTAGCTTCATTCTCTGATACATATACCATAGTTGTCCCTTTCAGAAGTAATGCGTTTTAATTTCCCATCATCCCCTCCCTTTTTCTTTCCTTCAAACTCCTGAAAGGTAATGTTTAAAAATTCTCTTGTGGAAGTAGCTACAACTACTATTACAATATACTAGTCATATATTTAGAACATTAAATTGGGAAACAGGACTTCTCCAACCTGTTGCTAGCCTCCACGTAATGTTTGTAGCCAAAATTTTTTCCTTGACTTTTCCCTGTTTCTACTTTACAAGGTCAGGAGATATTCCTTCTTCTTCTCTGACTCTCTGTCTCTGTTTCTGTCTGTGTTTCTCTCTCTTTCTGTGTCCCTCTGTCTTTGTCTCTTTGTCTTTGTCTCTCTTGGTCTTTGCTAACAATGTAAAAGCATGTGGTGACTGACTCAGATTCATACTGGGCTCATGAACTTTGTTTCCTTCCTACTAGCCTGGCTTGTGTTTATCCTCTCTCTTACCCTAGCTCAGCCCTCCTTTCACCTGCCCTCTTTCTGTTCTAGAGACTTGTGCCTTTGTGCGCCTTCCACCCCCTGGCTCCAGGAATAGAACCCTCCTGCCTTTCATTTGTGCCCTTTGCATTCCCTCCCAGGCCAGTTACAAGTACATCTGTAGATTCGAAGGCGGCAGTGTAGCTTCCCTTCTGAGATTACTCATTGGATAATGTCACCCGCTCTGAACATTCTCTATGCTTCCCCCACCCCACCCTGCCTCACTTAAATAAAAGCCAGAAAGCTCTTTTCAGCTCGATAAGGTGAAAAATGGGGACGACAGCTGTGGCTTCCACAGTCCCAGTTTTCCCCTGATGAGTATAACAAATACAACTGTCAAAGTTGGTATAATCAAACGTCAGATAAGATCACCAGCTGTTGGGGGAGGTCTCTGTGTAGGCAGAAGAATGTCTTAATAGAGTCAGGATAGTTTGTAGAGCTTATCAAGCAGGAGGGATGTGACAGCTGAATGGACCTTTACTGGTGAACCAAAGCACTGGTCACAGGCTCCCATGAGGAGCCTGAAGGAAAGGACAGATCGAGGGGAGAAGAGAAAGGGGAGTAGAGAGGTAAAGGGAGATAAGAGGTTTTAAAAGGAGCTTGTCTTGGCTCAGGCCCTATGGTGGGTAAGCAGTGCTTCCCAGCCTCAGTTCTCTGTTCTCTTCATGCAGTCTGATCTTTGTTGATTTGGGGAGCCTCATGTGTTTCTCTTGGGCTTCTCGGTCAGCACAGCGAGGCGACTGGGAACCAGGTGCTCTGGGTTTTCTCCCTGGCTCATTGATCTTGAATGTCAGTCCTGCTGTGAGTCAATGAGGGAATAATCCTGGAACATTTGTGCATAATAATAATTCTAATATTTGTAGCATGTTTTATAGATTTCTGAGCATTTTCTAGGGGGCAGCTGGATGGTGCAGTGAATAGCGTGCCAGGCCTGGAGTTAGGAAGACCTGAGTTCAAATATGGCCTCAGACACTTACTCACTAGCTGTGTGACTTTGGACAAGTCCCTTAACCCTGTTTGCCTCAGTTTTCTTATCTGTAAAATGAGCTGCAGGAGATGGGAAATCATTGCAGATTCTTTGCCCAGAAAACCTCAAAAGGGATCACAAAGAGTTGGACACATCTGAAAACAACTAGACACACAAGCATTTTCACTTACCATTTTCTCACTTGACCTTCACAAGATCCATTTGAGTCAGTCTGGGCAGATGGCATTATCCACATTTTGCAAAAGAGAAAACAGGCTGAGAGATTGAAAGCCTGGTGCTAATGTGGCCATTGGTTTTGTCCTCATCTAGTCCAGTTGCATACAAAGAAAATTTCCATTCCCTTCTGAGAGTTTCATCCCTTGAAGCCAGTCAGTCATTTCACAGATTCCTTTTGATCATGAAGGAATTAAGTAACTGCACCTCTATTCCAGTGACATGTCCCACTGATGTTTAAGGAGTGTCATGTTCAAATTTGGAGGATTTCATGGTCCAAACCCTTTAGAGAGAACATCCAGTTTGGACCTTGGTAGCACTGATTTCAGAGGGTCCTATGCGCTTTGTCTCATTGGAGGTACTGTGACTTGACAGCTGACAGCTTGGTCCCCTTGGGCCTTTCCCCTCAAATACCAAGCTCTGTAGCCATAAGTCCCAATGTTCCATCTTTGACTATAATATCTCCTCCCTTCCAGTGCCTTTGCACCTGCCATTTGCTATATCATTGCTCTGTGTTCTTTTACCTCTGCCACTCCATCCACCCCCATCTAAAAAACCCTCTAGTAGTTTCCTGCTGAATAAAGTCTAATCTCTGTAGCCTGGCATTCAGGGCCCTCTACTTCTGGTTCCATACAGCTGTCTCTGTTTCCTTTCATTGATCTTGTATTCCAACCAAACCAGCCATTCCCCAGTACAAAGTCCCATGACCTTGCCATTTTCCTAAGTCAAAATCCAAGTCATCAGCCGAATTACAGTGCTTTTGTTGTCATTTGACTGAACGAAGAGAATAGAGTATCTAGAACAGGAAAGGATGATAACTGGCTTTTCTTATTCTTTGGGATGTTTTCCCTCTTCTCCAGGGTATCGGTATGTGATCTTGGACATTCCCTTGCTGTTCGAAACTAAAACAATGTTACGATTCATGAAGCATACAGTGGTGGTGTATTGGTGAGTTGGGGTTCGGAAATGAAGAGATGTCCTTTGATCTTGGGTAAGAGAGATTTCCTCAGGGACATTTGCTGGACAGCAGTCTATTCTGTTCTCGCTTTGTCGAGATAAGAGGTTAAGCCCTCAATGAACTGAGCTCTGAATAGTGACCAGTCTGATGTTACCTGGTTGAGCCCAATGTGAGGTGGGCCTCTTCTTCCTGATTTTTGTCATTGATTCTCAGGGCATCATGGTATGCGGAGAGGGCTCCCCCTGCTGGTTGTTACAGGTATCCAGGCAATTAAACCTAGATGGTTGATGCTATAATCTTGCTGTGGATGATAATGTGGCAAACAGATTGCTCCCAACATAAGTAGATAAGGGATAATTATACCCATGCTGCCAGTGAGGAAGGTGAATCTTGTTCATATAGATGTTTAATAACTCGCCCAACATCCTACAGTGGTTGAACTCCTCTACATGGAAGAACTGTGAGAGGACCAGGGAGCAAGGGAAGCTGCTTTATTCTGCATTGTTCCCTGGGGCTAGTGGGACAAGGCAAATATAAATCCAAGCTTGGCCAATGGAGGAGAATAAAACTATCAAGGTAAAATGAGTCATAGTCCCTAGTGATTGAGGGAGCAAGAGCAGATGAGAGTCCAAGGCTGTTTTCTGCTCACATGCTTCCTGGATGCCTCCTACAGTCTTTTGAAAAGCCCTTGGTTCCTCAGGCATTTTGGATTCAGGGGGGTCCCCCAGAGAGGATATATAGGAGGCACATAATAGGAAGTAGAGCCTGACATTCTACCTTAGTACCCCAAATATCCAAGATTACCTGCTTTGTGGGTTCTTTGTTCTATATTTAAGAGTGACTTGTTTTTAATCACAGGAAGTGATTAACTTGGGGTACACTTAATTCATCCAAACTGTTGTGTAGCTGAATGAGATCTTAGCTCTAGATTATTTGTTCCCTGACATTATAAGAATGAGCCAGGTTTCAGGTTTCTAAGTCTCCCATTGACTTGCTTACTTATCTGTGAAATGGGTATTCACCATACTTATATCACAGTATTGTTGTCAGCAAAATCTTTGAAAATTGTAAATGTGAGCTGTTATTATTAATGCAGAGCCAAACTACCCCAGTAGGAATTGACCCCATGACTTTAACCTTATTAGCTATGTTTCTGTAGTAAAATACCAGTAAGATGATATCATTGGGGAGTTCACTGTGTGGATGAGAAGAGTTTGTTATATATGTCTAACACACTTTTTCCTTCCCTGGTTATCTTGCCAAATTTCCTGAAAGAGATAGGACAAAAATCTTCCCATTTTTCAAATGGAGAAATTGAGACTTGCTGGAAAAATCCTAGAAACCTGGAGCTGATTTATAGCAAAGATGGCAAGAATCAGCTTTGATGTCCAAATTTCTTTAAAAGCTGCTGTTTTATCAATTAAAAAAAACCAGCCAAAGTTGTCCTCTGATACCTATTAGGTATTAGAATAACATTTCTAGTGTTCTATGCAATCAGCCAGCTTCTTTTGCGTTTGGTAGAAATAGAAGACCCAAAAAGGGAAGGCACTTAAGGAGTAGAGGGCTTAAAATTGGATTACAGCTCATTTTTTCTTTAGGCTGATTTAGCTTCCTTACAACTTCACAGCTCTGCTCAAGAGAGGAAGGGACACCTTAGGCATAATAGGGAACCTACCACATAAGGAGTCATGGGAACTTGATAGTAAATTCTAAATATGGGGACCATCTTTTGAATGTCTAGCAGAAAGATCTTTGGAGCATGTAGCTTTCTGTTCTAGTAAATAGCTGACCCCAAGACTGAGAACGTTTAAAATGCCTTCTAGAAGTGTATTGGATAAGGAAGGCTTTTGATAAATGGTAGTTTAATGTTGACTGAGTGGAAAACCCTTATTTTTTTCTAAACTTCCCCATTCCCCAAATATACATATCCCTTTTCTTAGCCTAAGGAATAGGCCACATCTTTAGCAGAGCTTGGTTGCTTTGCATTGTATTCTGTATGGGGAAGTCGGCTGTGGGAGGACTTGGGACTGATCTGCAAAGGAAGGGAAGTTTGGAGATGATCTTAGGAAGCTATTCAGAATTCAGCCGGCAGCCTTGGGGCCTCTGGGGAGCTAGCTGAAAGGGCTTAGCTGGTTGAGACTGCTCTTTAAGTAAAGGTCACACTGACTTGGCCAGAAACCCTAAGGGGAGAGGAGGAGAGAGCTAATGTCACCAACATGGATTGTTGCACATGAAGGGTTAAGTTGAAATTCTGGGCTGCGGGGCCAAACTAATACTTTCTATACTTGGGGTTCATTCTAAGACATGCTCTTTTTCAAAGGCACATTAAAGAATTGGGAAAGGGAAAAAGAAATAGAAATGGAAATTGTTTTTAGATTCATATTCACTACTAATCTTGTCTGGAAGCAGGAATCTAGCCTTCCTGAGACTGGGGATTGGACTCTAGTGGAACTTGAAACCAGGGTATCTGTGTGAGAGGGACCTAAGAGGTGCTGAAAAGTATTTTTCTGTGCCTTTCTTCTGAGATAAAATGACCCTGATGGATGGAAGTGGGATGAGATTCTCTCATTTAAGTACTGTTCCCTTTTCTTTTCTCTTCCTCTCACCAGTGACCCCCAGACCCAGCTGTCACGCCTGATGCAGCGGAATGGGCTGAGTCGAGAAGAGGCTGAGGAAAGGATTGCAGCCCAACTGTCCCTGGAAGAGAAACGCCAGCTGGCTCGGCATATCCTGGACAACTCGGGGGAGTGGGAGGTCACACGCCGACAGACCCTCCACCTGCATTCCCAACTAGAAGATTCCCTGGACTTTTTACCATTAAGGCTTGGCCTGTTTGCTGGGTTTCTTGGCATTATATACCTATTTTCTCGGCACCTCTTGCTTTAATAAGCCCCATCCCCTTAAACACCCACCTCCAGGACCTGTTTGGCACAGCCTACTGAGGCTGAGGCCAACCGGTGGGTCTAGAATACTGTCCAGTAGAAGTGGTCTTTCATAATGTTCTATTCCATAACTCCCTCCCACAGACTCTGAGCTCTTTCCTTCCTCTTCTATTAGGCAAGATTGCTGGGCTGAGAATTGGGGAAAGATTGGCACTATTGTCACAAAAGAGACAACCCACTCCTGAGTCAGGAGATTGACTTAGTGCATGTTTTAAAAGAAAGCTTCCTTTCTCCCCTTCCCCTCTTTCATCTGCATCTCAAGTGGCTCCTATGGAGCTTTGAGTAATTATAGCTCCCTAGTATAGCATGTTGTTCCTTGCTAGGAACTCAATAAATGTCCATGGATAAACACCCTTCTTTTCTCAGCGTTTGTTTGACCTATGCCCTCTCCTCAGAGACCTTAAGGGAAAGGATATGGTATCCTTTCTGTAGGCCATTGGTTTGGGGTCCATGTGCCCATTTTTGAACTCTCCTGAGTGCCTTTAGTCCTGATGGTATTCCTACAGTGGAAGGACGAGCCATCTCTCCCCCCTCAGCCAAATTTCTCCAATGGCCCCCCCACCCCAGCCCTGGCCACGAGGTTAGCTTTCCCAGCTTTCTCAGGAGAGCCTCACTCCTAGCTTGGCATTCCTGCCCAGCTTGCATCCTCCCTTCCTGGCACCTCCCTCCAGGGCACCCATTTTTTCTGTCATCACTGCACCCAGCTGCTTGGGCTGCCCTAGTTAAGCCACTGCCTCAGAGTGACAGCAACATTTGAACCAGATGACAAGCACAGGGTTTCTGGATTTAGTTCATCACCACCAAATGGGGACGCAGTCTTGTCCAGCTCTGGAACTGGAGGCTGAAAGGGATCGGATTCCCTCCAATCTCCCATTTATTCTTTCTGACTCCATTGTAGCCCCTCGACTTGGCTAGAGCGCTATCCCCTAGGGCCCTTAGCCAGGCATAGACTCTGGCTCCATCTCTGCATCCCCTCCATTCTCTGTGTTCTTTGCCTCACCTCCAATCCTGCTACCCCTAGAAATATATTACAGTAAAAAAAGTCTTTTCCTTCAGAACGTTGAAGACCTGCTGCTGATGCGTTCATCCTGGGGCAGGAGCATCCTATTAAGCCCAGAAATAATTGTGATAAATGCTAATAGTGCAGTGGCCACATTTTATGCCCCTTTCTTTATAGCTCCGTGTGCTTCAGAGACATCAGCTCATTAACGCTTAGCAAACCCTCAAGGGGAAATAGGTTCTTCTGGTTCAGTGGCTGAGGGGAGCTAGGGAAAAAGGAATTATTGTCCCTGTGGCCAATGAGGGTGTCATTCCCATGACTGGTTAGGGCTTCCCAGGTCACCAAAGCAAATGTCTCATCCTCCACCACTACCTTAGAAAAAGAAGGGACTGAAGCTTGTGGAGTTTCTCCTAGAAGCTAGAGCTCCCCTCATGGCCACAGTCCTTAAGTGATGGGGGTGGGGTAGAGGGGAAGAGATGAACAGGGTAGCCCTAGCAACTCCCCCCTCCACCCCCACCTCCTCAAGCGCTGATGAGCTGTTCCTGATGCTTCCCTGGCCCGCTGGAGTTATGGGGGATCCCCAAACTTAGCAACTAAATGTCCTGGCATTTGTTTGGTTCGAGTGTTGGGCTAGAGCTGGCTGAAGGAGAGGACTAAGGAAATGCTCTAAAATGGACCCAGAAAACATTTCAGAAGGCCCCGAGCTAGACACAAAGGTAATGTTCCTTTTTCACCAGCAGGTGGCAGCAATATCCTGACTTCGGCTCTAGCCTCCAGCGGAGAGCTGGGAGAGATGCTAACTTTGACATATCGTCCAGGTTACCGCGGCTGCGGGTGCTTGACATTTCCTACTGTCATCTCTCCCCTCGCTGGTTTTGAGAGTGGGCATCGTAACCCTCTCCTCCCTCTTCCTCTTCCCCTTTGCCAGTCTGGTGAAGCCTGTGGACCTCTTCTTGGGATAATATTTTGAAATGCATAAAATAAGTAGGGAAATATGATTAAAAGCAATAAATAGGGGAAAAACATAAAATAAGTACAAGGGAATCCAATCATATTGAAATACAGTTATGGGGCAGCTAGGTGGTGCAACAGAACACTGGCCTTGGGCCCTGGGGTGAGGAGGACTTGAGTTCAAATCCAATCCAGACACTTGACACTGGGCAAAATCATGTAATCCCAATTGCCTCACCAGGGGAAAAATGCAGTTATCAAAGTGTTTTTAAAACCCAAGTTCATGAACCTCAAATTAATCCTTGCTATAGAAAACAAATCCAAGGAGAATTTTTAAAATAACTTTTTATTGACAGGAGAATTTTTTTTTAAAAAAAGGACAAAAAGATAACTAGCTTTGAGTATCCCTAATGTTTGGGGATTAAAATTGCCAGGCTTCTGGCATCTTGATAACTTCAGACAGAAGTGAAGTTCTCAAACCTAGAGTTTGTCTGCCTGTTAGATTATCCAGCAAGAACAGAAGCTTAATTATTTGTTCATGTAATGTGAAATATGGTAGAACTGCATCCAAACTCTGCCTCTTAAGCACTTAACCTCTCTCCTATCCTTTTGCTAATCTGTCTGCCTCAGAAGGTAAAAAGAGAAACTCTGGGAGAGGTTGTAATCCCTGAATGGGTCCAATCTATTCAACAAACATTCAATTTAACAGATATTAAGATCTTACTATATACAAGTTCTTGTGATAAGAGGAATATAAAAATGAAGAATGATATAATCAGGGGGCTTACTGTATAAAAAAGCACATATATCATTGCAAAGGTAGGATGTGAGAAAGGCACATGAGATCTAGATACAGTACTTAAAATTTGAAGAGGGATGAATCCAGCCAGCCTAGTTTCCTGTTTTGTTAATAGAATAATGGAGAGTTTGGGGAAAATCCAAGTACTAACCTTCCATAAAGTCATGCTCAGATTAGGACGTGCACTCCGAGATATTCCTACTGTCCCTGTATTTACACATCAGGCTTCTATAGATGATATGAGAGTCATAAATATATTTTTGAGCTCCCTATAGGCTCTGGGGAATGAATTTCATTTGTTTATTGCTTACTATGTATAAAAGCATTTCTTTTGATTCCTCCTAAACCTATTTTCTTCAGGATCTGAAGTGCTTAAATACAGTAAGCATTTAAATTTCTGTACGACGAATAATGCTAGTAGGCTTAGGAGATAGGAAAACAAAGTTCAGGGAGAGTCTGCTGCATGACAGGGACAGTAACAGAGCATGCTCTTTCACCATGATGTGAGGTGAAGACAGGATTGGAGCCAGTGTGAGAGAAGGGTCACTCAAAGCCTGAAGGAAACAACCATAGAAAAAGATAGAGGTGGAACTCAGGGCTTGTGACAGGTGGGGAGGCAAGTTACTATATTGCTTCTTTTGGTGGCATTAAACTCCTATCCCCACCCCCAGCATAACTTTCTGGACACTAGGAGATAAGCCTGATTCTCATGCTTTGGCTCAGTCACAGTTAGTATAGGAAAATCTCCTTTCTTTTACCTTCTATCGAACCCCCCCCAATTCCAACCCCCACTGCCTTCACTCACATTCCAATACAATTTTCAGCTAACCAGCACGTCAATAGAACAAGCCAGTCGACCAGATTGCTGGCCAATTACAGGAAATCATTCTGCTCCACAGCTCCTTTGAGAGCTCTGAAAGGGATGGGGAGGAGTTGGAAGTCTACACTCAGATTCTCCGTACTCCCGGAAACCTAGCACATGGTGTGTGTGTGTGTGTGTGTGTGTATGTGTGTTGGAGAGGGGGGACAGGGACTCATTTGGGACGGGATTACTACAATTCACTGGAGTCTCCAGGAACAAGTTGAGAATAGAGGAGCAGAAAGGAAAAGCTTCTGGCCAACAGAACTTGAGTCCTTCATGTTTGTTCTCCAATAAATATGGAACCTATTCATTATGTGGGAAAGGGGACCAGAAGCTTCAAAATGAAGATCGGTTTAATCTAAGAGGAACAAGGATAGGGGTTAGGTTTGGGGGATGGAGAAAAGAAAGGAAGTCTAAAAAGAGAGAATTTTAATTTATAAGGATTGGGATGTGGAGGAGCATTCCCTTGTATAAAGAAATATGACATAAATGGAGATGAGAAGTCTAGAATGTAAGGAAAGGGAAACTATAGCAGGGTTGGGGTTTATTGAGGCCAAAATGCTGTCAAGTGTGGAAAACAGCGTGTGTAAGCATAGTGATTAGAGACTTAGATTCAGAGTTCAGATCCTGCATTTACTTAAGTTTGAGAAATGCTTAACTGACTGCTCCCTATCAGTATTACAAGTCACTTTGCTTCTCTCTGGGCCTCAGCTTATTCATCTGTAGAATGGTATGGTGGTGGTGTGGACTAGATAATTAGACAGAATGCAGAATACATTTAGGAAGAGCCCCATTTATATGATGGTAACGTAAAGGATAATAATAACTAAAAGTATCAGACCTCTGCTTAATAAAATGGCCAATCCTGACTCCAGAAGACAAAACATATCAGTGGTGAGTGATGGATCCATGATCTACCCATAAGAATCTCTCTCTCTCTGTCTCTGTCTCTGTTTCAGTCTCTCTGTCTGTCTGTCTCTCTCACATATTTCTATCCTATCTAAGTCCATCCTCTTTCTCCTTGTGGCTTTCTAACACTCTTTGTCGTTTTGTCCCTGTATTTCTTTCTAACACCAGCTCTCTGTTGCACTATTTGCCTGTCTCCTAACATTATCTCTCCTTAAGTTCATTGTTTTCATTTCTTCTCTATCATTCATCATAAATGGATAGATATGTATATGTATATGTTTATGTACACACTGTATATGCATGTATAAATGTAGAGACTTCCGTAGCAGCTTCTTCTACCCTCTCAGGTGGACCAGCCATAATTGCTGCAGGTTCACCTGAGGTCACTGACTCGCCAGCCAAACGGAAGCCAAACTGGGTCGGTGCCCCCCCTCTGAAAGCTGAGACTGTCGGAGACTGGGCGCTGGGACGCCTGACTTTCTGTCCCGGTTTTGCCTCCTCAGGGATCCCTGTCTTTTCTTCCATTTGGGCAGAGTCGGGGGAGAGATGCCTCGCTGCTGACCCTGCCGGTGTCCCCTGGGCCAAGGGTCCTGTCTCTAGCCCGGTGCGGGTCGCGTCCTTCCCTGCCACCCACGCACCCCCCAGGGCTCCGAAGCTAGCTCTGAGATTCGGGGGAAGGAAGGCGGCAAGGGAAAAAAAAGGCATCCCGTGGCCCTGGTCCTCCTCCTGCCTAGCGCGGCGGCGGCGGCGATGAGGGCCGAGGCAGAATGCAGAGAGAGGAGCTGTCCGTCCCCATCGATCGAGCCCGCGGGGAGCCAGCCCCGCAGCCCGCCCCGCCGCTCCCTTCCCCTCCACTACATCACTCGCTTTTAATTGAAGTTTGTTTGAGCAGCTCGCTGAGCAGGCAGAGGCAGAAACCAAATATTTAGCTGCTGCAAATTGGCAACTCCAGATCAATTACCCACCCAGTGTCAGGGCCCCGAGCCCGCCCTCCTCCCACCTTCTCAGGGCTGGAGAGGAGCAGAATGCCAAGCAGAGCCCCCCTCCTTCGCCGATGTCTCCCCCCCCACCCCGTCCTGGCCCGGCCGCCCCTCCCTCCGCCCCCAGCCTGCTGCTTCTGTCGCCTCCATTCCCGGACACGTTTCTCATCAGACCCAGTCATACATCATCCGGGCCCAGGAGGGGAATAGATTTTCAATGGGGAAAAGTTCTCGATGAGGGTCCTAGTTGTGGATTCGCGCCGCGCCCAGCTCTGTCTGGCTGCGACAGTCTTAGTCCCTGTCCCCCGCCCCCACCGCAGGCTGCGGGACTGGGGAGAAAAAGCGGAGGTTTTGTTTGACCTCTGGGAAGGGCCTTCTCGGGGCGGGGAGACCGCCGGGGTGTACTATTTGTCCAGTGACTGGAAGTCTGTGGATAGAGGACAGGCTCCTGGGAGGAAGAAGATGGAATTGATTGGGGGGAGGGGGAGAAGAGCAGGGCCGACCCAAAGACACGCTGGGGGTTAGCTGGAAGAAGCCAGTCCATCTCTGTCACTTCCCTTTCGGATCACCGGCAAATGTGATATATCTGATGAGAAAACGTCAACTATGAATATGTATCTATGTATGTGTCTTTATGTATGTATGTGTCAGCCAACTTGCAATAATTAGGCACCTACTGGGTGCCAAGCTGTGATAAGCTCCAAGGTTACAAAGAAAGGCAAAAATAAAAACAATCCAGACACAGTCTAATGGGGACACAACATGAAAATCACTATGTACGGACAAGATATATATACAAGATAAATTGAGAGTAGCCTCACAGAAAAGGCACTAATACTAAAGAGAACAGGAAAAAGTGAGACTTTAACAGAGACTTGGAAAAAAGGTAAAGGAGCCAGAAGGAGGGAGAGCATTCCAGGCTTGGAGTACAGTCAGTGAAAATGCCCTATTCAGGACATGAGTATCTTTTTCAAAGAACAGCAAGGAGACCAGTATTACTGGATCCTTTCCAAAATAGTTGAAGGGAAATAAAGTTTAAGAAGGTTTGTAGAGTAAAAAGGACTAGGTTATAGAAAGTTGTAAAAGCTAAATAAAAGGTTTTCTATTTGATAATGTGTTTATTTAGACATAGGTGATAGTGGTGTGGGGGACCATCTGTTTGTTTCCATGTCCAAGTGGTTAACCTCTTTTTCCTCATCTTTAAAATTGAATAATAATTAGTATGCCTGTATAAATACATCTCCTCCCTCCTCCCCCATATAAACTCCTTGAGGGCAATCAGTCCCTTTGGTCTTTGTATCATTCTTACCTCTCCTTTACCCCAATAATTTCATGACTATAGCAGTTGCTTATTGAATTGAATAGATTTATTGTTAAGAAAATATTTATAGACCTTCAAGAAATATAGAAATATATGTTGCTGCTGAATGCTATTATCCCAATCCCAATAGTTTTTAGCTCTGCCCTCCCTCAATAAGCACACGTGCGCACACACACACACACACACACACACACACTTTACACAAAATACACATATACATTTTACACAAAAGAATATACTGTCAATCTGTTAAATTTGAAGTAATTTTTGAATGCTTATTTTGTGCATGTTCAGTATTTGAAGAAGCAAAAAAGAAAGCAGAAAAGAAATGAAGTAAAAGTAAATGAAAAGAAAGATTTGGTTAATCAAGTAGTTTCCAACTAGTTTCAACTAGTATTGAAGAAACACCTAAGAAGAGTTCTTGCTTCCATGCCAACATCTCAAATTATTTTCTTCACTATGTAGTACAGGCTCTAAGTTACCTAAGAGCTCAGAGCAGAAGAAGGTTAAGAAAGTCTGGGACTCAATTATTCACACTTCCAAAATTACTCATGTGGATTTTGCACTGGAGCCAAAGGAACTGACATTGAATCATAATTGTACTATTCCTATGCTGCTATTGTCTGATAAAAGAGAGGAATGGGGGCTCAGAGATGCACTTCTTTGAGAAGAGATGAGTTTGGGAATCCTAGATTTAGATGTAGAAAACTGGAAAAGCTATGGAAGTATAAAGGCACTTAGTATTATCAGAGAATAAGAAAATAGACAGCTTGAGACACAACTCAAGTTGAGCTGGTTAAGATTTGCACAGCTTGGGAGTACAAAGAAAGAGCAAAAGAGAAGCTTGGAGAAGGAATTTCAGTAGCCAGAGTTTTAGGGATGCTATTTTTGACCTTAGACTGCAGAAGGGACCCAGAATCAAGAAAGCAAGAGTCCTGTCTATGGTAACTAATGGAGCTAAGACAGAGGAAAGAGAATGGGTAATCTGGAGGTGAACTAACAAGAAAAGGACCATGACCTCAAAGATCTGAACCAGAAATGGAATCTCTTCCTATTGGAAGAGGAGGGGACTAGGAAATGTCTGGAAGGGATTGATTAATATTTTATACTTGGGCTAAGTTAATCAAGTAACTTGAAATTCTGTGCTTTGAATTTACTAATTCTGCATATTTTGTGTACCTGTGCTTTTTAATGAACTATTATAAAATATCTGTGCACTCTCTAACTGGATGGCCTTCAAAGAGAAGTAAAAAGAACAAATTCTGAATCTCAACAGTATGTTTTTCCAAGAAAAAATTCCCTTGCCTCAACTCCTGGCTTCTAAATGGATATTTACTTGCAGAAACAACTACAGACCCTAGCTGGGGAAGATACTTGGGAAGTCAGTTAAGGATTTCCCAGTGACTACTCTTCCTTTATTCCTCCAGGACTAGTCAGTGGATCCAGGAAATTTTAAGAGTCAGGAAATAGCACGGAAGAGGACAACTTAATTAGGGGAACTCACCACCTTTATGACATTAGGCAAGTCACTTCATCTCTGAATATTAACTTCCTCATTTGTAGAATGAGGTTAGACTAAATGATATCTGAGTTTCACTGTAGCTCTATCATTCTATAATCTTAGATCTCTTCCTCTTACATTCCTTCCATCGTTTGGTGTCATTAAAACCTAGCATTCTTTCTAAGATGCCATGTTTCTTGGCATTCTCTCGTGGTCTAGCTGCTCCTTCTTTCAAGGCACTGACACATAGAGCCAAGAGGAATTGGCATAGTCCTTGGTCTCCCCTGTCATTTTCTACCTCCTTTTTTGTCATTCACTTTTATTTTATTTTCTGTTCCAGTTTCTCTCCCTCATCTTTCCCTTCCCTCACCCATTGAGAAGGCAAGAAATATAAAACCCATTACAAAGATGAAATCATGCAAAATAAATTTCTATAGTAACCAAAAGAGGGGAAAAATGAGAAATAGAAATAAAAAAATATGCTTCAATTTACAGTCTGGGTTCATTAACTCTCTATCTAGAAGTGGACTGAATTTTAAATTATGACGATGATGGTTCACTATGGTGATCAGTTACTAAATCCTTCACAGTTAATTATCTTTATAAGATTGCTGTTACTGTGTAGATTTTTCTCCTGATTTTGCTTATTTCATTTTGCATCAGTTCATACAAGTAAATCTTCAGGTTTTTCTGAAATTGTCCCCTTTATCATTTCTTACAACATAATAGTATTCCATCACAAAACTTGTTTAATCTCAATGATAGGCATTCCCTTAGTTTACAATTCTTTTCATCCACAAAAAAAAGCTCCTCTAAATATTTTTGTACATATGGGTTTTTTCCTTTTCCTTTGATCTCTTTGGGGTATAGACCTAGCAGCAGTATTACTCCATCAAAGGATATGTATACACAGTTTAATAGCTTTTTGGGCACAATTCCAATTTGCTTTCCAGAATGGTTGGACTAGTTCATAGTTCCATCAATAGTGCATTAGTGTACCTATTTTCCCACATCCCCTCCAGCATTTGTCATTTTCTTTTTCTATTTTCTTAACCAATCTGATGGGTGTGAATCCACTGTCACTTTCAGAGCCTCACTCTACCATCTTAACTCAATATCATTGCTAGCTATTCCTTTCAAATTCATATTGATGAGGAAACAGGCTTAACAAAATGATTTGCCCAAAGTCACACAGGTATGAGTGACACAGCTCAGATTCTAACTTGAGTGCTTTGATTCAAACTTCAGTAAATTTTCCACTGTACTACAGCAGAGGAAAATTCCAGAGAGACTGCAAAATTGAAGGAGAAGAAAGACATAGTGATTGAGGGAAGGCTAAGGACTGAGTTTTAATGAGAGGGTCAAGGCAATAATTACAGCCTGCTGGTATGTCCAGATCTCTGTGACTATAAGATGTTGTCCTCTAGGTTATTCTCCCCACTTCCCACCCTCCAAGAAAGTCAGCAGTATCTTGCTTACAATCTTTTTCATATCAGCTCCTGACCCCTTAAAACAAACACATTACTCTCACAGGTTTTCAACCTCCCCAAATCCCAGAACCTCTGATTTCTATTTACCTCAACCAAGCACAGGAGTGGTCATACCTTAGAAACCTCACTTTCTCCACATCCCTATCCCAACCAGTTCAGCTGAATTTGTGCCAGGAACCAAAACTCCTAGTTACTGTTACGCTGATGAGAACCAGATCCATTCAGGAGATGCCTTATTTCCTTTTGAATCCTTGAATGACTAAGGTTATCCCAGATGAGACAAGCTCAGCCTCATCACCTCCAGGAGTCTTACCCCATCTGATTCTCTCTGATATTGCCCATAGATAGATTGGTGCAGAAGTCCATTCAGAGCCCATTGGATGCCCCAGATGTTTCAGGAAGGAGTATAAAGGAAGAAGGGAGTGAGATAAGAATGAAGAAAAGAAGAAAAGAAAGAAGGGAGGGGAAAAAAGAGATGAAATTAGAGCTATTTCCTTCCCCCTCCTCTATATAGGAGGGTAGCTTAGGCCCAAAGTCCTATTAGACTGATCTTGGAAACACAGATTGACCTGGAACCCAGGAATCCTGGTCTCTAGCTTGGAAATGCCCTATCTAGTGATTGTGATTCATCTTCCTGGGTGAGCCACAAGCTCCCTCCTCCTCTCAGTTTTTCTATCTGTATTATTGGAGCATACGTCCTTAGTTGCTCATTCAGAAAATTAATTGGGGGTCCTTGAGATTATAAATGCCCTCCAGAGATCATGGAGTCTTTCCTCTTTCCTTCAACAGTCCTTATCCAAAACAATCTGGACATGGAGTTGTCTTTTCTGTGAAGGGGCTGCCCCAACCTCTTTGGGGGTAATTCTGTCCAGTGGCCCACAACTTGTTAAATCAGGAAGTTCTTCCTAGGCTCTAACAGGCTCTTCAGGGTGGTGGTAAGGGGAGAGAATTAAGAAACAAACAAAGGAAGATAAATGCCTAAGTATGGGAGACACTGCACTATTTAAATAATAATAAAACACAGCCCCAAAGAAAGGGGGAGGGGGAAATTACCTTCGGACACAATGCTCTTTAGACTAAACATCGTGGTGATAAATATAGCTATGTAATTTTTTTTTTCTCTCTGGCACAGAGAAAGGCTGAGACTGGGCAAGAAGGCAGAGGGACCCGAAAATATAAATCAATATGTGACTTTAATATATGTGCTCTCGGTGTCTGTGTGTGCTGGGGGATTATTAGTAACCTTGATTCTAGCTCTGTGTCCATGCAAGACAGGGAGATGTGGGGCCCCCGGGGGAGGAGAAGAGAAATTAGGAAGCCAAATTCTTCTCCTGATTGACACCTGAGTAAACATTATCCCGACAGAAGGAGAAGAAAGATGATCAATGCTGGGTATTTTTAATCACATTCTAGGCGTGAGGGAAAAATTAAAGAAACAGGCCATTGCTTGATTTCACAGCTCTATTTGGAAAGAGACAGGGGAAGGGGTCCTGGCAGCAGCCTCCTCACCCTCCCACACTCTAACAGGGTTTAAGTATTGGTGGGTAGGAAAATTGGCTGGTTCACCAAATCCCTGGGGAATGATTCTTTCCGTAGGGACCAGATCACTGGGGTTACTGGGGACGGGAAAATAACAATGGCTTTCACAGGAAATTGGGGGCAGCAGCTTTGACAGTTCTTTCTCCAATGGGCAAAGGTCACTGACTTTAATGGGAATTTGAAGGGCACCGGTTTTAATGGTAGTGGGGTTCAGGAGGCATTGTCTAACAGAAGGTCAATTACACTGTCTCCAATAGAGGGTTAGACGCAATGGCTTTAATAGGGGGTTTGGAATCCCTGTGGTTGACTCTGGTCCCTTTGTGGAGGCAGTCTACAATTGTATGGAGTCCTCGCTTCCATGTCCAGTCAGGGGCTCTGGAATTAAGAAAGAGATCTGCTCCTGAATGCAACAAGCACATACCACGCCTCCTATTGACAATGCAAAGCTATGACTAAGAAAGAGACAGAACAAAGTGGATCAGGTTTCTTTGCAGGGGGATAGCCTGATTGGAGAATGGTCTCTCTCTCTTCATTCAGCTTCATTTCGGCAGATCCTTTATTTATTTTATTATTATCATCACCACATCATTTATTTATTTATCTATCTATCTATCTATCTATCTATCTATTTGGTTGGTTGTTCATTTATTTACTTATTTGTTAAGTTTTTCTTCTTGCCTCTGGTATTCAGAACAGATCCAAAGCTCTACTGGTACCCTCAAGAATCCCCACACACACACACACCAAAAATGACTCCAAAAATCATAGATTTCCTGCTTAGAAGGGAACTTAGGGAACATCTAGTTCAAGGATTCTTAGCTTTTGGGGGACTCACAGACCCCACCAGCAAGCTGATGAAGCCTAGGAACCCATTTTCAGAATAATATTATTCAATGCACAAAATAAAATGTGTAGGATTATAAAGGACACCAATTATATTGAAATACAGTTACCAAATACTTCAAATCAAATTCTCAGGCCTCAGGCTAAGGACACTTGATCTAACGTAATATACATGTTTAATAAATGGGGAAACTGAAGCTGATAGGGGCTTGTCCAAAGACATGCTTATAGTAAGGAGCTGAATCAGAATTTGAATCCAGGCCCTCTGATTCTAAAATCCAGTATGATTTCCACCGTATGACAATGCCAACTGAGAAGGAAGATCCTGGTGGTAATTAGCTCTGCGAGGTTATGTGACTCGCCAGAAGTGATTCAGCCTGTCTGAAATACACTGAGATTTGACATGATGCTTTGGAAGACAGGATGTCTAGATAACCTCTTTCGCTGTCCCTTTCAGCACTGGGGAGCAAGGAGGAAGAAAGGAAGGCATAAGATCTTTTCCCACAGAGGGGAGCACTTTGGTGACTGGAAGGCAGAATCTTTCTACTCTGGATTTTTAGTTGCTAAAAACTGGAGCAGAAGGAGGGGAGATTATTTAGAATCTGTGATCGACTATTCCTAGAGACTGATGAGCATTAATGGCATCAACAGTCTCATTGTGTTTTCTCATCTTCCTGCAGAGTCTGTCTCTGTGATGGAGAGATAGAGTCCCTGGGAGTCCCTTGGGGTCAGGAGTACATGTAATCATATTAATCCAATCCAATGGAACAAGCACCTCAAGGTTTCTGAAGCACTTTCCCCACAGCTTTATCATCAAAATCAATCAAGCCATAAAATCAGGAGATGTAACTTGCCAACAGTACTGGCCACCATAGCAGAAAATGTAGAGGGATTTCCTATAGATCATGAGGTCCCCTAAATGCTTCTGTCTATAGGTGATATTGCACTGATTACATCGAGCTCTGAGTGTTGCAGAACCTCTTAAATGAGATTCACGATCACTCAGAAGTGTTCAGTGCAACTATCTACTCAAGAAAAATCAAGCAGTTTTTCTGCTTATTGCACCAACTGTGATATGGAGTTGTATGGATGAATCACCTCATGCTTGTATATAGATTATGGATACACTGGATCGTGGATAACAAACTGGGTCTGAAACAGAACAGGAAGAGAGTGGGCTAGATTGCCTTTGGGACATCAGACATTTTGACCCCTGGTTTCTCCGGAAACCAAGCCCTTCCTTTTAAACGTCAGTCTTTTTTCAGTTATAACTGGTGTTTGGAAGTCATAGAGGGCAGCTAGTTGGTGTAATGGTTAAAACACCAGACTTGGTGTCAGGAAGACTTATTTCCATGAGTTCAAATCTGACCTCAGAC
This sequence comes from Antechinus flavipes, assembly GCF_016432865.1. Taxonomy (NCBI): domain Eukaryota; kingdom Metazoa; phylum Chordata; class Mammalia; order Dasyuromorphia; family Dasyuridae; genus Antechinus; species Antechinus flavipes. The sequence continues at coordinate 141,177,162 of NC_067401.1, read as the reverse complement.
TATAACTTGCTTTGTGACCCTGGACAAGTTACTTAATCCTGTTTGCCCAGTTTCCCCATCTGTAAAATGAGCTGAAGAGAGAAATGGTAAACCAGCCCAGTATTTTTGCCAAGAAAACCTGAAATAGAATCACTAAGAGTTGGACATGACTGAATAACAATGGGATAGTGAAGTGGATACGGTGCTGTCCCTGGAGACATTTATTAGCTATATGACCCGGGCAAGTCTCAGTTTTTACTCACCTATAAAATGAGGGTAAAAATAGCATCTACTTTTCAGGGTTGTTGTGAAGATAAAATGATATGATATTTATATTTTGTCTGAGATCACATAACCAATATGTTTTGGAAATGGGTTTCAACCCATGGATCTCCTATTTCCAAATTCAGCACCGTTTCTTCTCCATCCCAGAGTCTCATGGACACACGATAGCATGTACTATCATGCAAATTCCACTTGTCAAATTGGAGTTAGAGGATCAGAGTTCGAATTCTGACTCTGCAATTTAAAGTCTATATGACTTTTAGCACCAAGTCAACCACATTGGGCTCCAGTTTCCCTCTCTATAAAATGTGGAGTTGGACTAGATGACCTCTAACATTCCTTGAAATTCTAAATTTATAATGCAATGATCTATATTATGACCTTTTCTAACACTAACCTTATGCTTTTCTGTCCATAGATACATTATATAATCAATTGACCTATCTGTACTCTGGTTTCCTCATTTGTAAAATGAGAATAATTTAGAATTGTTGTAAAGATTAAAGGAGATAACATATGTGAAGCACTTTTAAAAATTTAAAGCACTATGTAAATGCTGTTATCATTATCATCATCATTATCACCATCACTACTCTTTTTCAGACTTTTTTTTTGTCTTATACTTTTTTGTTGTTCAGTTGTTTCATTCATGGTCAACTCTCCCTGATCCTACTTGGGGTTTTCTTGGCAGAGATACTGGCATGGTTTGCCATTTTCTTTCTCAGCTCATTTTACAGTTAAGGAAACTGAGGCATACAGAATTAAGTGACACCCAGGAACACACAGCTAGTAAGTGTCTGAGACTGAATATGAACTCATGCCTTCCTGACTCCCAGACCCAGTACTCTATCCACTACTATTTACTCCATCCAAACTGGTCTGGGGAACAATTTACTAGCATTTTCCAAATATGCCTTGTGCTTTGCTCATTTTTTATCTTTCCATAATTAGAAAATCCTCCCTCTCCATCCTAAACCTGTCTATTCAAATTCTCCCTAATCTTTAGACTGAGCAAAAATCACCTCTTTTCTTAAGCCTTCCTCTTTCACTCCACTTAGACATTCTCTCTCTTCTCTGACTTACCATGGTGTTATTTGCATCATTCACATGGGCACTTATCACAAACTGATCATTTGTGCCTATGCCTTTTCTTCCTTACTAAACTGTAAGCTCTTTGAAGGCAGAGATTATATTTCATGGGTCAGGACCTCTTCACAAGGTAAATATCCAATGTTGGGGAAATATGAATGAATACTTCCTGGAAAACAATTTGTAACTATGCTGGAAGTAAATTGTTCATACCTTTTGACCTAAGAAATTCCATTGCTGGGTGTTTAACCCAAGGAGGTCTGAGACAGAAAGACCTCATATATATCAAGATATTCATTGGAGCACTTTTTGTCATAGCAAAAAATTGAAAATTGAGAAAATGTCCATTGACTAGATATTAGCCAAACAAACTGTGGCTTATGGAATAACATTGCATGCTAAGAAATGATGACACTGAGGAATTCAGAGAAACATTGGAAGACTTATATGAACTGGTACAGAGTGAAGTGAGCAAAGTCAGGGAAATCCTATATAGAATTACTATAATAATATAAGAGAAAAGAACATTAAAAGGATACAGATTTCAGAGTAATTGTAAAGATGAATATTAGTCCCAAAGAACAGAAAATAAAACATATCTTCTTCTTTTCAGCAGAGAGATAGCATGAAAAGAACATTAGCTCAGGTCAGAGGACTTGAGTTCAAATCATGACTGACGCTTTTTTTTAAATTTAATTTTTTTTTTATTCTGACATTGCTTACCTGAGCTTGGGCAAGTCACTTAACTTGCCTCAATTTTTTCATCTGTAAAATGAGATGATTATATTAGGTGACTTATGAACCTATCAGATCAAAGATGGGCATGGTTTCAGGCATGGTCATGGCATTAACTGGTTTTGCTTAAATGCTTTCTTTTTATTAAAAAAAAACACTGGTTGTATGTGTGTGTTTTGGGAACAAGGATGCAGCTGAGATAGTATATCAATATATCTATATATATGTATATTTATACATATATATGTCATGTAAAAACAAAAGACTTCAATGACATTTATTTTAAAAATAAATATGTGAATGAATGTATATATTATATTCCTCTCGCACATACATATGTATGTGCATTAGATACAAGTACTTTTCAAACAAAGAGATTTGGTGGAAAGATTATAGGTTGACATACCTCAGGGGTATGCTGTTAAATGTGTAATAGCCAGCTTTCCAGAAAAGAAAAGTACACATGGCACTTTTATAAAAAATAGTTACTTAAAAAATTATTCAGTTCCAAATTCTTTCCCTCCCTCCAGGCTTTCTCCAACCCTGAACTGAGAAGGGAAGCAATATAGTAGCCATTATACACATGAAGTCATGCCAAACATTTCCACGAGACACATTGTTTAAGTTTAATCTGCATTGTTAACATTTTCTCCATCACTTTTTAAAGTTTAAACACTCAACAAAACAAAAAATCCAATCCTGATTTGTGTTTGCCAAATCATACTGAACATTTAACAATCATCTCCCAAGGTAGTTCAAGCTGGTTCCAACATACTCTCATAATAATAATAATAATAGCTAATATTCATATAGCACTTACTTTGTGTCAGTCATTATGGTAAGTGTATAGCAATTATTATCTCATTTGATACTTTGAGCAACATCTGGTAGATGCTATTATTATCCCCATTTCACAGATAAGGAAACTGAGGAAAACAGAATTAAGTGACTTGCTCAAAGTCATACAACTAGTAAATGTCTGAAATGTCTAAAAGGTTGAATTTTAATTCATACCCCGGACTTCAGGAGCTGCACTCTAACCCACTTTATCACCTAACTATCATAGAAAGTCCCTGTCTTAGGAAAAGATAATGCACTTATGCATTGTTGGTAGAGTTGTGAAATGATCCAACCATTCTGGAGAGCCCTTTGGAACTATGCCCAAAGGGCTATAAAACTGTGCATATGCTTTGATCCAGCAGTATCATTATTGGGTCTGTATCCCAAAGAGATTATTAAAAAGGGCAAAAGGACCCATATGTGCAAAAATGTTTGTAGCAGCTCTTTTTGTAGAGGGAAGAAACTGGAAATTGAGTGGATGCCCATCTATTGGGGAATGGCTGGAGAAATTCTGGTATATGAATGTAATAAAATATTATGTTCTATAAGAAATGATGAACAGGTTGATTTCAGGAAATCCTGGAAAGACTTAACATGAGCTGATGCTAAGTGAAGTGAGCAGAACCGGAGAACGTTGTACACAGTAACAACAAGGTTGTGTAATGATCATCTTGGCTCTTCTCAATAGTGGGGTGATTCAAGGTAATAGACTTGGAACAGAAAATGCCATCTGCATCTAGAGAGAGAACCATGGAGACTGAGTGTGGATCAAAACATACTATTTTCACCTTTTTTGTTTATTTGCTTTTTCTTTCTCATGTTTTTTTTCCCCTTTTTGGTTGGATTCTTCTTGCACAACATGACAAATATTGAAATATGTTTAAAAGCATTGTACATATATAACCTGTATCAGATTGTCTTTGGGAGATGGGAGGTAAGAAAGAAGGGAGAAAAAAATTGAAATACAATATCTTTTTTATTTCCTGAGGCAATTAGGGTTAAGTGACTTGCCTAAGGTAACACAGCTGGGAAGTATTAAGTGTCTGAGGCTAGATTTGAACTCAGGTCCTTCTGACTTCAGGGCTGGTGCTTTATCACTGAATCATTTAGTTGCCCCGAAATACAATATCTTACAAAAATGAATGTTGAAAACTATCTTTACATGTATTTGGAAAAATAAAATACTATTGAGGAAAAAATCCAGGTTTTAGCTCCATCTCCATCTCTATTAAATGATCTTAACTCATTTCTTCATGTTGGATTTGTGTCCCCAGGACTCTTTACCCTACAAAGGAAAGACATAAATTAATCCTCCTTCCCGTGATGCCCACCACAGTAGCCCCAAAAGCTACCTCTGTTCTTACTTGGAGAAGTAACTCTCAAGCTCTGACACATAGTCAGTCTGCTTCCTGAGGTCTTCTAACCTATATAAAATGATCCCATCCTCTCAACTCTCCTAGACTCAGGCAATCTGCCCCATTCCTTCTCTGCTCTTCCCTTGGTATTTTTCCAGCTCCTGGCCTCAGGTATCATTTTTATCTCCAGGCTAGGTAATTTCCTTTCTGCTCCTGCTCCTCAGTCTTCTCTTTCCAGAGAACCTCTTAAATAAAGAGAATTAGCAACATGTATGTGACTAACTTCGGTGTGGCCTTGTTTAACTGATTTATGTCCATTTTAGGAAGCTTTCTGCTGTATAGTGTGTAGGCATATCGTTCATACTTGATTAACTGTGTTATTCTGGTAATTCCTATAAAAGGGTGGACATCGGGCCCTTGGTCTGGAATATAAACCCTTATTATAACATTTCTTTGGGGAAAATGTAATTCAACCTACATCATTTTGACTTGTAGTACCTTTTCTGGAACAAAAACCAGCCATAAGCTGGAGGACTCCCTGTAGAGGTGAAAATGCTTTGTAAATAAAAATACAGACTCTTATCTGTCCCCTCCCAAAAATCTTCCCTGACTCATCTCCAATCTTGGCTCTGTTCCTTCCATTCCACCCCCTCTCTCCATTCTCCTTGTACTGACTGAGACTGTCAGATTCACAGAATTCTAGAGTCAGAAGAAAACTTAAGAGATCATTTAATTCATCTCCCTCATTATAAAAAGGAGGAAACTCAGATTTAGACTGGAAAAGGGACTTGACCAAGATTGTCTCTAGTTCTGTCAGACTAAAGAGTCTGCCCTTGATTCTCTTTGGGTCTGTATCCTGGAAATGTATTCTGCCTTAGCCAGCAGACTGAGAGTTGTTTTTTTTAAAGGTCTCTCAGTTTTCCTTCAGACTATTTTTCTCCTCTGGAGAACCCATCTTCTCCTTCCTTATATAAGACTTAACCCAAGACTTCATCCTCCTTTCCAGGGACTCTAGGGCTGATCTGAGGGCAAAGGAGTTAGGAAAGGTAAATCCCAGGCATTCAGTTTGATCTGGGACCCTGTCTATGTCCTGGATCCTAATTCTTCCCCAACCCCCCCAACCTCCACATCGCCAGTCGGCAACCTCAGCACATTCCACTTGTCTGATTAACTCAATTCATTAATTAAGTTCTAGCTAGAGTGGTGACTCACCCTGGCAGCTGCTGACTGGGAGGCCAACTGTGCCAAAGAAGGTAATGGGAATTCCAGGTGTGGCAGCCAAGAGTACTAGAGTAGCAGAGGAGGGTGTAGGAGCCAAGATGACTCCTAAGTAAGGGCTGCCTGGGAATTGGATGGTTAGCATCCAGTTCACCAAATTTCAAGTCAATCAGTTTGTCAACAAACATTTAAGTGACTACCATGTAGTTATAACTCTCCCAGGAGTCATACCCTTATTGTATATTTGAGAGAAAGAGAAATAAGTGGCAAAAATAGGGGAGTCAGTTTTGGTGAGCCTCATTAGGAGCTTGATACCGCCTTATAGCTTAGTAAGATAGAAAGGAGTAAATTGAGTGTGGGGGGGGGTGGGAGTTAGTGAAGGAATACTTATTGGGTGAGACGTTTGGAAGGCTTAAGAGAGTCTAGAAGCCCATTAAAAAGCAAATGCTTTGGTTTCTGGAAGAAGGAGTCCGGACATCAGCTGGATATACCCAGCCAACAGCAAAGCCCAGACTCTAGCAACATCTGGACTGGAATCTAGCCATGAAGATGGCCAACTCAGCACCTCTTCTCACCAAAATAAAACACCCTATAACCTGTCCAGAACATGCTAGGAAAGGGACACACAGTCAGAAATAGCATTGCTGCCAGAACATATTGAAAATATTCTATATTGAAAAGAAGAGATCAGCGTTCTAATACCAACTCTGTTTCTACTAGTTATGTGACCTTGAACAAATCTGGTCCTACTTTGGATACCAGTTTGTTCATCTGAAAAATGAAAAGGTGGATTGGATGATCACTTCCAACTTCCACTATTTCAGGGCATCCCCAACTACTATTCTTCACTTCTCCCTCCTTTTGAGCACTCCTTGCCAAGGCAAGATTGAGGCAGGATATTTACCTTTTCCCCATAGCTCCTTAAGGTCTGAAACTGAATGATAGTTCAATTAATTCTCCTCCTATTCCTGGATGAGAAACGTAGATCTCCTCTATGGCCCCACTTGATATTTCTATAACTTTTTGGACCCAAAGTACCCTTCTCTGACCACATTTTTCCTCTGGCTGTTGTTTCTCCCACTAGAATGTAAGCATCTTGAAGGCAAGAATTATCTTTGCTTTGGAATTTGTATTCCCAGTGCTTAGCATATAGATGAACTGAATAAATGCTTTTCCATTCATTTCCCCCTCATTCATTTATTTTATTCAACGGTTGTCTTCAGTACTGCATGGAAATTCTATCTATCTACCTCTTACCTCAACCTAGGCTTAACTACTATCTTCTTGTATCTTATTTTCCCCTTTCTTCCAACATCATTTACCCGAACTTTTGAGTGAGGGTGTGTGTAGAGTACCAGTTTTTATTTAAGGCTCCCAGAATTCCAGTCCAACTGAGCAAACTAGCAAACCTTTCAGCACCTATAAAATCTGCTAGAGGCAGAGCAGAGCAGAGCCAAAGGCCCAGCATTAAGGAGTTTTTCTGTCACCTGAAGCAACTGGGGACTGGGAAAAGGGGAGGGTGAGAGATTCTGAAACTGATTCTATAGAGGCTTTCAGTAATGAGGCTAGATTAGATGGAGTTCAACGGAATATCAGACAACTTAGGGATACCATCTCTAGTGTGTTCTAGCCTTCGCCTTCATTCTGAAAATTGTGGTTTAAGCCAGTTACTCTCAGTCAGGCTGTTGTTGTTTGTCCCTCATTCTCTGAGAGGACCATGATATCAGGGAGGTGATGCCTTGTCATGCAAGTGAATTTGATTTAAGTGAAGGAGGACTATGCAAGGTCACCTGCCTCGATTTCCCCTCCTGTGGCCAGATACAAATCAGGACAACTGGAGGTAGCCCTGGATGTAGTGGGAGACCTTAGCCTTTTAAAGCTAAAGTCTTTAGAATCATGCTGGGGGAAAGATAGCCTATGCTCTAGAGACTCGAGCATAGTCAAAAACCCTTTCCCCTCTTTCTTAAAACCTTGGGGAAAAAAGAGGAGAGTGGGAAAGGTGGCAGATGGGAATGTGGTAATCAAGAAGGCATGGTGGTAATTACCAGTTTCAATCCTAGGATGGGAGTGAGAATGATGTGAGGTGGAGGAACCAAGGTGCCATAGAAAAATTGTCTGAGAAACATCCCAATCCAGTATGCCCTGTAAATTTTGGTGCCTTGGGGAAAGTCCTCTTCACCCCAACCTAGTTATGTATAGTTCTGATCATAGCAATCACAAAAATCTCAACATTCAAACCAGCTTCAGAGATTATATTGTCTGGCAGTTCATCATTATAGAATTCTCTTTTAGAGCATCTTTGACAGGTGGCTATTCAGCATCTGATTCTAACATTTGTCATCCCTGACATTGAGCCTCTCCTCATTCTTGGCATTAAGACCTTAGTTTTCAATATTGAATCCCTCCCATCTCTGGCATTGCATTGAAAATCAAGGAGCCTGACTGGCCAAATCATTTCTTTTCTCTAAGCAGTGATTTCCTTAAGTATAAAATGAGAGGGTTGAAATAGATATCTCAGGTCTCTTCCAACTCTGCTATTTTATAACTACCTCCAGTTCTACTGAAATAAACATCTGAAAAACTTCTCTCACTTTCAACTTAAGCCTAAATATGGATAAGTCACACATTAAAGATTTAGAGGTCAGAATTTGGAGGTCTGTTTCCTTTTCTTATGAATGCTATTCCTAAAATTCAGGAGGGGAGGCATTTGTCTTGTTACATTCTGAATCAAAATGGTTTGCATGGGGCAGGAGACCCTCTGGTGTTCTTATATGTTATGTCAAACATACAAAAGGGTGCAAAAGGGTGACTGAGATTTACAAATACAGAGAAATAATAATAATAGTTAACATTTATGTAGCCCCCGAAGATTTGCATAATTTACAAATATTATCTCATTTGATCATCATAACCCTAAGATATAATTGCTATTATTATCATCTCTATCTTGCACATGAGGAAACTGAGTCAGACAAATTGAGTAATGTGTCCAGAGTAATATATCTAGTATCTGAGGTCAGTTTTGAACATGGCCCTTCCTGATTCCAAGTCAATATTTAATCCATTGTGCTACTCAGCCATCTCCTAGGCAGAGGAAGTAAGCTCCTTACAGGCAGGGATGATCTTATTTTTGTGTCTGTATAATCTAAATAAAGTCATGACAGACTATTCTAATTTCTTTCTTCTTTTTTTTTTAATAGGGTGACTGTGACTGGACAGGTAGATCAGAATACCATTGATCAAGTTTAGCTATACTTATATCTAAAGCAGCATAGCCTAGTGAAGCTAAAGCACTACACTTGGAGTCAGGAAGTTCTAGATTCAAATGTCATCTCTATATTAATATCAGTAATCACTTAACAGATCACTTAACTCTTCTCAGTCTCAATTTCTTCTATTGTAAAATGAGGATAGTATTACCTGTAGTATCTACTTTCCAGGTTGCTGTAACATTCAAATCAGATAATGAATGTAAAAGGATTTGTGAACTTTGTTATTATATAAATGTTAGTTAATACTATTATCTAGATTGTAGAACATCAGATAGAATGCCAGTCCTGGAGTTAGAAGGACTTGAGTTCAAATCTGACCTCAAATACTTAATAGTTGTGTGACTCTGGGTAAGTTACTTAATCCTGTTTGCCTCAGTTTCCTTATTTGTAAAATGAATTGCAGAAGGAAATGGCAAACTACTCTAGTAATTTTGCCAACAAAATCTGGTCACAAAGAGTTGGACAGGACTGAAAAACAATTAAACAAGAAAGATTTTAATATATCATTTGTGAAAGGGTCTCATAACCTTTTGTGGAAATGATAAAGATAAAGAAATAATGTGGGCTTTTTTTTTTTTTTTTTTTTTTTTTACAGTTTAGAAAATTGAGGCGGAAAGAAGTTAGTTGGCTTGCTAGAGTCACAGAGCTAGGAAGTGGTTGAGAGTTGGTTTGACCTTCAAATTTAGCCTCGGATACTTTTAGCTGTGAGACCCTGGGCAAGTCACCTAACAGTGATGAAAAAGAAAGAAGGAGGAGGAGGAGGAGAAAGAAAAAAGGAGGAGGAGAAAGAAGGAGGAAGAGAAGAAAGAGGAGAAGAAGAAGGAAGAGGAGGAAGAGAAGGAGGAAGAGAAGAAAGAGGAGAAGAAGAAGGAGGAGGAGGAGAGGAGGAGGAGGAGAAGAAGAAGGAGGAGGAGAAGGAGGAGGAAGAGAAGGAGGAAGAGGAGGAGGAGGAAGAGGAAGAGAAGAAGAAGAAGGAGGAGGAGGAGGAGGAGAAGGAGGAGGAGAAGGAGGAGGAGGAGGAGAAGGAGAAGAAGGAGGAGGAGGAGAAGAAGAAGAAGGAAGAGGAGGAGAAGGAGAAGAAGGAGGAGGAGGAGGAGAAGGAGAAAAAGGAGGAGGAGGAGAAGGAGAAGAAGGAGAAGAAGGAGAAGGAGAAGGAGAAGAAGGAGGAGGAGGAGAAGGAGAAGAAGAAGGAGGAGGAGGAGGAGAAGGAGGAGGAGGAGGAGGAGGAGAAGGAGGAAGAGGAAGAGGAGGAGGAGCAGAAGGAGGAGGAGGAGAAGAACTACCAGTTCTTCTAGTACTAACTAGTACTAGCTCTCCTTCCTAAAACAACTGCAGATACCATCAGAGGAGGAGCAAGTTGATCTTATCGTAGGATGAGCAGTAGCTACCATCCGTCCGGATTTCACTGTCCTCCTGACCAAGGGAAAATTGTGAAAAGTATCTAGGGTTAGAGGAATGACCCCTTGCACAGGATTGGAGACAAGGGAACTTTAAATGGGGGCGGGGCGGTAAGTGAAACAGTCAATAGTAAAGAAGTTACTGAGGTTAGCTGATATTAGAACCCTTGCTATTAGTTCCCTAATCAGCAGTGGGATGAAGAGATCTAACTGAAGCTTAAGACAGTGAAATTCTCTCTCCCTGCTGCAGGTTGGATAGGGGAAAACAAGGCACCCTTTGCTGGAGCAATGATTGCAGAAAATTCGGTGGTTTGGACGGGGATGATCTGGATCTAGTCCCCATCCTCCAGCTGTGATCATTAGCACTGCTTTCCTTTTTCTGAGAACAGGGAGATCCAGAAGTCGATCAGCTGGAGACTATGGCCACATTGCGCTCGCTGGGGGGAGGGGAGTTCGTCCAAGATGCAGGTCAGGGCTCTGCTCAGTGATTGCAAACCTACCCGTCTACTCCTCTGAGTCTTTCCCCAGTCGCCAGCCCCCTCAGATTCAATTACCAGCCCAGCTTTCAAATCAGACTCCAGCCGGTAACTTTACCCGAGAAAATGATTATTTGATTATTTCAACCTTGTTCCAAACGCTATTTTAATTGGATTGAGGAGAAGGCGATTTCAACATGACGGGGGACACAGGGGAAGGCAGATGCGTGGGAATGTAAGGGAAGGGAACACAGCTGAAAAGCCCCTGAGCTTCTGTTAGGATACATCGAGTCCTGATTGTCTGGCATTGACCTCCTCTGCCCCACAGTGAGCCCTTGTCCCTAAATCTGAATCCTACAATTCTATATACACTGAGTCCCAGCACTATAGTCCTTTCTGTTTCTGATATGACCCTTAATCTCTGATACTGAGCCCTCCGTTTTATTTTTTTTATGTAAATAGCATTTTCTTTTTTTTCCAATTACATGTAAATATAGTTTCCAACATTCATTTTTTATAAGATTTTGAGTTCCAAATTTTTCTCCCTTCCTCTCTTACCCCTTCCCCGCCAAGACGGCTGGCAATCTGATATAGGTTATACACATATAATCATGTTAAACATATTTTCACATTGGTCATATTGTGAATGAAGAAACAGAACACGAGGAAAAAAACACAAAAAAAAAGAGCCAAAGAAAGTGAAAATAATATGCTTTGATGTGTATGCAGACTCCTTAGTTTTTTCTCTGGATGTGGATAGTATTTCCCATCATAAGTCTTTTGAAATCGTCTTGGATTGTTGTATTGCTGAGAAGAGCTAAGTCTATCACTGTTGACCATTGTATAATGTTCTCCTGATTCTGCTCACTTCACTCAACATCAGTTCATGTGAGTCTTTCCAGATTTTTTTGAAATCCATCTTGACTCATCCATTCTTGACAATGGTACCTTTATCTTCAATAATGAGTTCCGAATTTCTAAAACTATTCTCCCATTCTCAATATTGAGCACTCATTCCTGTCACTGAAGTCCCATCCTAATATTGAGCACCCATCCCTAACACAGGAGGAGGAGGAGAAGGAGAAGAAGAAGGAGAAGAAGGAGGAGGAGGAGGAGGAGGAGGAAGAGGAGAAGGAGAAGAAGGAGAAGAAGAAGGAGAAGGAGAAGGAGAAGGAGAAGGAGAAGGGGATTTTATCCCAGACTCAGTCCTCACCCCTGAATCTGAATGCCATCCCAACTTAACACAAAGGTCTTTTATTTCTGACCTGAGCCTTTATTGCTCAGTGATGACTGTCTTCCACAATTCCTGACAATGAAAGGCCTTCCATCCTCACCACTTCATATTTAACCTTGATTTAGCCATTTTTAAAAATATCAAGACTGTTATCGAACCACCTTCATGCATGACACTAAGGTCCCATTTCCAGTAATGGACTTTTCTTATTTCAGGCACTAAAACTTCATCCTTCAACCCAAACCCTCATTCCTAACACTGAGCCTCCAGCAATAACATTGAACTCCCGTCTATGATTTGAGTCCTCAATCCTTATAAGACCTACCCCCATCCTCAACATAATATTCTCTGTTTCTAAGACTGAACCCTTTCCCCATTCTCAAAACCATCTCTCTCAGTGCTCAAATGCAGTGACTTTTCATAAATCATTTAAGGAGTGACCACTTTGTTACTTATTCTTACCAGATGAAAAATGCTGTATTGGCTCATAGTATCATACATTTAGAGTTGGAAGGGACCTTGGAGGCTGTTTCTAATCCCCTCATTTCTTTTTTTTTTTAACTTAGTAGTATTTTATTTTTCCAATTACATGTAAAAATATTTTTTAGCATTCATTTCTATAAAATTTTGAGTTCCAAATTTTTTTCTTTCTTTTCTCCTCCCCATAACATGACATCAAGCAATTGTATACAGGTTACTTCATGTATAATCATGTTAAACATATTTCCACATTAGTAATCCAATCCTTTCATTTAACAGAAGCGGAAATAGGGAATGAGAGAAATTACTGACTTGCTCAATTTTACCTGGCTAGTAAGTGTCAGAGGCAAACTCAGGTCTTCCTAGCTCCTAGTTCAGCCCTCTATCCACTAGACAAAACTATCCTTCCTTCCATAATCCTTATGGGTCCCTCAGGTACTTTGTGGTTACCTGCAAAGAATGATAAAAAGACATGTAGATGTGTGTGTTCATAGGCATTTTCAGACACACATGCATACATGCATGCATACGCATGTATCTGTATATATGTAGGCGCATGCATGCATATATGTGTATGCATGTATGCATACTGAGACAAGCAGAGATTAACTGTTTTGTCAATGGTCACACAGCTAGTGTCTGAGACAGGATTCAAACTAAGATTAAGTCCCAACTAAATCTGAGAAAAACTGCTCTGTGAGGGAGGGCAGAGCAATCCCATTAGACTAATAGCAGCTTGAGGATAGAGATTCCATCACTACCATTCAATTCAACACGTACCTGCTTTATTCAAGGCATTATTCAGGAGATATAAAGACAAAAAAGTAAAGTAGGTATTAGGATCAAAGAGTTTGCATTCTTCCAGGAGGAAACATCAAGAGCATCTCTGACAGGTTGGGGAGGAAGAATGGGAAGATTCCTTGAAGGCCAAGTTGTGTCTATCCCATTGATGTGTGATGCAATCATTATCATGAACGATGTGAACTCTGAGTTCATCCTGTTCCCGTTGGCAACCTTATCACACACACAAAGGGAGGCCACCAAATTCTTGGGACTGTTATTTTTGTCAGCATAACCAAGGCTTGCTCAATCCAAAGAATCCTACAGATAAGGGACCCTTCTTTCACTGAGCAGGTGCAATAGACACATTTTTGCCCTACAAATAACTTTTGTGACCAAAGCACCTTCATTACTCTAAATTACCATTCCCTATTTCTGGGCATCCCATCATGAAGTTGCTGATGTAGATATAATGGGCATGTGAGTTTGTTCTCCTCTAGGACTCTCGCTAAACTCCTCCCTAACTCTCTCGACTCACCTTTATTCTTCTTCTTCGAATTTAAATGGTCTTCTTCACTCATAGCCTAAAGCTTAATTTTAATTCTCCATTGTGCCTTTTTATGATAATAAAGGACTTTTTGTGATTATGATAGCACCTTTTTGTGAGTTTTTCACATTCTGAACTGCTCTCCCAGAATCTGGTGTTTCATCACTCCTAGGAAGCCACAAAAGGAAGGGTTTAATTAACACTCTGCCTCTCAGAGACCAAGAAAATTAACTCAAAGCTGACTATCTATCCTGCTCTCCTAGGATTTGTCTGGGAACAAGAACTGCCCTGGATACTCAGTCATCTTTTTCCTCTCTGCCCTCCCTGTCTGGCATTGGGAAGCAAAGAGATCCAGAAGATGGGTAGATATTATAATCAACATATCTCAAGAATTGAAGTCTAAAAGATCTCAATAGTCAAATAAACATTTATTAAGTGTCTACTATTTGCTAGTCACTATGCTAGGCACTAAGGATACAAAAGGTGGCAAAAGACAATCTCTGACTTTTTGAAGCTCATAATCTAATGGGAGAGACAGCCAGTAAGCAACTATGTACAGGGAAGCTATATACAGGTCAAATAAGAAATAAATGAAAGAGAAAAGGTATTGGAGTCAAGAGGGCTTGGAAAAGGCTTCTTATAAGAGATGGGATTTTAATTGGGACTTAATCTTAAGTTTGAATCCTGCCTCAGACACTAGCTTTGTGTCTGACAAAACATTTAATCTCTGCTTGTCTCAGTTTCCTCATCTATAAATTTGAATAAGAGAGCTCACTCAGATAGTTGTAAAATCAAATTAGATAATCTAAATAAAACTCTTTGCAAATCTTAAAGTACGCTATAATTGTTAGCTATTATTACACAATGTTCTAGAGCTTCCTACCCCTCCATCATATATTTGGTCTACAATTCTGTCCCTCTGCTCATGTGTGCCTATGGAATCCAGGAGCTGATGGCATATATTAGAGATTCCTCAGCAATTAGAATTCACCCCCAAGATGACATAGCTAGTTAATGACAGTTAATGAATATAAACATAAAGCACATCCCTTATTTTTTCCACAGCCTTGGAGGATTCTAAAGTATAATTTATTAGAAATTACCATAAATACACATATACACACAAACAGACACACATAATAATGACTTTAAAAGTCTTTACTATCACTATCACCCTTAGAAGTTAATATTTTATTATTCTATTTTAATCAATCAATCAATGGTTATTGTTCTTCAATCTTGAAGAGGAACAAAATGACATTATTATTTGGAATCAAGATATAGTATGTTCAACTGTGATTGATTAGATCAATAATGAACTTGGAAGACTCTACCATAGGTCAGATATAAATATAAATGAACATTTGGAGTGGAGATAGCTCTAAATTTGCACATCTCATATTTCTTCTGAGTTACTACAATTCTGATCTGTTCATAGAACACAGAAACTTTTTTGATATAGGTACTCCATGCTGTGTGGTCTTTTGCCAGTGTCCCTCATATCATATAGCTAGGTTGCACAATGGATAGAGCACTGCATCTAGAACATTTTCTTGAATTCACATGTGGCTTCTGACACTTACTAGTCATGTGACTCTGGGCAAGTCACCTGAGTCTGCTTCAGTTTCTTCATTTGCAAAAAGGAAGTGGTAAACCAATCCAGCATCTTTGCGAAGAAAACCCCAAATGGGTTCATGAAGAATCAGACACAAGACTGGGGGAAAAAAAACCAATTCAACAACAACTTGAACAATCTATAACTATGGATTTATTTTCCTCTTAGGTTGAGAGTTAACAATCCAGGCAAATAGGGCTTCTTAGAAATATTAATTTCAGAAGAATTTCTAGGTCCAAGGAGATATGTGTAAAAGGTCCAGAGAGTACACATTTGACATGAATTTTCAATCAATCAATAAATGTTTATGAAGTGCTTACTTGTGTGCCAGGCATTGTGCTAAGCATTGGTCACTGTGCTAATTTGATGATGGACCTCAGCATAGGATGATAAGGAAGTAATCAGAAGAAAGTATAACCAATCTTGGAAGCCTTCCTGGAGGAGTATGATATTAAGACAAATTTGGAAATCATGGTGATTGACTCCTAGACTACTTGTAGTGATAGAAATTGGACAATGTATTTCTAGATTAGGAGAGCCAAAAGTGTGTGGGGAGGAGCAGAAGTGGAATCTTAAGGGTTATGAGTTGATTGAGCAGGCTGAATCAGAGGGCCTGGGTCAAAAACTAATGATCTCTATTCCCTGAAATCCTTAGGTTGGAATCAACCTGGCAGTAGGATCTCAGACAATCAAGAATGCCAAGCCTTTCAGCCAAGCACTCCACTGAAAATGAGTGTTTCAAAGAAGCATATCACATAGGGAAGAAAATTATATTGTCAGTAGAGAAAACTGGAGCCTTCTTCATTCCTTCACTCATTAATTTCTGGGGAAGTATTAGCTGTCAGCAACCAGCAGCTCTCAAAGTCAAATTACAAAATTTGAATTCTTAATTTCTCATAATCCATCATTGAACTGCCTTCCCAGGCTAATATTAGCAGCACCACTCCGCTGAAAGTAGTCATTCACATCTCCTTCCCTTTGCAAAAAATCCCAATTCATAGAATCAGGGCTGAGGTTGAAGGGCAAAAGGTTATATGAAGGAGAAAGCTGGGTTTTAAGAACGGAGGAGAGCAAGACCTCAAGAAGAAGACAGAGATGGAGAGGGAGAAGACAGAGAAGAGATAGAGAACCAGAGAAACAGAGTTATAGAGAAGGGGTTAATAAGGGATGTCAGTCAGTTAACAACCAAGTATGAAGTGCCTACTATCATCCAGAATGTGCTAAATAAACAGTGAGAATACAGAGAAAGGCAAAAGCAATCCTTGTCCTCAGAGAACTTGTATTCTAATGGGGGGTAGGGGAGAGGTAGGAGAGAATTATATGTAAACAATTAGGTGATATATAAACAACTAGGTATATACAAGACATATATGGAAGAACTGAGAGGGAAAGGCATTGGGATGTGAGCTGAGATTTGAGGAAAACCAGGGAAAGTAAGAAACAGAAAAGTCACAGCATTCCACACTCAATGCAAAGACATCGAAAGGAGAGCTGGAATAGTATGTTAAGGAACTTCAAGTAGACCAATGTATTTGAATCATAATGTTCAGGAGGGAGGTAGAGACATATAGAGAAAGATAGAGGCAGAGAAGTGGAGACATTGGAATATAGAAATGGAGAAATGGGGAGAGAAAAAGAGATGGAGATAAAAATGAAGATTATGATGAAAAAACACTAGGACACAGATGAAGATGTGATGAAAGCAAGAGGAGAGCAAAGTCAAAGGCAAATATAAAGATTTTGTTTTTCCTTTTCTTTTTTTTAATGGAATGGAAAAAGAAAAGGTTTAGAGATAGATTCTCTCCTCCTTCCTACCCCAAATGATACAAAAAGAGGAATTAGCATTTATATAGTACCCACTTTGTGCCAGACACTGTTTTAAGTGCTTTTTACAAATATCTCATTTGAGAGAATAGAAGGAAAGCCATTAGGAATCACAGCTAAGCAGGACAACTTTGCTTTTGTTATTGTTGTTTTTTATTCAAAAAGAAATTTTGTTGTTTGGTCATTTAGTCATATCTAATGCTTTGTGACTCGGTTTGGGGTTTTCTTGGCAAAAGAACTAAAGTAGTTTATCTTTCCTTCTCTTCTCTCATTTTACAGATGAGGAAATCGAGACAAACAGATCTAAGTGACATGTCCAGAATCATAGAACTAGTAAGGTGTCTGAGGCTAGATTTGAACTCAGATCTTCCTGATTTTAGACTTGGTACTCTCTCCACTTCACCACCTAGTTGGTGAAAAAAAATTTTTTTTAAGGAAAGCCAGTACAAATAGCAGATATTTAAAATTTCATACATAACCCCTCCTGTTCTACAATATTTATGGAAATGCTCATTTTATTTAGTATTTAAGTTTAAAATAAAAAAAAACTAAAATGAAATTAGAAAGAAGAAATGGAGGCACTTATGACAACATAGGACAGAGGGAAATAGAGACAGAGATAGAGATACCAGACAAGTGGGGAAAAAAAAGAAATTTGATGACAAGAAGATGGAGAGAAGGAATAATGAGGATAGAATGGAGAAATAATTTCCACTTAAAAAATTTAATCACCCCAGTCATTAGGCAGTGTAGACAAAATAAGTGCTTACATGACTATTTTTTGCAAATGATTGTTCTGGAGCTGTGTAGACACAGCCATTGTTCCCTCATATTGTGTTCTTCCTCTCCTTTCAATCACAACTCTAACGTCTTTTCACTGAGAAACCATCTTTCCAGCCTTCTGCCACAGTCCTTGTCCTAGCTCTGCCTTCCTAGTACATTTTTATAATTGAGTGATGAGATTTGTGATTTGAGACTATTAAAGTCAGGATATGGTATAATATAGACCTCTCATCTTTAGTCTTGCCCAAATTGAGGGAGAGGATTAGCTCCTAAAGAAATCAGAAAGTCTTTTCAACGTGGGAGGGGAAGGAGGGAGAGAACATGGAACCAAAAATAAAACTAAAATTTTATATTAAAAAAAGAAAAGGGATCAGGAAGTTCTTGTTATTCTGTGATCTCTTCAGAACATTATTCTAAAGCAAAGAACAACAGCCTGGGATAACATCTTAGCAAAGTCTCTGGTATACCAATAACCTCCTGTCCATGATGAATATTAGATTATTTACTTTGGTCTTAGCTACATCTTGTAGATTCTATTTCATTCTAGTACACCATGACAGCCAGGGGGAAGAAGAAAGAAATGCAAAAGCTGAAATGCAAGAAGAGAAAAAGGAGGAAGGCCCTGCCACCACAGAGGCCACAAAAGCAAAGCTATGGCATGGCCATGACCAAAATAATCAAGGTACACCATCCTAGGAGGACAATAGCAGCTCTCCCAACTTTATTTATACTGTCTGCTAAGATGAGAGTCTTACCATCTCTCTCTCTGATAAAAGACATATATCTTTTAATGTAAAATCTATCTGCTCCAAATTAATCCACTTAATTGTGCACCATGGACCCTCTTGGACAAAGTGATCTTTTCTTTTGGCTGAGTATGACATTTGTATAATGAATTATGTTTATTTTTTTGGTTGGAAAACAATTAGATTGTTTACATTTAATTTGTCCAATTAAGGTATTACCAGAATTATAATGTGGAATTTTGGCACCTGGAGCAAATAGCATGAAATATGCCCTCAAAAACGAATTTAGTTTGGAAGGAGATTCCAAGATGTCATCCTGTGATAAGGACAGATGGAAACTTTGGGATATCTTGAAGCTGCTGTAAGTTGTTATGGTTGGAGTTGGGGAAAGAGCTGAGTGGTACAGGGCCTAGGAGGAGCTCACTTGGGGATATGGTAGAAGAAGATGCTATCATCTAATCAATTCTTATTTTTACCATTTTTTTCTTGCTACAGCTAGGCATTGAGTTAAAATTTGAACCTAGGCTTTCTATTCCAAAGTTGGTGTTTTTCTGCTAGGCTTGTAAGGATATTTAAATACTATATAAATGTGAATTACTACTATTAGACCACTAATAAGAAATGAAAATTAGGTCTAAACACAAACAGCCTGATACTCAAGGTTCTCCATAATTTGGCTCCGATTTGTCTTCCCTTTCTTATTTAATCATTTAGTTAATATTTTCTCCCAGTTACATTTAAAACAAAATTTTTTACATTTGTTCTTAAGATTTTTGAGTTTTAGATTCTCTCCTTTATCACCACTCACAATTAAGAAACCACATGTGAAGTTATTGCTTTCCTTTTCTTTGTTGTTCAGTTGTTTCCAGTTGTGTGGGACTTTTAGTGACCCCCTTTTTGGGGCAGTTTTCTTGGCAAAGATACTAAAATGGTTTGCCATTTTCTTCTCCATATCTGTTTACAGATGAGAAAGCCGAGGCAAACAGGAATAAGTGATTTGTTCTGGGTTAAAAGCTATTAGGCCTTTGAGGCCACATTTGAACTCACATTTTCCTGACTCCAGGTCCAGAACTCTATATACTATGTCACCTAGTTGTTCCTTTCCATTTTAATCTCCAAATATTTTATTTTATTTTCTCTTCCCCCCCTTTTTTTGTAATTGCTTTTTATTTGTCCCAATACATGCAATCATAGTTTTTAGCATTCATCTTTGCAAACTTTATTTCCAAACTTCCCCTTCTCTTTTCTCCTCCTTTCCCTCCCCTAGACAGTAAGCAATCCAATATTAATATTGGATAATAATATTTAAGATTTTAATCCAAACAAACTGACTTAATTGTTTACTGGGTATCTGGGTGACACAGTGGATAGAGCACCTCTTCCAGACACAAGAAAACCTGAATTCAAATCTAGCCTCAGACACTTAACTAGCTGTCACCCTGGGTAAATCACTTAACTGTAGTCTATCTCAGTTTCCCCAATTGTAAATAGAGATCATTATAACATTTACTTCCTAGCTTATCAAATGAAGTAATATTTGTTTTGTTTTTTAAGAAAAAAAGACATTAAAAAAAGAAGAGAAAAAAAAGGACGTGTTTTGTAGATGGTTAATAAATGATTATTTTCATTCTTCTGCTGAGCCTATCTTTCCTGTTCTTAAAACCCAAGTTACTCAACTCTTTCTCCCCTCTCTTTTTGTAATCTAAATTATCCCTTCCAGCTTTTAATCAGTCCAGTTCCTGGCTCTCTCACTAAACCTGTGTGATCCTGTTTCTTTATTTGTAAATAAATCCAGTTTCTTTATTTTTATGGCAAGGCAATTGAGATTAAGTGCTTTGCCCAGGGTCACACAGCTATAAAGCGTTAAGTGTCTGAGACGGATTTGAACTCAGATCCAGCACTATCTAGCTGCCCCCACTTTCTTTATTTGTAAAGGAAAAGGATTGGAATAGATGGCTTCTGAGGGATCTTTCCAACTCGGCTTTATGAGCTAATGAGTTTCATGTCCGTTTACCCCCCTCATTTGTCACTTAGCATATGCCGCCTCACTATGGGCTTTTTAATGTGTGAAGGTCTTGTTCCTAAAACCAGCCGGTAAAATGCTCTCTAGCAGGGACCATGTCTAACACTCCTGTGCGTGCCCGAAATATCCCGGCCCTGTGACTTGCGCAGTGAAGGCGCTCAGTAAATATTTGTTGAGCTATTGATTGATGGAGGCAGAGACAGAGCAAGAGACAAATGGAAACTGAGAATTCAGCAACATCCTTTTCATCCTCCAGAAGTAACTTCACTGGGAGAAATGTCAGAGAGACAGAGAAGCCTCCTCAAAAGCTCGGGGAGCTGGACCCCTTCTTGTCCACTTCAATGGGCCCCGTAGAACTTTGGGCAGGTCACAGGATCTCTTTCCATGGCTCTCTTCATGTATAAAATGAGGGGGGTGATGTAAAGATCTCTAAATTCTTCGGCCCCGTGATCTCCGCATAGCTTGACTGTGATCCAGCCCAGGACCAAGACCCACTGCTAAATGTGCCCAGCCAGATGTGTGTATCCTGCCGAATCGGATTTCTGTATTTGTTTCCAGCATCCTTTTTCTAATTCAATGACTTTTTCCCAACCTCCCTAGTAACCTCAAAGATAGGGGATTAAGTGGGGCGGGGAGCAGGAAAAGGTTGTTTCTTTCTTCTGTTTAGAGTATCCTATGCAGCTGAGATTTATTCCAATTTGGGAGTGGGGCTGGCAGGGTTTAAAGATGAGGTTATGTCCTATCTTGTTGTTTCTTGGGATGGGGGTGGGAGGATTTCTGCTTCAGCATCCTTTGGCTATTTCCTGGGCTAATTTATATGCCCTTGCTGATGTCCCGGATGAAGAAATCGAATCACTCACTACAGTGAGAAACTGTAGCCCCACCCCACCCCCCAATTCCCCACTCCCAAGCCCCCACCTTTGGACCTTCTATCTTTGAGGACTGGCTTCAATGGGACTATTTTGGGCTTCGTTGATAAATTATACACGAGCTGTCCAGCAGCTCCAAATCCATCTCCTCACCTCGGTGGGGTGAGGTGATGGGGGCAGAGTCCCAACACAATCACTATTTTCCCCTGTAGGAAGCTCGCAGGTAGCAGGTGGGAAGAGGGGAAAGGGGGCCAGTTTGTGAATTCCTTGGGAATAAGAACATTTCTGAACACTCATTTTCAAGATGTGTTTTAATTTGTGACTCTCATGACTGAGAGTTCAGGGAATCTGGGTTCTCATTTCTTCTCTGACACACTCACTACCTCTGTGACCTTAGATAAATCTGTCCCCCATTTTGGGTTTGTTTCCTCCCACAGAACATGGAAGGGCTCTACTGGACGACCTCATAAGACAGGGCCAGCTCTGATATTCTGTGGTGCCGTGAGACTCAAGGATGGCTATATTTAGGGATTCTCAAAAGTCCAGAAAGGCCAAAGGCTGTAATTTTTTTTATGAAAAGATACAAACAAAAGAAGCACCTCCCCTAACAAGATATAATTCATATTTTTGTTTAATTAATTAACAAATATCTTAAAGCACTTATTATGTGCCAGGAATTGTGCTAATATTGGAGATTCAAGTTAGGAACAATAAAACAATGCTGACTTGCAGCAAACTTGTTCTAATGGGGGAGACGAGTACA
Source organism: Antechinus flavipes (assembly GCF_016432865.1). Lineage (NCBI taxonomy): Eukaryota > Metazoa > Chordata > Mammalia > Dasyuromorphia > Dasyuridae > Antechinus > Antechinus flavipes. Next base: position 141,154,852 of record NC_067401.1, on the reverse strand, counting down.
TGTAAAGAAAAAGTAAGTGTGTATGATACATATATGCATACATATGTATAGGTATATATGTATGTATACCATCATTATAAAGTTAATAAATACAAATATGTACAAAGAAGTTAAATAAAAAGTAGTTTGGAAGAGAGGGCACTAGTCATTAGGGAAATCAGGTTTTAATCAATGTGCTCCCCACAAACCTTGGAGGGGAAAACAGAGCTTTCATTCTTTGTCACACTTGATATTGGCTAGTAAAGTCATTTCGATGCTTTTGTCCTATAGATGAACAAAACAATTTTTTTTTTTGGTTCATGGGGCAGCTAGGTGGTATAGTGAATAGAGTGCTGGGACTGAAGTCAAGAAATCCTGAATTCAAAACCAGCCTCCGACATTGTACTAGGTATATGACTTTGGACAAGTCACTTAACCCTGTTTGCCTCAGTTTCCTCATCTGAAAAATGAGCTGGAAAAGGAAATGGCAAACCACTCTAATATCTCCAACAAGAAAACCGTGGTTTTTCTATCCTAACCCATTCCAAATGGCCCTTTATAAGGGTGTTTGTTTCCTGCTAACAATCAACAATCAGGTCCAGAGGGATGTGGCTAAATGTTTAACAACCAGCTCTCTGGAAAAAAAATGTATATGTGATACACTGTTAAGGTTAATCTGCATTTGTAGCATTTTCTTCTTTGTTTTCTTAAGTTTAGAAAGCAACAAAACAATAAATTGATAACACTTTTTATTCTAATGAATAAATATTCCACTGAAAATTTAATAATCAGTTGTCTAGAGGCAATTGGAGATGGCTTCAGTATACACAAGTGACCGTGTCACTCCTCTGCTCAAAAACTTTTATGGCTTCCTCTTGTTTGCTAAGTAATGTCCAAACTTCCTCTGCCAGGCAGAAATTCTAACCTTAGTTCATTCTTCTTCCTACTATACAGCTACTATCAAACTGGACTATTCTTTGTCCTTTGAACAGATCTTGTGGTCTGATTCCCTGTCTCTTTTCATTGTTGACTTTCTCTACGCTCTTTATAGCCAAAATCCAATGCCATCTTTTCTCTGAAACCCACCCTGATTCTTCTGGTTGATAAGAACCTTCCTCTTGAGACTCCCTATATCATTTAGTTTTATACTTTTAAATGCACTGACAGATAATATCATTCATGTTATTGAGTCCGTATCTCCTCTTTTTCTATTTCCTTCCTTTCTTCATCCTCCTCTCTCCCTCCTCCTCCTTCTTTCTTCTTCTGTTTTGTCTTTATGATCCCATTTGAAGTTTTCTTGGCAAAGACAGTGGAGTTATTTGCCAATTCCTCCTCCAGCTCATTTTACAGATGAGGAAACTGAGGCAAACAGAGTTAAGTGACTTGCCTAGGGTCACATACCTAGTATCAAAGACCATATTTGAACTCAAGGAGATGAGTATTCCTGATTCTAGGCCCAATACAGTAGTCACTTAATAATAAAAGATTATTCAATGAATTGAATAACTATTGATTCTTTCAAATAAATTTCTCTTGACGTTTCTGGTTTTTACATTGTCATCATTATTGCAACTATTCTCTTCTTCCTTACCTCCTTCCAGAAAGCCATCCTATAGGATAATTAAAAAAAAAATGAAAATAAATCAGTATAATTGATCAATATATCAAATATAATTTATCAAAAACATATATAAGGCACTATTCTAAGAGTGAAGATACAAAGACCAAATGCCTTCCAGTTCCTGATTTCATGGAGCTTACATGAATATATAGGACTGTGAGGAAAACTATGTAGATATATGTTTTCTATGGGAATGTATCAGGGTCAGGTGTGATGTAACTAGACGGGTGGAGAATAAATGTGTATCAGGGTATACTTAGTGAATGAGTGAATATGTATGTAGCAGTGATTCCTCTTCTATGGGTGTGAGATGCTGTTATTCTCTATTTCCCAATATCCCATGGCATAAATAGGAGTGTCTGTGGGATAGTGGGAACGTGGTATAACTTTGGAATGAATAATGCTTCCTTCACAAAAGTATTATTAAAAAAAACATTTTTAAAAAAAGGGGTATTGTGTAGCTCTTCCTTTGCAAAGGGCTACACAATACCTCTTTTCTTTTCTTTTTTTAAATAACTTTTTATTGATAGACCCCATGCCAGGGTAATTTTTTACAGCATTATCCCTTGCATTCACTTCTGTTCTGATTTTTCCCCTCCTTCCCTCCACCCCCTCCCCAGATGGCAAGCAGTCCTTTACATGTTGAATAGGTTACAGTATATCCTAGATAATACCTCTTTTCTTAAAAATGTTTTCTCTCCACCTGAGCCAGATACCCTTAACTACCTACCTACCCACCCACTTATCTCTTTTGTAGAAATGGAAAATGAAGCTCATTGAGACATAGCTTGCTCAAGGTTGCATGACTTAGCAGCTGTGTAGGGAGCAAGTTGGTTACTCTTTTCTATATCACATATTACCTTTTTTCTGGTCTTCCTTGAGCACTATGTTATCATCATCATCATCATCACTATCACCATCATTACCATCATTATCATCATCACCATTATTATCATTATCACCACCACCATAGCATTTATATATATATATATATATATATATACATATATATATATTTTTTTTTAATTTAAGTTTTTTATTTTCAAAACATATGCAAGGATAATTTAAAAATCTTGTGTTCCAAATTTCCCTCTCCTTTCCCCCCCATCTCTTCCCTTAGGAGTATCCTGTAATCCAATACATGTTAAACATGGTAAAAATATATGTTAAATCAATAGTTATATATATTTATACAATTATCTTGCTGCACAAGAAAAATCAGATCAAAAAATTAAAAAAAATTAGAAAGAAAATAAAATTTAAGCAAACCACAACAAAAAGAGTGAAAATGCTATGTTGTAATTAGCATTACAAATGTAAGGCATTTTGCAAATATTTCATTTGATTCTCACAATAACCCTGCAAGGTGAATACATTTTACAGTTGAGAAAACTGAGGTGAACAGAAATTAAGAGATTTTCCCAGTACCGTACAGCTAATAATGATAATAGCTAACATCTATATAGCACTTACTATATAGGCAGGCACTGTGATAAGCTCTTTACAACTATTATCTCATCTGGTCCTCACAACAACCCTAGGAACTAGGTGCGATTTTTATCATTCCCATTTTATAGATGAGAAAACTGACTTGTCCAGGCTCTGTCCTTGATTGACACAGCCAAGAAGTATCTGAGACTGGATTTGAATTTGGGCCTTCCTGACTCTGGGCCCTATCCTATCCATCTGTTCCACCTTCACCAAGAGGGATGGATTTAGCTTGGAGCAGGTTGCTATTCACTGCTGGAGGCATTTTGTTTTTCTCTTCCCAAGGACGAGGATGAGTTCACTAATTTGTTTTACCCCTCCCCTCCTCCCCATAGCTCAGGGAGAGGGATCCACACCCTGCAACCACTCAGTCAGTGCTTGTTTGATTGACAGGTTGATGGACTGCTGAGGGAGGCCTGGGAGCTGGACTTGGTGTGGGGCTAGAGAGGCTCGGGGTCGCAGGGGGCCACAGGACAAAAAAATGGATTCTACAAATAGCAGCAAATTGCTCATTGATTTCTGTCCGGTTGGGGGGAGCTTTGGGACCACAGGAGAATGGGATTGAGTTTTAAATAGAGAGGCTGGAGAAATGACTCATCTTGGAGGTAGGCGGTGCTGGATCAGAGACGGGACACCTAAGTCCCTCCTGTGCCCCTGTGCAGAAGGGGCCCTCACACCTGCCAACTTGGTGGGAATGTGTGTCTCATAACTCCGAGAACCCACGACTCACCGGCAGCTGGAGCTGGGTCATTCTGCTGAACCTAATTGGATTGTACTGGGGTGGCGGGGCTGAATAGAAGGAAGCTTTCAAAATAAGTCTGGAAAATCTAATTTTATCCCTGTGGGACCTTGAACAAACCACATAAGCTCTTTGGGACTCAGTTTCCCCACCTGAAAAAAGAGTGGAGTTGGAAAGGATGATCTCTAAGGAACTCTCTAGTTCTACGATCTTAGTAGACTTAGCCTGAGCCTGATTAGCATGAGCAGTCTGACTCTGGACTAGATGCTCACCCTCTCTGAATACCCTGGGCTGGCAGGCTGGCCAGTGACAGGAAATCACTCTGTTCCTGAGAACGTCAACTGGGAGCCTGGCCTGCAAGGTAGGAATATGCTGATCTCTTTTCAGTGACCCCGCCATTATATTTCCCTTACTATTATAATCTATTGGAGGACACCCCAATCCTTTATCCCTGTTCTAGATTGTAAGACCAGAGTTTAGGACTGAGGAGCAAGACTGCCGAGTTTCCTTCCCCAGCCAGATAACCCTCAGCCCCACATTCCAAATCACAAGAACAAGAAACTCTGAATGGAAGTTATTAAGGAGGCAGATTTGGACACAACATAAGGGAAAGCATCTTAAAGCCCTCTATTCAAATAAAGCAAAGCCTGCTGGTTCCTTTTTTTTTTTTTTTTTCATTCTTCACTTCCTCAACCTCTTATAATATAGAAGATAATATTCAGGTAACTTTCCCGGTTCCTTCTCTTTGCCTCTGAATTTATTTTCAATTTATTTCAATTATTTTCAACTTATTTATTTTTATTCTGTATGTGTTTTAGATGTATATGTTTACTTGTATGCAGTCTTCCCCATCAGAATGTGAGTTTCCGAAAGTTAAGGTTCACATTTGCTTTTTTTGGTATCCCCTGCACCTGACTCATAGTAGGTATTTAATAAAGTCTTGTTGACTGACTATCATCACCTTTATTTCTCCTGTTTGAGAAATAGACAGCACCTACTGCCCTGACTTTTATGTCTGAAGGCCTTTATCTCAGTTCAGCCAGAAAACCCAGGCAAAAAGGGATGAAAAGAAATTGAGGACAAGAAGACTTTAATGAAGATCTAAGTAAAATATTAACCCTACTCCCTGCCCTGAAAAGCCCCAAGTTCAGGGTAGAGCTCTCCCAGCAGGGAGGCATCCTGTACCCTTGCTGACACTGTGCAACTATCTCTGTTTATTTCCTCATCCTTCTAAATCCCACAAGAATGAAATAATAGGAGAGAGAGGAGAGGAGTTTTTTCTTTGGGCTCAGCTGAAGCCAGATGGTACATATTAGGCACCCATATCCTCCCAGCTCAAACATTTTCTGTGATGGTGAACTCATTACTTTCCAGGGCAGCCAAAAAGAGTTTTCCAAGGATCTCTTCCTTCCAGGCAGTTCTAATTTTAAGATGCTTTCCCTTATGTTGTGTCCAAATCTGCCTCCTTAATAACTTCCATTCAGAGTTTCTTGTTCTTGTGATTTGGAATGTGGGGCTGAGGGTTATCTGGCTGGGGAAGGAAACCCGGCAGTCTTGCTCCTCAGTCCTAAACTCTGGTCTTACAATCTAGAACAGGGATAAAGGATTGGGGTGTCCTTCAATAGATTATAATAGTAGGGGAAATTTAATGGCGGGGTCACTGAAAAGAGATCAGCATATTCCTACCTTGCAGGCCAGGCTCCCAGTTGACGTTCTCAGGAACAGAGTGATTTCCTGTCACTGGCCAGCCTGCCAGCCCAGGGTAGTTGCTACCTCCATCTAATTAATGGCTCCTGTTTCAGAGTCCTTGATTAAGGGATAATGAGCAGTTATTCTGACTGAACAACCAAGGAGCTATTCATTACTAGTCAGAAATTATTAGAGATAGAACAGGATGAGGTTAGGGGTGGAGGCAAAGAAGATCCTCCATTCCCATCACATTTTCCCCATAGCCACTGTCCCAGATGTCCTAGCTCCTGCCACTTTCATCATCTCCTATGCGATTCTTCTGTCTTCTGCCTTCACATGCTCCATCAATTTATTCTCTTATTCTTTGTCTATCTCTGGGTCTTTCCCCTAATTCAAACCCTTCCTTTCCTATTCCATTCTTGCCAAAGCTCAGATTTCCAACTTGAATTTCCCCTTTTATACCTTTTTCTTTGACTATTAGCTGCCAGCTCTTACCGCTTAGATTGAACTGGTAAATTTGTTGTTTTCTCTGACCCTGCCACTGTTATTCCAACCCCCTTACCCTTCCACTCAGAATACATAACATAAAGGGGTCATCTCATCTCAGGCCACCCCCACCTCCTCAAATAAGCACTTAATTTATAGATGTGGAAACAGAAAAGATTTAGCCAGAGGATTCTTCCACTTATAACCAGTGTGATCTTGAGTAAGTCCTTAGACTTTCTGGGATCCAATTTCCTATTCTGGAAAATGAAATATTCGGATTAAGTAACTTCTAAGATCCAGGAGGCAGTGGACTTGTGAATGGTAGCCCATGTAGCAAATAGCCTGTCTGGTCCAGAAGGTTCAGGCATCTCTGTTCCTCTGGCTCTTGGGGGCCCCTGAGAGATGAGAAACTCCATATTTCCCCTACCCTTCCCTTTGGATGAAAGGAGCTGCCGACCTGGAATACCAAGAGGAGAGTTTGGGTTCGTGTGACAGATTTTGGGTTTGGGTGGGAAGACGTGCTGACCCTTCCTCATTGAGCAACTTTAGGCCCTGATTCTGGAATTTGAACTGAACTCTGACCCAAGACTTTCCCGCCCTATCCCTGACCAGCCTCACTCCCTGTAAGAGTCGGAGAGGACTACAAACAAAAGGCAGAGATAGAGGGCAGGGGCTCCAGCCTCCCTAGTTCCAGTCATTAAGAAAGAAACCTTTCAGCCAGTAGCTTGGATCAACAGCAACAATCTTAAGGATTTCCCCCATCAGGTCTGGCTCTTTGCAATGGAGATAAGTCCCCTGCCCAGAGTAATAAACCACTCAATAGACAGTTTCTCTTGACAACTAAGTCCCTGGCTCCATGAGAAAGGAAAAAGAGACAAACAGGCCTGATTCTTTGGGAAGAACTTGGGGGAGGGGAAAGAGAATGAGGAGAAAACATCTCCTGCTCAAACTAGGTCAGAAGAAGATGATCAATGTTGACTGGTCAGTCTTGGTTAATTGGCTGTCATGATTTCCTAGATATAGAGCCACAAAGGAGACCATTTAGTCTAACTTTCTCATTTTACAGATGAGGAAACTGAGGCAGACAGATTCAGTGACTTGCCCATAGTCACAGAGCTAGTAAGTGTTTCAGGCCAGATTTGTACTCTCTCACTCTAGGAATAATGTTCTATATGCTATACCACCTAACTGCCCCAAAGTTATCTTATTTGATCTTCACAACAGTCCAATTAGGTAAATGTTCTTCCCATTATACAGCTAACAAAACTGAGCCAGGAAGAATGATTTGATTAGAATCACACAGCTAGTAAGTGTCCGAGGCAGGATTTGAACTCAGGTTCAAAGACTTCACCTAATATTATACTACCTTAGGATGATAGGAGAGCTTATAAAATGTGATGAAGGGTGGGAGGAAGGAATCAGATACCAGAATGCCTGACGCTGATCATTAAGGTAAGGTCCACACTGGACTAGGAGCCCAGATCTTGGCCATACTCCAGACTGAACTGCATTTCCTTTGGTGTGATGAGTAGACAGCTCCTTTTGTCCATGGATGAACAGGAGGAGCCTTTCATCCTCCTGGGGTTCTCCAGGGCTAGATGGGCAGAGATGCTGGATCCTTCTGGACCTCCCGGCACAAAATAGAGGAGAAAAATGGAATTAAGGGGCTTGTATTGATGTTTCTCCAGGGGCTGGGGGAGTGGGAGGGAAAAGCAATCATTGATGAATCGATTCTCATTATTGGACTGCTTGGAGAGACTTCGAAACATAGAGCTAAGGGAGAGGGTGGGATCCTCATGGAAAAAGACAACTCAGCTCTGCCATGTGGAATACAAATGAGCTAGTCATCCTGAGCAGCTCTTGCTGGACTTCTGCAGTACAGATCTGTGGCATGGGAGCAAAGCCCCAATGTCAAGCAGTCCATCAGTCAATAAGCATTTATCTATTTATTTATTGAACTGGAATATAGACTTTAAGTTTTTTTTTAATAATAGTCCTTCATTTTCTTTTTTTTTCTTTTTTATTATAGCTTTTTATTTACAAGATATATGCATGGATAATTTTTCAGCATTGACAATTACAAAACTTTTTTGTTCCAACTTTTCCCCTCCTTCCCCCCACTCCCTCCCCCAGATGGCAGGTTGACCAATACATGTTAAATATGTTAAAGTATAAATTAAATACAATATATGTATATATGTCCAAACAGTTATTTTGGGGTACAAAAAGAGTCGGACTTTGAAATAGTGTACCATTAGCCTGTGAAGGAAATCAAAAATGCAGGTGGACAAAAATAGAGGGATTGGGAATTCTATGTAGTGGTTCATATTCATTTCCCAGACTTCTTTCCTTGGGTATAGCTGGTTCATTTCATTACTATAGCCTTTAATTTTCAAAGTACATGCAAAGATAGTTTTTAACATTCACTCTTACAAAACCCTGTGTTCCAGGTTTTCCTTCCTCCCTTCCCTTCACCCCTGCCCCTAGACAGCAAGCAATCCAATATATGTTAAACATGCAATTCTTCTATGCATTCAGTAAGCATTTATTAAGTGACAACTGTGTGTCAAATACGGTGCTAAACATTGAGGAAAGAGAGAGAGGCACAGATTGACCTTATTTCCAGGGAACTCCTGGTCTAAAGGGAGAGACAATATGAAAACAATTAAGTATAAGCAAGATACAGATACATAAATTGGAAACGATTGACAGAAACAAGGAACTAACAGTAACAGGTATCAGGGAAGGCTTCTTACAAAAGATTGGATTTCAGCAAGGATTGGAAGGATGCTGGGAGTTGGAGAAAAAGTAGAAAGGCATTCCAGGTCTGGAGAAGAGCCAGTGAAAATTCTTGCAAGTGGGAGATAGTGTGGCTTGTTTAAGAAACAGATAGGGAAGTGGTGTCACTGGATCACAGAATAGTAGGGTGTGAGGAAGAGGAGTAAGGTTTAACAAAACTGGAAAGGTAACTAGGGATAAGGTTGTGAAAGGCATTGAATATCAAACAAGGTTTTATATTTGATCCTGGAGGTAATAGGGAACCCCTGAAGTTTATGGAATAATGGGAGTGACATGGTAAGACCAGAACTTTAGGAAGATCGAGTTCACACCTGAGTGGAAGCTGGATTTGAATGGACAGAAAATTGAGGCAGAAAGAGCAACTAACAGGCTATTGCAAAAGTCCAGAGAAGAGGTGATGAAAGCCTGTACCAAGATTATGGCGACTTTAAAGGAAAGAAAGGCACACATATATGAGATGGTCCAGATGTAGAACTTACAGGGCTTGGCAACAAATTGAATATGGCAGGAAGGGTAAGAGAGAGTGAGGAATTCAGGATGACTCTAGATTTAGAGCCTCTCTACCAAAAGATGGTAGAAGCCCCATACTGGGGTTGAATAGAGCATGCATTGTGGGGTGTATTCCACATGGCTGGACCCTACTGAGCTGTAGCTGTGCATTGTGGGGTGGATTCCACGTGGCTGGACCCCAGTGAGCTGGAGATGTGCATTGTGGGGTGGATTCCATGTGGCTGAACCTTAGGGAGCTGTAGTGGTGCATTGTGGGGTGGATTCCATGTGGCTGAACCTTAGGGAGCTGTAGTGGTGCATTGTGGGGTGGATTCCACGTGGCTGGACCCCAGTGAGCTGGAGATGTGCATTGTGGGGTGGATTCCATGTGGCTGAACCTCAGGGAGCTGTAGTGGTGCATTGTGGGGTGGATTCCACGTGGCTGGACCCCATTGAGCTGGAGATGTGCATTGTGGGGTGGATTCCATGTGGCTGAACCTCAGGGAGCTATAGTGGTGCATTGTGGGGTGGATTCCACGTGGCTGGACCCCAGTGAGCTGGAGATGTGCATTGTGGGGTGGATTCCATGTGGCTGAACCTTAGGGAGCTGTAGTGGTGCATTGTGGGGTGGATTCCACGTGGCTGGACCCCAGTGAGCTGGAGATGTGCATTGTGGGGTGGATTCCACATGGCTGGACCCCATTGAGCTGGAGATGTGCATTGTGGGGTGGATTCCATGTGGCTGAACCTTAGGGAGCTGTAGTGGTGCATTGTGGGGTGGATTCCACGTGGCTGGACCCCAGTGAGCTGGAGATGTGCATTGTGGGGTGGATTCCACATGGCTGGACCCCATTGAGCTGGAGATGTGCATTGTGGGGTGGATTCCACGTGGCTGGACCTTAGGGAGCTGTAGTGGTGCATTGTGGGGTAGATTCCACGTGGCTGGACCCCATTGAGCTGGAGATGTGCATTGTGGGGTGGATTCCACGTGGCTGGACCCCAGTGAGCTGGAGATGTGCATTGTGGGGTGGATTCCATGTGGCTGAACCTTAGGGAGCTGTAGTGGTGCATTGTGGGGTGGATTCCACATGGCTGGACCCCAGTGAGCTGGAGATGTGCATTGTGGGGTGGATTCCACATGGCTGGACCCCATTGAGCTGGAGATGTGCATTGTGGGGTGGATTCCATGTGGCTGAACCTTAGGGAGCTGTAGTGGTGCATTGTGGGGTGGATTCCACGTGGTTGGACCCCATTGAGCTGGAGATGTGCATTGTGGGGTAGATTCCACGTGGCTGGACCCCAGAGAGCTGCAGATGTGCATTGTAGGGTGGATTCCACGTGGCTGGACCCCAATGACTGATCCTTAGCAAAAATTCAAAGTAATTCAGATCTGTCTTAGGCGGTAATCTCAGAACCCCCTCCCTCAAACTTCAGTAACCCAGCTTCTATCTTCTCTCTCTTTATACCCTGCTGCTCCCCAGCCTAAGACTTGCCAATCTCCTCTACTGAAACTTCCCTGACCTGTATCCCATCCAAAATAAAGAATCAGCTAGCTCATCGAAGCACTTAATCTCTGCTTATTCTGTGGGTAGCACCATGCTTGGCACAGAGTAAGCACTTAATAAATGCTTGTTGCCTGACTGCCAAGGTCAGTCAGCTAATGAGCATCTATTAAATTGAACGTTCACTATCAATCAACCATATGGATGGTTCGGTGGCTAGAGTGCCAGGCCTGAAATCAGAAAGACTCATCTTCCTGAGTTCAAATCTGACCCCAGAAACATAACTCTGTTTGCCTCAGTTTCCTCATCTGTAAAATGACCTGGAGAAGGAAAATGGCAAACCACTCTAGTATCTGCCAAAACTCCCCCAAAAAAACGAAAACAAGAAAAACCCCATAGACTTGGAAAGGCTTCCTATAGAATATGGGGTTTGAAATGAGTCTTCTTGAAGGAAGTCTTTTTCTGCCGGGAGGCTGAAATAAGGACAAAGAACATTAAATGCTTAGGGATTAGGCAGTGAAATTGCTCAGAGTGAGGAGACAAAGTCTCATTTTCCCTCAGTGGAAGGACACACATGGAAGTCAGTATCACAGTGCGAGGATGGCAGAGTACATAGAGAGGGCATGAAAGAAGAAGTAAGGTGTAACAAGGCTGGAAAGGGAAGGAAAGGCTTTGAATATCAAATATTTGATCTTAGAAATGATAAGGAGCCACTAAAGTTTATTGAGTAAGAGGGACAGTCATTTTAGGAAAACATCATAATGGCAACTGGGGGATGATGGGGGGGGCAACAAAGCAGGATTAGAATTATTGGGGGAAAAGGATAAGAAAGAGGAGGATTTGACTCTATACAATGAAGATATTTTTTTTTAAATTAAAGTCTTTCAGAAATATTTTGGAGTAGAGGATAGAGGGTCAGTTTCAGTCACTTAGGTCTGAATTCAGACGCTCTGATACATATTGGCATTATGATCTTGGGAAAATCACAACTTCTTGAGCCTCCTCACCACCCCAACTTTTTAAGTTAAATAGTAGTTGCTAATCTGAGTAGCTGGAGGGATTTTCTCGTTTTCATATAGGAGAAATTCACTGTACTAGTGAAATCAAAGGTTCAAACCAAAAAAAAAAAAAAAATCAGAGCTTTCTGCTATTAAACCACTTACTGAGTAAGTAAAGTGATACCCTCATCCCTGCAAATGTTAGAGCAGATCCTCTTTGCTAATAATAATACCTTGCATTTACATAGCACTTTAAAGTCTACAAAGCAGTGTTGTAGATGAAATTCCTTTTTAAGTATGGATTAGACCAGATGCAAAGCAGCTAGAAGTTGTGAATTTCTCAAGATCATATTGCCAAAGCAATTAGGTGGTAAAGTAGATAAAACACCAAGTGTAGACTCAGGAAGCCCTGAGTTTAATGTGGCCTTAATAATTTACTAACTGTGAGACCCTGAGCTAGTCACTCGACTCTGTTTACCTCAGTTTCCTCATTAAAATGAGTTGGAAAAGAAAATGGAAAATCAGTCCAGTATCTTTGCAAAAACAAAACAAAACAAAAAAACAACCCAAAGGGATCACAGTCAGACACAACTGAAAAATGACAACTAACAGATTAGAGGCCCTTTAATACTCAAAATGTTTTTTTTATATAAATGAACTTTTTTTTTTTAGTGAATTAACTTTTAATGGTAGCTCACAGAATCACAGAATTTTGGGTTGGAAGGGGCCTCCATGTCTGGTAAATTTAATCTATACCTAAAAAAATCCTCTCTAGAACAAATTTGACAAATGGTTGTTCCTTCTATTGTTTGAAGACTTCCAACATTCCATTTATGAATAAGTCTGATTATTAGAAAGTTTTCCAAGACATGATGTTCTAGTCAAAAGTGGAAGGGGTTGCCTTGAGAGAAGTTCCCCTTCCCTGAGGGTCTTCAAGTAAATCAAGAATTCTTAACTCTTAGGGATACCTAACCTTATTCCTAAAAATTATATTGATAGCTATTTCAATAGAATTGGTTTCTTTTTTAATTCAAAAGAGTTTACTTTATGCATTTAAAAACACTCTTCTGAGAAGAATTCTGTATACTTCATCAGACTGCCAAAGGGATCCATGATTTAAAAAATGTTAAGACTCTCTGGAATAGAGGCTGGATGATGATCCCTTGGTTATATTATGATTTTCAGGAAATCATGCTCATCTGCCTTATCTATCTTGTTAGTGACTTTCATAATAGAAATTTCAGCCTAGAGAGAGGTATTTAGAATAAGGTAGATGCTTTCCTGAAATCAGAAGAGCTAGATTACACCATATAGTAATATTTGAAATTATGATTGAGACAGTTTCAAAGAAACTTGGGAAGACTTGTATGAACTGATGCATAGTGAAGCGAGAACTAAGAGAATAATTTATGTAATAACAAAAACATTGTAAAGACAAACAACATTGAAAGACTGGGGAACCCCAATCAATATAATTACCAATCACAATTCCAGAGGACACATAATGAAACATGCTCTTCAGTGGATTTCATAGTGATCTAGACAAATTTTTTTGGATATGGCCAATCTGGGATTTTGTTTTTGCTTGTTACATGTTTGTAACAGGACTTTTGTTTTTCTTGCTTTCTCAGTGTGGGGGGAGGGAATGAAATGAGAAGGAAAGAAAGCATATCTTTTAAAACAAAATTCAATTTAAAAGATTATACTAAACTAGAGGGGTGAGTGACTGGGTTTACCATTTCTGACTATATAGACATCATTACAATTATGTTGTTTTCCCATGAAATAGTAGGCTGCTGTTGGAACCACAAACACAAAGACAGAATTCTGAACAGTTATGGAATGTCTAGACTATGCTCTCCTTAATTTCATATTCTGTTTGCTATCATTAGTAATTAGAGCTAGCAATTATATAACATTTTAATAAAGGTTGGCAAATCACTTTACATAGAGCTTCTTTTTTGTTCCTAGTGTGAGAATTAGGTGCTATTATTATACCCATTTTACAGAAAAGAAAACTGAGATTAAGAAGTTAAATGACTTACCCAGTTACAGAGCTAATAAGAGCTAGTAAGTACCTGAGGCAGGATTAGGACTCAGTTCTTTCTGACTTTTAGATCCAACTCTGTATCACCTATTTCTTCTAAGAAAGTCTGCAAACTAGATGCAGACTTCATGAGTTTCCTTTGTAGCACATCCATAAAACCTAACGGAGTTGTGCTCTTGCACTCTCCTCTTGCAGGAGAGTTGGAATGCTTGGCAGTTTAATTCAAGAAAGGACCTGAGTGTCTGTTGTCTTATCCTCTCAGGTGATCTTCAGAATCTAAGAGAACTGAAATGGAAGTGACTCAGTTTCCTAGCAGGGCGCTGGTATGCTGTCCAGGTTTCAGCACAACGGCTCTGTAATCCTTCAGTTTGGTAGTCAGTCGAATATCTTTCTTCTCCCACATTTTCCTTCAGAGCCTCCCAAACACTGAGCCAGCTCTGTTAATCTCATTATCAATGTGGACATCCCTGGGAAGTATACTGCCAAGGTAAGAGAATTTATCCACAGCATTTGCTGTAACTGATGGTTCCACATATGGATGGTGTGGTGCTGGCTGATGGAGGACCTTTTTCTTAAGCCAAATTTAGCACAAATAACGGAGAATTGATTCAGACTTTATTGCATCTCTGTTTCAGAGGCTGCATTTGGTGCACAATTATCTGTAAACAAAAAGTCATGCACCAACATTTCCTCCACTTTAGTTTTCACTTGTAGCCTTTTCAAGTTGAAGAATTTACCAGTCTTGTGCTAAGTTATCAGGAAATAATGTTGACTGACTTTGATATTGGTGCTAGAGCTACAGGAAGAAGATGGAAAATGTAAGACCAGGTAGAATGAGTAGACTCCCAGGAAGACAGGATTATAATTGGAATAGGGCCAGGAAAGAAAAAAGTGGAATCAGGAGGCGTGGGGCAAGAGTATTTATTTAAAAAATAACTTGTTGGCTATCTGTATATCTGTGTACCTAAAACTTATCTAGCAAGTCTCTTTCCTTGAAGACCTCCAATGAAGGGGATCCCACAACTTCTTCAGGAAACAAACCACTTTTGCATCACTCCATTTGTTGGAACATTACATCCTGTCCAAATGTGCCTCTTTGTAACTTCTACCTCTCTGTTCCAATTTTTCTCCCTGGGACCAAGCAGAAAATGAGACTACTTATTGTTCCATGATCACCTTCAGAAATCTGAAGACAGCTATCATGTTCCCCAGTGACCCTTACTCCATCCCCATCTCCTTTCTTCTTCCAACTAAACTTCCCTGGTTCTTTCACTGGACTCTCCTATGGCATGAACTTCCTTATCCAGGTTGCCCTCTTCAAAACTCATTATAGCTTAACAATATCCTTCCCAAAAATGTATTACCCAGAACTGAACACAATATTCCAAATATTATCTTACCAAGTCAGAATACTTTGGGACTCTCAGTTCCTTTCTTCATGCAGCCCAAGATCCAATTAGTTTTCTGGGATGTTTCTATCATCTTGTTGTTTATAATCCACTAATATCTGCAGATCTTTTTCATGGACAGCTTTCGAGCCATATCTCCTACATATTGTACTTGTTGAAGAATTTATATTTATCCCTATTAAATCTGATTTTATTAGGTCTGGCCCTAATTTTTTCTCCTGTCAAGATCTTCTGGGATCCTGGACTCAGGGTATTAGCTCATTTAATAAACCATTCATTACTCCATCCAAGTCATCCATTAAAATATTGACATACACGTGTAGGGCCAAGCCCAGATCTAAGGGATCCTTTTGACTATAAACCCAAAGTTTTTTTTTTTTTTTTATGTGTGCATGGAAGAACACCCAATCTGTTACAGTAATCTTCAAGGATGAAAGCTCCTTTTACAGTTGAGGGGAGATAAGAAACCAAGTATGCTGACCCATAGTTGCCAGATATATTCTCCTTTCAGTTTTGCTCTTAATTCCATCCTCCACCCGCACTCCACCCTCCTTTATACTTCTGCCTCCAAGTCTCTAACGAATGAATGAGTTTTCTGAAGCTAGCAGGAACAATGATGGACTCAGAATTTCAAAGGTAGAAAACATCTAGTCCAACCATCTCATTTTGTACTTTCTTCCAGGGAAGGAAAGTAATTTGCTCAAGGTTACAAAGTAAGTCAGTGGAAGGATCAAGGGTCAGAAACAGAGATTGCTAGTGAATATTTAACAATAGGCTCTGTGTGTGTTTGTGTGTGAGGGGGAAGTATACATAACCCACTTTTAAATTCAATCTGCATTGTTATTTTCTCCATCATTGTCTTATGTCTAGACAATGGGGAAAAAATCAAGTCCTGATCTGTAGCCATTGCCAATTTCCAAAATATAAATGCTCACACTGGAAATTTAACAATCAGCTCTGTTGTTCATGTTGACTCCAGCTCATTCCTGCTAGAATCCAGGTCTTTTGATTCCAACTGGGTCTGCATCTCCTACTTCTAGACCACAAAATCCCTAATTCCAAGCCATGAGAAGGAGCCCCTGTACTACCCAAGGGGTCATTCCCTCTCCTTTCTCTAAGGCAAACTGTAAACACACACATCACATTACATGTTCTTATGTATCACAAAGATCAGTTATACAGATTAATTAGGTATTTAGCACCTCACAGGTGCCACTTCTTATAGGAAACCTTTATTTTTTCCCACTTAACTTTGATGTTCTTAATCTCTTGAAATTATTTTTTATGTACTTTGTTTTTTACCTACATGGAAACTCCTTGGATTTATCATTTCTTTACTAGTAACTCTTAAATAGAAATCCAGATCAGCCTCTTTCCTGAGCTCTAATCCCTTATCTTCAATTGTCTTTTTATTTTGTTTTTTGGTGGGTGTTTTTTGGCCAGGTAATTGACTTGCCTAGGGTCACACAGCTAGTAAATGGTAAGTGTTTGAGGTCAAATTTGAACTTAGTCCTCCTGACCCCAAGATTGGTGTCCTATCCCCTGTACCATCTAGCTGCCCCTATCAATTGTCTATTGTACATTTCTAACTTGACGTCCCAATGGGCATTTCAAAATGTCCAAATGGAATTCATTATCTTTTCACCAAATCCATTCCTCTTCTAAATAAACTTCCTTGTTTCCATCGAGGGTACCACCTTCCTTACAAACTTAATGTCATCCTCAACTCTCAGCTCACATATCCATTCAACTGCCAAATCTTGTCTTATCTATTTCTCCAATATTTCTCAAAATGGTCCCCTTCTCTCCAATCATACAGCACCATCTTAGGTCATGTGTTTATGGCCTTTTTTCTGGACTATTTCAATAGCATCTCTTCCTCTTCACTGCATTCAACTGTATTGTTTAACTATACTTTTAAATCCAATCACTTTGGCTCTCACTTATTGGCCAGTGATAGACCCCAGCCCAAGTCTCACTTGTTCATTCATTGTTTGAGTTTTGAGGGTTCAGAATGAGTATAAATAGTAATTGTTTCTGTCAGAAATTCTGATGGTCTTCCCTTCCCAGGTTGTTTCTTATGTGAAGTCAATTAGGCCATAGAATTCCTGCTTTCCTTTAAGGATCAACTGAAGCATTACTTATATGAAGCCTTTCCTGAACTCCCCCACCTATCCCCACAATTTTTTCATTTTTATATTTATATATTTTTTTGCTTTTCTTTTTTTTTTTAATAAATGTTCTTTTCTTTCTTTTTTTTATTGTGAAATTAACAATCATCAAACATTTTGACATATAAAGGTTTATACCAAAGGGGCTTATATTTTATATTTTTGTTTGTATTTTTATATTTTGTCCATGTCTATTTTGTGTATATATTATACATACAAATATACACACATACATATAAGTGTGTGTAAAAAAACTATTAAAGCTTAAAAAATGATATGGGACAGGGCAGCTAATTGGTGCAGTGGATAGAGTATCAGTCCTGGAGTCAAGAACATTCATCTTCATGAGTTCAAAGTCCATCTTAGACACTTACTAGTTTGTGGCTCTGGGCAAGTCACTTAACCCTGTTTGCCTCAGTTTCCTCATCTGTAAAATGAGCTGAAGAAGGAAATGGCAAACTGCTCTAGTGTCTCTGCCATAAAAATCCCAAATAGGATCATGAAGAGTTAGACATGACTGAACAACTATATATACCTCCTCCTGCTATATGTGTATGTACATTCATGTACTGGTGTGTACATGTGTGTACACATGTGTGTATAAACTATTAAAGTTAAAAAACTGCACTAAGACTTGGGACATCCTGCATGGGATGGGACATTGGGTCTTTCTTGCCCAGGTTATAAAGCTCTTTAAGGACAGAATGATTTTACTTTTTAATGGATCATTGGTGTTCAGTCATTCCAGTTATATATGACTCTTTGTGACCCCATTTAGGTATGTTTGTATGCCCTGGATAAGGTTCACAAACTGAGCCCCTTAGGTAACCCTGTTCTGTCTTAAACTTGGAACCTTTACTATAGCACATTTGATAAACACAAAACAAAGACCTATATCTGACATTAAAAATATGTGCCTTTCCTCATTTCCAAAATATATAGAGAACTGACTCAAATTTATAAAAAATCAAGCCATTCTCCAATTGATAAATGGTCAAAGGATATGAACAGACAATTTTCAGATGAAGAAATTGAAACTATTACCACTCACATGAAAGAGTGTTCCAAATCACTATTGATCAGAGAAATGCAAATTAAGACAACTCTGAGATATCACTACACACCTGTCAGATTGGCTAAGATGACAGGAAAAAATAATGATGAATGTTGGAGGGGATGCGGGAAAACGGGGTCACTGATGCATTGTTGGTGGAGTTGTGAACGAATCCAGCCATTCTGGAGAGCGATCTGGAATTATGCCCAAAAAGTTATCAAACTGTGCATACCCTTTGATCCAGCAGTGTTTCTATTGGGCTTATACCCCAAAGAGATACTAAAAAAGGGAAGGGGACCTGTATGTGCCAAAATGTTTGTAGCAGCCCTGTTTGTAGTGGCTAGAAACTGGAAAATGAATGGATGCCCATCAATTGGAGAATGGCTGGGTAAATTGTGGTATATGAATGTTATGGAATATTATTGCTCTGTAAGGAATGACCAGCAGGATGAATACAGAGAGGCTTGGAGAGACCTACATGGACTGATGCTGAGTGAGATGAGCAGAACCAGGAGATCATTATACACTTCGACAACGATATTGTATGAGGATGTATTCTGATGGAAGTGGATTTCTCTGACAAAGAGACTTAACTGAGTTTCATTGGAGAAATGATGGACAGAAACAGCTACACCCAAAGAAGGAATACTGGGAAATGAATGTGAACTATTTGCATTTTTGATTTTCTTCCCGAGTTATTTTTACCTTCTGAATCCAATTCTCCCTGTGCAACAAGAGAACTGTTCGGTTCTGCAAATATGTATTGTATCTAGGATATACTGCAACATATTTAACATATCTAGGACTGCTTGCCATCCTGGGGGGGGGGGGAGGAGGGAGGGAGGGGAAAAAACGAAACATAAGTGATTGCAAGGGATAATGTTGTGTAAAAATTATCCTGGCATGGATTCTGTCAATACAAAGTTATTATTAAATAAAATAAAATTTAAAAAAAATATGTGCCTTTGTTATGTTTAAAAGAATTGCACATATTTAACCTATATCAAACAATAAGGAGATATAAGGGTGAGAGGGAGAAAAATTTGAATGTTCCCAAATTTTTCTCCCTCCCACCCTTATATTTCCCTCCCCAAGACAGCAGGTTATTGGATATAGGTTAAATAAGTGTTGAAAAAAATTTTAAATGTGCATTTATTTTTTTAAAAGACACACATTTTTCTGTATCATATTTACTTACCATCTTGGGGAGAGGGAGGGATGAGAAGGAAGGAGAAAAAAAATTGGAAATCAAAACATAAAAATGAATGTCAACAATTATCTTTAAATGTAATTGGAAAAAAATTAAATATTATTAAGTGGGGAAAAATACATGTTTTTTATAACCTATATCAAATTGATTACCATCTCAGGGAACTGAGAGGGGAGGAAGAGGACAGAATTTAAAATCAAAACTTTTTTTAAAATGTTAAAAATTGTTTTCACACGTAATGAGGAAAAAATAAAGTATTATTTTTTTTTAAAGTAGGGGTTTAAAGTCTCCTTTATGAATCCTTGCATATTTATTGAATTGAAATTGAGTATGAATATATTTGTAGATATATGTCTACATATGTATAAACATACTTTTAAAATATATATATTTGTATATATTGTATGAATATGTCACCATAGGGATGTTATATGTAGATAATTAGTACAAGGGAATATATGAGCAAATAAATGCATGTGCATGCATGTGTATATTGTATGCACACAAATAGGTTGCACCCTGGGCAGCAGACTATTTTGCCCATACTTAGTCCCTGCTCCAATCCCAAAGGATCTACTCTGAAAGATCCCTCATACACCAAAACTCAGAGCAGGCCCTATTCTTGCCAGGTCCCATTCCTCTCTCATAATTATGGAGAACAAACAAGAACCTCGGATGGTGAAGGAGATGCTATTAGCTTAACCTTTAAGGGGGCTGAAGGCTGGGCACAGTATCTCCCAGCCTGGGCCCAGCTTCTGAGGGTTCCTAAAAATAAGAAGAAAGGGTTTGGCTGCAATAGAAAGTGGACAGAGCAGGATAGGAGGATAGGGAGAAGAGGGGCTTTGCTCAGGTTCCTCAAGGGATGAGCAGAGGCTTGGACAAGGTGGGGGAAGAAAAGAGCAGTTAGAGATCAGATATTTGGATTTGGATTTGGATTACAGAGTGAAAAGCTACATTGGAACTTCCAAATGTCCCTTTAGATATTGTCTAGATAATCTCATCATGTTATTTATTTGGGGGGTTGATAAGTATTCCTAGAAACCACTCATAATACAAGAGTGGAAGGGAGGACAAAAAATATTTTTAAAACAGATAAAAGAACTCAAAAAATATTTCAAACTAGGGCTAATAGTAAACTAGCCCCCAAAGGTATATTTTAATATATTGTATAGTAATTGATTCTTATAATCATGACCTCAAGTCATCATGAAAAAGTTAACCAATCTCATTATTTTTAAAATGAGGAAACTTGTTTTGCATGACTGCACATGTATAATCTCTATTTAAGTGCTTGATTCTCAAAGAGAGGGGAGGGGAAGGATAGGAAATTTGGAACTCAAATTCTATCTAAATTATAAAAAATAAATGCTAAAAATTGCTTTTATGTGTAAAATAAAAACCGTTCTTAAAAATGAAAAAAAAGCTAGGAACCTGAGACTTAGAGAAAAGAGAATACCTACCAGACTCTTTTTTTCCCCCTGAGGCAGTTGGGGGTAAGGGACTTGCCCAAGGTCACACTCCTAGGAAGTGTTAAGTGTCTGAGGTCAGATTTGAACTCAAGTCTTCCTGACTTCAGGTGCTCTCTATCCACTGTACCACCTAGCTGCCCCTCCTACCAGACTCTTACTGAGCTAGAGTCAAAGGTAAGATTAGAATCCAAATCTTTTGGCTGAGACCTGATTAAGAACCCCTAGCTAATGATTAGCTATGAATCCTGTGGAAGGAAAGCAAAAAAAAGGGACCTCCTCCTACTATGAATTGAGCTGCAATGTATCCCTGCTCCTTAGAGTGGGCATAGGACTAAAATTCTAGGAAGGCCAGAGTGAGGCTGAGATTTAATGTTCCTAGAGTTCAATGCTTCCAGAGTGGTCCAAGTTCTGATTCCACCAGGAGCACTCCATGAACCCCAGTCCTTTCCTTCTACCCCTAGGCAGTAACATTCACAGTGCCCCTGCTCCTCTTAGATCTATCTCAGGGTTTCCAGGAGAAGGGGGATGGGAAATAGCAGACATGGGGGATGAGGGATTGGGGAGGGGGGGCTGACTCACATTTAGCCCACAGCTTCGGCAGCGGCGAGACAGCAAGGAATATTTTTAGGAGCTCATTAAACAGGGAAGAAAGAAAGGGAAGGGAAGGAAGGAAGACGAGGATTATGCATTATTTTTCATCCGAATGACAGCTCTGAGCATCTCCACTGGATCTGTCATGCAAAAGAAATGGCATGTCTAATATTATTATAGAGTGAGTGTTTGTGTGTGTGTGTGTGTGTGTGTGTGTGTGTGTGTGTGTGTGAACACACTCGTGCTTGTGTGAAACTGGCTGGGTGGTGGGTCTGACTCCTGAGTGTGAGTCGGTAAGTCAGACTTAGAGGTACTGGCAGGGTGGGGTACATTGGACTGGAAGATGACAGCACATGAATGTGTATCACGTATACATTTGGGTAAAACCAGAGAGTGACTTATGAGCCTGAGTCTATGTGTGAAACTGGGAGCTGGGACTGGAATTGGGGAGGGGGGAGATTGTCACTGGGTGTATGTGTATTTATGTGTGTGTATGAGAGAGGGAGAAATCAAAGTGTATAATTTTGATTCTGAGAAGCTTTGTATAATGGGGTGTGAATACTGGGGAACAACTTGGCTTCTTCTGTGTAATGGGTTGTAGATAATTCTGGAAGCCTAACAGATGAAGGGAGAAAAAGTACAAAATATGGGGAGGGGAGGGACAGGTACAGTTGTATGGATGGAAATCTACAGCCCGCTTGCACACTTGTGTGTAAATGAGAGTCAGTGGGAGTCATGGCTGAATTTTCCCCAAAGGGTAATGAAGAAACTTGGGTTGGTGTAGGAAAGTTGCCATATTTGTCTTTTTTCAGATAGGGGTTAGCAAAGGAGTGAAGGGAGAAAGATTTAAAGTGGAAGCAATAGTGAGTAGGAGTCTTTTCCTGAGAGAAAGGGAAGTGGGAAGTTGTGCAGGTTTATGAAAAGTGCTAAGTGAATGTATGAATAAATGAGTGAATGAATGAATGAAAAAGGAATTTACTACACTATGTGAAAAGCACAGTGCTACAAATAGAAAAGCAGAGACATTCTCCCACTCTCAAAGACTAGAATGCTTAATAAGAGTCACTTGAAAAATGATAGTGAAGCAGCAAGTACAATGTAAATGAAAAGAATTATAATAATAAAAAAGAACAGAAAACAACAACAACCCCCTCCAATCCTGAAAGTGAACTCTATGTAATTATGACAAAAGAAGAAGTGAAAAAAATACCCCCAAACCACTAACTTCCTTTTTTTACTGAGGTGGGGAGCTATGGATATGAAATAGGATATATGCTATTAGAATCCATTGATCAGGTTGGGTAGTTTGGCTGAAATGTTTCTTTTTCTCTCATTTTTTTCTTTCTTATAAAGAATGGGAAGGGGAAGAAGGGATATACTCAAAAATGAAGGTGATGTAAAAGCAAAAGATATTAACTGTTCCCTCTCCTAGATTTTTTCAAATTAATAGTAAGAGTAGTTGAGTCCTAATAACCAGGTTAGAAGTGTTTTTAACAGTACCTCTGAGCACCCGATTCCCATTTTCTGAAAGAAAGTTGGGGCAACAATAGAGATCACAGCCCCACTTTCATATTCCTAGAATTTTAATCCCAGGGCTATTCTCTTCTAGAGGGTAAGTTGGAATCAAGTCCTAGTCTATCAGAAGGGAATCCTATTCTTTTGTCCCCTTCCATAGCATTTATAGCTGAACAGGATCTTAAAAATTATCTAGGTAGGGGTTCCTAGCCTGACTCTATGAACTTTTTAATAGATATTTTGATAACCATATTTCAATGGGGCTGCTAAATGGTTCAGAGGCCTGGAATCAGAGAGATCTGAGGTTCAAATTTGGCCCCAGATGCTTACTAGCTGTATGACTGAGCAAATCACTTAACCCTGTTGCCTCAGTTTGCTCAGCTGTAAAATGAGCTGGAGAAGGAAATGGCAAACTACTCCAGTATCTTTGCCAAGAAAATCCCAAATGGGTCAAAAGAGTTGTACATGACTAAAAAATAATGAACAAACAACAACAAATATTTCAATATAATTGGTTTCTTTTGAAAGCCTATGATTTTATTTTACGCATTAAAAATATTCTGAAAAGGAGTTCATAGGTTTCATGAGACTACCAAAAAAGCAAATTTTTACAAATTTTTTTTTACAAAAAGTTAAGAACCTTTGGTCTAATTCAATCTCTTTATGGCCAAGAGAGGTATTATCAGCATGTCCAGAAACAGTCAATAACTGTTTTTTTTTTTTGAACCTACATTCTTACTTTCCCAAGGAGCCATTCCATTTATAAGCTGGGAGAGATGTTGGACACAATTTTGGAGAGAGAAGTAAATATGAGATCTCTTGTGGGTAAAGATTCAGAGTAATAGTAATAACAATAACAACATTAATAGCTAGCATTTATCTTTTTTTAATTTTAATTTTTATTTTTTTCCAATTATATGTAAACAAATTTTTAAACATTCTGTTAAAATTTTTTTGAGTTTCATGTTATCTAGCTCCCTTCTCCTCTTCCCCTTTTTTGAGAAGGCAAGCAATTTGATATAGATTATACATGTGCAGTCATGCAAAACATTTCCATATTAGCCATGTTGCAAAAAAAAAAAAAAAAAGCAAAGAAAAAACAGCAAAACTCAAAAATAATGAAGAAAGTTAAAAAGTATAGCATTTCTCTTTTTTACTTGAGTTAGAGTAGCAGGCACTTAAGCACCATGTCTGGCACATAGTAGGTATTTAAATAAATGCTTGTTGAGCATTTACTCAATGCTTTTAGGTTTACAAAGAGCTTCACAAGTTACCTCATTGGATCACCACAACAATCACAAACAATAGTTAGGAGGTAGTTGTTCTCATCACTTCTGTTTTCCATAAGAGGAAACTGAGGCAAACACAGGTTCAATGACTTGCCCAGAGTTGCACAGCTGGTTAGTGTCTGAGGTAGGATTCATATTCTTTTTGACTCCAAATCTAGCAATTCACTTTATTTTATTCACTCTGCCACTTAGTTGAGAGTCCTCCCAATATGGCTACAATATATGGCTACAAAGAGAGCTGGGGTCCCCTAAACTCTAGCTTCAGTCCGGGTTCCCTTCAGATTGAATGAATCTTGTGTAGCTTGTGCAAGACAGGGAAAGGACATCACGGAAGATCTGCAGTTCAGGCCTGGACAGCGCTCGGTAACTAAAGCCGACCTCATAAGTGACTAATTGATTTCTGTTCCCTGATTAAATGTTCAGCACTTTACATGGCAGCAGAAGGAGGTCAGCGCTACCTCCTCCCTCCACCCCACCCCCCCTTCAGCAACTCATGGGGAGAGACAAAGAAATTGATTTTCCAATCGATGCTCTGAGCAATGATTAAATGTTCTCTGCACAACGGCCTTAATGAGTCCCGGAGGCGCGCCGGGCCTTTAATTAGAGGCTCCCATGGGGGCCGGAGCTAGGGGGCTGCCCAGAGGCTGGGGGCTCGCTGAGAGAAAGGGTTGGGCCCCGGGACATCCATGGGCTGTTCCCTTGGGCAGAAGCCCTATAGAAGGGTCTAAGAGATAAATACGCGTATGGATGTGGTTTGTGTGAGCAGGAACTTTGGTGTATTCATGCTCTAGGATACCACCTGCACCAACATGTAGCATGTACATTAGTTTGAATGCAGGTGTGGTCCTGGAGCCTCGACTCCAGAAATCCTCCCAAATCCTCCCCGCCCTATACACTCCTCCCCAGGGCATCGGGATAATCAGAGCCGGGGGGTGGGGGGGGGGGCGGGCTCTCAGTTCTGCCTCGAGGTCAATTTGGTTGCTAGAATGGCACCCGGAGGCTTGGGCAGGAAATGAATCCCCCATAAACGCCACTGTGTTTTCATTACTCGCTGCCCAGCCCTACTGGCCTGGCAGCCCCATTGGAGGAGCTCAGACTAAAGACTTTAGAAATTCAAATGAGGATCTCGGGGGAGAACTGGGCTTAAACATTCCCCAGCGCAGGCGGCTTTATTGAAGGAATAAACTATATTTGCAAAGTAAGATATTGAGCCTGTCACTTTCTCTTAGCGTTATAATGAGATCCAGGGAGGGAGGGAGGCAGGCAGGATGGGGTTCCCAGGGGGAAAGAAGCAGCAGCAGGGAGCCTCTCCCACCCTTCATTCCCCACCACCACCACCATCACCAAGCATCCTACCACTGAGCTACCAGCCGATGCTCACTCCTCTCTCATCCTTTCCTTTGACTGAGAATTCCCACTTCCTTACTTGACACCCCATACCTTTGTACAAGACCTCCAGGATGAGAAGACCGTGTGTAGGCAGGAGGGTACTCAGAATGGTATCTGCCAGGCCCTGGAAGCCCAAGTAAATTTATTTCCCCTCCAGTTCACTCTCCAAACAATCCCTAATCTCTACCCCATAGTTTATCTCTTCATGAAATATCTGGGGCAGAATTCTACTCCAGGTCCCCCTGGAAGTATTGGAGGGAAAAAATTCTGTTTCTCTGGTGTTTTGATGGTAGTGGAAGTCAGAGAAGGGGACAGAATTCTGTCCCAGAATCAGGCAGAAACGCAAAGGATAGATGCTCAGGAGTAAAGGAAGAAGTAAAGGAATAATGATGAATCAAAGATAGATTTCTTACTGAAGGGGTGGGGGTGTATGGAGCTGGGAAGAGAAAGGAGAGAGCAATAAGGCTGAAAGGAGAGTCATAGGTGTCTGGGGTTGGTGGAGAGTTAGAGAGGATATTTACTTGGCTGAAGGAGGGAGTGTGAGGGGAGAGATCCTCACAGATCAGGAGTCTCATGGACCCCTTTGACAATTTTCTGAGGCCTATTGACCTCTTCTCAGAATTATGTTTCTAAATGAATAAAATAAAATTTATTGAATTATAAAAAAAATTGCATTGAAATACAGTTATCAAAAGATAAGTTCCAGGTTATGGTCATCTATTCACAGATCCTCTTGGAAGTTCTTGCACTCCAGTTAAGAACCCCTCTAATCGATAAAGAGGTAAAATCATGGAGTGGCAAAGGATTTTAATTGTGACTAAAAGAAAGAGATCCAGGATTCTTTGATCTTGAGTCAGGTCCAGATGTTTCTTCTAGGGACTTTCCCAATCTCTCTCAGCTTTTCTGTTTTAGCATTAGTCATGGGGACCAGCTGTCCAATAAGGGGGATGAGGGACATACTGGCACCAAGAACATAGCAGGAGGGTACTGAAATGCCAAATGTGTCCCTCTTTCCCTTGCTCAGCGCTGCCCCTCTCCCACACACCCATTCATATCCAGTGCAGGGTCAGGGAGAGAATTAGACAGCTGCTGATCAAATGAAGGTCATCTTTAATCTTTTTTTCAAATGAAAAAAAGACCTGATGTTTATGACCATTTAGGATGAAGTCAGAAATAAGTGTTACAGGCTTCTGGGCTTGAAGCTCAGTTTTACAAGCCCTGATTCTCAGAGAAACTCCAACCAGCCTTAAGCCCAGCTTCTTCCACCTCTGGGACCCACAGTGCCAACCAGAGCAGCTGTGGCTCTGTGGCTGTGCCACATCACATAACAGTGCCAGGCCCGGAGGAAGGGGCATCTAGCGTGGCAGGTCGTGGAACAGCTGGCTTGCCACTTGTGCTTGAAGCTCCAGGAAGAGAGGAGCTGGGAGTGTGTTTGGCCATCAAGGGCTAGGCCAGGAAAGAGGAGAATAGAGCTGCATGGGGTAGCAGAATCCAAGTCCTTCCTGGGAAAAGGTCTATGTGGGCGATGCTCTCTCTGTTCCTCCGTGGAGCTCTTCTGCTGCACAGTAGCTCCCTTCTTTGGGAGTGGATGTAACCATTACACAACAATGTTCTCTCCACTCGCAGAGCTGGCAGCAAGGGAGGGGTGAGGGCAGTCCAGGGACCTTGCAGACAGATAGATATTTAGGGCAACCACAAGACAAAGCCAGATATCTCCATCCTCTAAACATCGAAGACTTGGGAGGAAAAACAAAATTGGTTATGGGTAACAAGGGAAACAAAGTGCCAGGCAGTGTGCTATAAATGCTTTCCAAATATTATCTCACTTGATCTTCACAACTCTGCGAGGTAGATACCATTATGATTCCCATTTTAAGGCTGAGGAGACTGAGGCAGACAAAGGTTCAGTGATTTGCCCATATAGCTAATAAGTGCCTGAGATTGGATTTTAATTTAGGTTTTCCTCACCACTGCACCCCATAGCTGCTTCCCCTCCTTGCTCCCACCCTGGTTCATTGTCTTGCTCTTTTCTCCTTCTCTCTCCACTCAGTCCTCCCTTACCCCACCTCCATCTCTGTCTCTATCTGTGTCTCTTTGTCTACATTTCTGTCTATCTTTGTATATGTGTGTGTATGTGTGTGTGTGTGTGTGTGTGTGTGTGTGTATAAACACATATGGCATGAAAGCTGACCTAGTGAAGTATGAATTTCTGGGCCCACTTCAAACTTCCTTTGCATCCCTCCACTTTTCCCCTGCCCTTTCATCTTATTTTTTTGCTGAGGCAGTTGGGGTTAAGTGACTTGCCCAGGGTCACACAGCTAGGAAAAATTAAGTGTCTGAGATCAGATTTGAACTCAGGTCCTCCTGACTTCAGGGCTGCTGCTCTATCCACTGCACCACCTAGCTGCCCCCTTGCCCTTTCATTTTTAGGCTTATGATTTTAGGGTGACTTACTTGCTAAAATCCCACCTCCTGCAAGAAACCTTTTCTTCTAAATATTTATATCTTCCCTCTGAAATTATCTCCAATTTATCTTTTACATATCTTGCTGTTACAAAGATCCGCTCCCTATTAGATTGTGAGCTTTTTCAGGTCAGGAACAGTTCCCTTTATATTTCCAGAGCTTAACCATAGTACCTGGCATATAGTAGGTGGTTAATAAATGCTTACTGATTTGACTTTACTGTTACTTCTGGGACCCAAGGGGAAGCTTGGACAAAGTGTCAAGACCTTTGGTTGCTAATACCCTAATGTGGTTTGCTTCTCAACAGCCTTCCCTGCTTTCAGTCTCCAGTTAAGCAGGTAATCTAGCTCCCGCCTCATTTCTATGGTCCGTGAAGATAGAAGTAGCAGAAAACATGTCTAACAGGGGCCAGGAAGGACTGTCCTGTCCTGACTCCTCCTGGTGGCTGATGAGGCCCATAGGTGAGATGAACTATCAAGTTGGGGAGAGGTCCCTATGAAGAACAAGCTGGAGCCTCCCCCTGCCCTCCCATCCATCTCTAACTGCAGGAAATATTGCCTGAATGTCAACCTCTCTTGGCCCTTTCCCTGGATCTCAGCTGTGCTTCCTGTGGGTGATGAAATGGGCAGTGATGGGTAAGCTTGGCAGCAGGGCTGTGGTGGCAAGGCAAGCCCGCCCTCGGCACTTTCTATCCTGACTTGTCACCACTCCCAGGCTGCCCAGCCAGCCATCGATGCAAAACCACAGTGACAAGATCCAGAGAGGGAGGGAAGGGGAACTGAGCCTGGGGTGTAGGGGGGGAACAGGGGAAGGGAAAAGGGAGAAGATGAAGGGTAAGGGCTTTTCTTACAATCCACTGGAACAGTAATGTGACAGCTTCTCATCCAGGGGCCAGGTCCCTGGGAGAAAAGATAGAGAGAGCAGTGGGGTTCTATCTCTATGTCTGGCTGTCTCTTTCTCCAAGATTGCCCATTTCTGATCTCTTTCTCCAAGACTGAAGTTAACTCTCCCTCTCTTTTTCTGCCTTTCTCTATTTGTCTCTGCTTCTGCCTTTGCCTCTGAATCTAACTTTTCTTCCATCTCTTTCCTCATTGTTTTCTCTTTTTGTCTTCATACCCCTTGTCTCATGATCTTAATTCTCCATTTCTTTCTGACAATGTCCCTGTCTACCTGTGTTTTTCTGACTTTTTTCTCCCATCCCTTCCAAGTACCATTGTATATTCTCTTTCCTTCCATGCCCCTGTCAGTTCAATTTAATAAGTTTGTATTAAGTACGTATTATGAGCAATCTGTACTGTTGGGTGCTGGAAATACAGAGACAAAAATGAAGCAGGTTCTGCTTTTAAGGAGTTTCAACTCTATCAGGAGGATATAATAAGTAAATATCTTTGTCTGCTTCTCCTTTCTCACTTCCATTCTCTCATCTTCAATATCCCCAGAGATGAAGCAATGACGTTTCTACCTACAATATGGTTATCCAGGACCCTATCCACTGTGCTACTAGCTGCCCTTAGGTTTGAGGATGTGACTATGAGTATGAGAATATGTGACTGTGTGTGTGTGATTTTGTGCTCAAGACAGAGGTTGCTGAGAATTTGTGAATACTGTATTTCTAAAGCAGATGCTCAAAATTCTCTTGTGAGAGTATGGTGTGTGTGTGTGTGTGTGTGTGTGTGTGTGTGTGTGTGTGTGTGTGTAATTTTCTTCTAATATCTTTTCTGACCATAGCAAGAAAGCTCTTTGGAGGTAGGGTCTTAAACTCCTGTTACTGACTAGTCTACAAATGCTTAATGCTAAAACAGTTATAATCTTTCTTCCAGAAAGAGAGTCCATGGAGCCCCCATACACCCTTTTCTCTCAAATCAGGTCAGGGTTCTGGCTAAATCAAGGGAAAAGGATGGAAGTGCCTGGTAGGGTCCCTACCCCCTCCCTCTGCTTGTCAGCCACTGATCTGTTCTGTGTTCCTATAAATATTTACAAATCCCAGTTGCTGAGAAGCAAGACATCTTTCCTCTGGCTGAAGCCCATAGGCTGTAGGCTTAGCAGGGAGAAGCTAGCAAGAACAGGAGGTAAGGAAGGAATGTAGCAGTGGGGGGTGGGTACCAGGTTTCTCATCTCGGATGGATTTGAGCTAATACCATGTGCTCCAGCATCTCTGTGACTTGTGGGGTGACAGAAATCTAGATTCCCCAGGTTGAGAAAGGTTACTACATTTCTCCCTTATGTGGTATCACATTCCACTTCCTACCTTTTGGAAATCTCTGTGGCAGCTGTCTCCCCTCCTCTCTGAACTACTCAGGTCCATCCTTCTGCTTCCAGGCAACTATGACAAAGCCTCTTCCTCAGAGCTTCCCCCTCTTAAAAAACAAAACAAAACAAAAACCTCTAGAAAATCTCTGGGATACAGTGTTATTATCTCACAATCTTTAATGTGGCCTTTAGGGCATCTCCAATTAACTCATCAACAATCTTCTAAAACAAAACCTTAGAGAGACACATCACCTAGGCTTGAAATCAGATCATTCAAATTTGGGCACAGAGACTGACTTGCTATGTGATTCTAGGCAAGTCACCTAACCTGCCTGTCTCAGTTTCTTCAACTGTAAAATGGAATAGTAACAGCACCTTCTTCCCAGGGTTGTTTCCAAGATCAAATGAGATAATATTTGGACAATCCTTAATACAATGTCTGGCACACATGTATAACTTTATATCTTTAATTTACTTATCAATAATATATATTATAGTTATCTTTCCTGATATCTTACACTCTTGTTAGACTGTAAGTTCGAGGGCAGGGGCCATGTCTTTGTATCCATTCTAAATTGCTTAATTTGTTTATTTGTGTAGCATAGAAGATAGAGGGCTAACATTAGAATCAGAGAGACCTTGTTCTCAATCCTGTTCCTGCTACTGACCAGCTGTGTGACTATAGACAAATCATTCAATCTCTACGAATTTCGGTTTCCTTATTTGTAAAAATAGGAATAATTAGAGCACAGGCTATAGGAGCAAATGAGATTATCTATGTGCTTTTTAAAATGACATGCTCAGTAGAAATGTCAGTTGTTAAGATAATGGTTGATGATGTTCTTCAAGTACTTTCTCAATTTCTTCTAGTGCTGAGTTCAGCCAAGCCCTATATTCCAGAACAATTCTCTGCTTCCCTGATGAGGTGCCCTCCTCATTTCCACCATTCAAAAATAATGGAGTTTCAGGGCAAACTCAGGCTCCAATATTTCCCAGAATCACTACAGTCTTAGGGCTGCCTGTGTAGACTCCCTGTGTTTCTCCTCCTTTTCTGGAAAGGACAGAGTTAATAACTGCTCCTCCTGGCCAGTATCTAATTGTCCAAGTTGTGCCCATGGCTCTGGTGAGAATGATGGGGAGGTAGGAAGGACTGGAGACCTCAGGCTGTAGAGCAGAAAGGAATGAGTCAATTCTCCATTGGTAGGTTTGGACATCTCTGTTGTAACAATGATCCTGAGGGTGAGGGGAGGGTAGAGCAGGGGCGGAGGTGGAGCAGATCTGCAGGTGAGTGGGAAACGGAGACTCTTTTTTTTCTCTTCCATTCTCCCAATATAGTTTTCTTCAAAAAAGAAAACTTCAGTTTCCTAGGTTGGGATAGAGTGGGGATGGGTGAAAGGTGGAAGCTGAGACCCCAACTTTTCCCAGCTCCCTTAGCCTAGATTAGGAAAGATAGAAATGGGTTGGGGAGAGATGGAGGCGAATGGCAATGAACAAGAAATGAGTTGAGGAGAAAACTGAGATGAGGAAGTGAAGGGGGAGGAGGAGGAGCATAAGGCTGATAAATAGGGTGAGGTTACATCAAGTCCTTGATGGTTGGCTTTTTCCCCCTGAATTTGAGAGAAGAGACCACAACCTCCCTGCTTCCCAGAATTTGGGGTAGAGCATGGGGGACCAGAATATGCTCAAGAAGAGAGGCCCAGGGGTGGCAGAGAAAGGGTTAAACAGATTCTGAAAATAACCAAGCCAAAGCAAAAGCTGAAGCTGGGCATGGTGAGTGCCTCTCCCGGAGAGACGGATCTATAGAGGGAAAAGTCAGTGCCGCTCCCCTCCCTGCCGCCCGCTGCCTGGCATTGGCTGCTAATTAAGCCTCCTCTCCACACCCCCTCCCCTTTCCTGAGCCGGCATGCTGAGGATCCCCAAGCACCATCATATTCTGAGAAGCTAAAGGCAGAGGGGGAGTGGGGATGGGTAAGGGTGGTCAGACGCCTCCCGTTTCATCCGAGGAGCCCAGCAGGACCTCAGGAAGGCTGTAACCCAGAGATCACAGGTTGGGACCCACACTCCCACTCTCAGCCCTGACTTGGGGCAAGCACAGGTACAAAAAGACAGACCAACCTAGTGGTAGGTGCTCAGTGAATCTTTGCTGCTGCCAAAGAGGCGAAGGAAAAAAGGGGTGTCTGTAAAGAATCTGGTGATGGTGGAGGAGGGCTGAGAACAGATAAGAAGCAAGTACACAGCTCAAAATGCCATAGAATCCATCAAAATGCTCAGTTTAGGTTATCCTAGAGGCAATGAATGGAGAAATCAGAAAGCCAAGCCATGCCCTCCCCTCTGAGAAGGAAGCACCTCAGTTTCCCTGGCTTTTCCATAACCGTGGGACGTTTGCTAGCAAGCATTTTAGCACAAAAACCCCTGGAGGGATAGGCAATCAATCAATCTTTTGCTTTGTTCGAGAACTGGCTCAGAAAAGGAAGGGGGCCAGTCCCTCCCAGCCTCAGCCCAGATCCCCCCAGCTTGCTTTAGCAGCTCTCCTCCCACCGTTGGTGCTCTTTCTGCAGGGTAACAAGGTATCCCAGAGGGGAAAACCGTAGAGGTGCTGTGGGAACAGGAGTCTGGGCCAGCAGAACGTAAGTACCCTAAAAGTAGACTGGAAGCTCTATGACTGTTTTTGTCCCTCTGTCCCCCGATGCCTGAAGCATTTTAGACACATAATAGATGCTAATACAGTGGAATGGATGCCCCTCACCCCCTCCAGAGAGGAGAGAGCTGGGACTTCCAAAAGGATAAAGGCTTTTCCTGACAGATCGGGCCCCCAAACATTTTCCACCACCCCACTCACCATTCCCACCCCCACCCCCCAAACTCCACCCTTTCCTAGAAGCCTAGCAGAGATCCCAGAAATCCATGAAAAACATTGCTCTGCTGCTCTCTTTCTTGACATTTGACGAGGTCCTCCCCTCCCCACCCCATCCACAAATACATCACCTCCCCTTAAATGCACACACATACTGGGATGGGGGTGGGCACAGGGAACTGGGGGCTTCGAGGATGAAGGGGAGGTCAGAGCCCTGTGCGGAAGGAGCGTGGAAGGGGAGTCGGGGATTCACATTCACCAGGGCTCAGCCTCCTGCTCCCAACTCTCTCCCTGTGAGTCGGAGGCATAATTGTGCTGCCTGTCACTTGTTCATAACGCTATCTGTCTCGGAGGCTGACCCTGTAACACCCGCCATTATATTGGCTCCTGTTGGGGCTGCAGAGCCTCATTACTTATACATGCAGCTTGGAGGAGCGGGCTGGGCGGGGAGGGGGGAGATGGCCCCTCTGATTAGGCAATTTTCCTGATCCAGGGCCTTTGCTGGGGGGCGGAGGGGTGGGGGGGGTGAGGAAGCTGTTTTCCCATCTGCTTTCCCTTCTCTTCTCCCCTGCCCTGCCGTCCCTACCCAGAGTAGGGGTAGGAGAAAGCTTGGGCTTTGGCGGGGGTAGAAGGGGGGACACACAGAGAGATGGCCTCCCCCTGCTGGTAGGATGAGAAAAGGATCCAAGAGCGAACAAGAGGGCTGAAGAATCCCGACTACTGGAGGGGAGGGGGCTCAGGTCCCCAGATGTTCCCTCGGCTGGCTTGAAGAGTCAACAGAAAATGGGCAAATCCCTGTCCCCTGCCTCCCTGCCCCTCACCTTCAGCATATATTCTTTGAGTATCATGAATAAGAAATTCACTAATGCCTCCAACACTCACCTCACCAATCTGAGACCATTAATCTGGGTTTTTTAGGATCTGCTAAAGTGCTTTTTTCTGAATGTTCAGCCATGTTTCAGGTGAGGCAAACGAGGTTTGGGGGACTAGAGAAGGGGAGATAGATACTCCAAAAGGTCAAGCCGGGTCTCTCCACCCCCAGAAGGAAAGGAGTGAACCCCTCATTCCCCATCCTTCTCTCCATAGAGTAGTAGTTCATATTCCAGCCGCCATACCCCTCCAAGTTTCCACTAAAATACATATGCTCACACACCATATATACAACACACACACACACACACACACACACACACACACACACACACACACATTCTTAGGGATTTCTCTGCAGCTTGGAACCTTGGGAGATTGGAAGGAAGAGTTTTTTGGGGAAAAAAAAAACCTGTCAGCATCATCACATTTAGAATTAGGACCCAGGGGCCTGAATCCCAGAACTTTGTTGAATCTTGTAAGTTTTTCCTGACATTACCCCTACTTAGATCACATCACAATCCCAAAATTATATACAATCATTTTCATTTCCCCAAAAGATAATGGTAAGTCATAAAAGGGGAGAGATGGGAGAGGAGAGGAGGAAGGCACCTTAAGTATTTTTCAGTTTGGAATGTCAGAGCTGGAACAGAGCATAGAGGTCTTATTTTCCCTCATTTTACACAGAAAAACTGTGGCCCTGAGAAGAAAAAATGTTTTGTTAAACTTTTATTATGGGTCATATGACCAGTTGGGTACAGTGAAAACTTGAAATCATGATTTCTGTTCCTTTTGCAGTGCACTTCCTATTATATTATGTCACAAAATCAGCATTTGGGGACCCAAACAGAAAAAACACCCCCAAAACCAAAACCTTTTTCCACCAGAGACCACAAGGGGGGGATAAAGCCAGTAGCTTGAACTGGGACAGAAGTGAGAAAGCAGAGATGGATGAATGAATGAAAGAGAATGAATGAATGAACCTGACAAGGAGCCTCTAGAAGGGAATTTTTGTGTTTCAAAACTCTGCAAAGCTGAAAAATGTAAAAAGACTCAATTTTATATAATTTCCCCCTGAATTTCCCCCCAATTTGATTATATCCTTAAACCCTTTTTGTGTGCTGATAGACAGCAGAGGATATGGAACAAAAGGTATCACCAGATAAGACAGAGAAAGGAAGAAAAAGGTCAAGATGTAAGCACCTGATCTTTTGATTGATAAACTCCTGTCCCTGCCTTTTAACCCCAAATGATAACTGCAAAGAGGAAAACAAAGACCAGTGGACAAGGCAGAGTTATCAGACACCCAAGAATACACATCTTAACATTCACACATATTCATTCAAGTTCACTCCATCATAAGCATTCACATCCACATCCCAACTCATATTTCCTCAGAGTGACAAATATTTTTATTCTCCCTCGGCTCCCCTAAATCTTTTGCTGGAATTATGAGCAACATAGGGAATGATGGGAGGTGTTGGGAGACTTCTTTCCTACAATCAAAATGTAGTAAAACAAAACAAAACAAAAAACCTCAAAGGGAAGCTGAAAGCACCCAGCTCCTTGTCCTTCCCTGGTTCCTAGATAAAAACACAGCTAAGCTACCAGCTGTGTGGTTTTACTCCCCAGTATTCATGTTTCTTTTCTACTAACCTGGGTTCCCAAGGGGGCAGTCCATCTAGGCAGCAGGAAAATTTACCATTCCCTCAATTGGAAAATGTATCACTCTCATTCATGTCTTTGCATGGACTATCTGCCCTTCCCTATTTTTACAAATTCTGTCTCTTCTAAGGCTTAGCTCAGGTACCACCTCTAGAAAGAGACCTTTCCTGATCTCCTCCTTCCACATTGCTCTCTCCTACAATTATCTTTTACATTTAACTATGTTTCATCTCATTTCCTTCCAGTAAACTGTAAACTCTTTGAGGTCTCCTTGCAGCTCTTGTCTTTGTACCTGAGGCCCCTAGTATAGTGCCTGTACAAAACATACCTAATGAAGGCTTGTTGGGGCTGTAAGTGGTTTTGAGGAGTGAGCAGGTTAGGCATTTAAACTGCTCAGTTCCTATTGCCCCAGTCAAAATATGGAAGAAGAAGATGTGTCATTTCTTCTGTGGCCCAAAGTGTCCTTTGGAGGAAGGCTATATTGATCAAATGAGATAATATTTATAAAGTGATTTGCAAACCTTATACTGCTATATAGTAACAATTACTGTTATTGTGATCAAATTCCATTCCTGGGAAATAATAATAATGATAAGTGATACAATGATAAATGATATAATTGATAATGATAAATAATATAATAAATGATAACAGTATTTATACATATTATTATTATTGTATTCTTCTGCCTGGCTGATCTTAAGAGACTGGGAAGGAACTGGAATGGGTTTTGATACAAAGAAAATGATAATGATAGCTCACATTGATAAAAGGCTTTATGGTTACAAAGTATATTACATATATTATCTCTTTTTCTTCTCATAAGAACTCTATTATTGAAGAAGCAGTATTGTATAGATTGTAGATTATTGGTCACAGAATTAAGCAGAACTATGTTCCAATCCTGCCCATGGCATTTACCAATTGTGTGATCCTGACTAAGTCACTTTAACTCTCTCTAAACTTTAGGTACCTCTTCTTTAAGATTCAATCACAATTGTAATACCTATGTGGCAGGGGGTTAAATGAGATAATCTATGTAAATTATTTTAAACACTTCATAAACACCAGCTATCATCATCATGGGTCAGCTAGGTGGCACTCTGAGGAAGTGTGAGTTGAGATGTGCATGTGAGTTCTTATGGTGGGGTGATGTTGAATGAATATGTGTGAATGTGTTAAGGGGTAGGATGACTTTGCCTTGTTCATTGCTCTTTGTTTCTTTCTTTGCAGCTGTCATTTGGCGTTAAAAGTCAGGGAAGGAATTTATCAGTCAAAAGAGCACCAAATCTGGAATCTCAGATACTTACTAGCTGTGAGATCCTGGGCAAGTCACTTAACCCTGTTTGCTTTAGTTTCCTCATCTGTAAAATGAGCTGCAGAAGGAAATAGAAGACCACTCCAGTATTGTTGCCAAGAAAACACCAAATGGGGCTATGAAAACTTGGAAATGACTGAACCACAAAATCATCATCATGCTTATTTATAAAAATTTAGGGAAATTATTATAATTCTTGGGCGAGAAAACTTTGAAAAGAGTCATGAAGTAGTCAGGATTTCACAGCTAATAAAAGAGAGCCAGAACTTAAATCCAGGTCTTCTGACTAAATCTATGGCACTTTCTACAACACCAAAATCTGAAGGTGGTAGAGTGTGGCCCCTGTCTAGGGTTCAAAGAAAGAATCAAGTCAGGGAAAGAGACTGTGACCTAGGATCTGGGGCATTATTGATTTGAGGATTTCCAGGCTGGGATAAACTCATCCAAACTAGTCAATGATGGCCATATGATACCTGACCAACAGGTTCCCAAGCTCAGGCCTCTGCTGTTCCCTCTTCAAAGACAAGAGGAGGAGTAGGTTTTCTCTCCCCAAGGCATATAACCGCAGCCCTCTTGAGAGTCTCCAGTCCTGCAGGGTATCTCTTTCTAGGATTTGGACAGAGCATTCACCCTTACCCATCCAGTTCCTTGGAGGCAACAGAAGCAGTGCTGGCGGCTGCTATTGGCCCAGGCTCGAAGGCCAAGATGGCTGTTAATTAAAGTGCTGGCACCAGATCCTCTCTGCAAAGTTTGAAGCCGTTATTTTCCACTCCAGCGAAGCGGGGAAAATCCGGCTGGGCTCACAGAGACGCCAAGCTAAGCCAGAGGGAGCCATCTTTCGGGCTGGGGGCTGGGGGGAGGGACCACCAGAATAAGCTTGCCTTTCCTTAGTGGCATATGTTGTAGGGGCATCCTCCCAACACCAGTCTGGCTGGAAGGGGGAGAGTGGTCAGAGGGAGGGATGTCTCTTCTAATAGCACCTGAATGGAGAAGAGAAAAAGAACATTATACAGAAGGAAACGTGAGGGACAAACCCCAAGGATTTTAGGGGAAAAGGAAGATATTCTGAGCAGTCAATTTGGGGTCATATTGGCAATACAAGTCAGAGAATCATAGCAAGATAGATCTGGAAGGAGGTTTAGGAGATTTTACTTTAAGAAGTTAACTTTCTATAGAGCAAACTGAGACATTGAAGAGAAATTAAAGTCACATGATCACTAAGTGGTTGGGCAGGAACTTGGGCATTTGGTATTTTGATTTGAAATCCAGGGGTCTATCCAGTACTGCAAGCTGCCTCTCCACGTGCTAATTACAATGCAAATTTATATCTAGTGCTTGAGTCAACAGCTCATCCATTCTTACCCATAAGTCCAAAGCTCCAGCTAGCAACAACTAGGTGAAGTCTAATGGGAGTTTTGTTCTCCACTCCTGAAGGGGAAAAGTCAGTTCTTCTGACTGAATAGCACTGCCTTCTTTCATCCATCCTTCCTTCCTAGACTTCAACTGACATTCAGCATCCCATTATCTCTGATAATTTTCTGGTACTTAGTCCCCACTTTGGGAGTTGAGGACCATTTAAAATGCTCTCCAACTCAAGACTTGGGGAAAAATACCTGTACGGATTTTGAAAGTTTCCAAACTTGGGACTAAATAAAGTACTGCTCTTTGGTCAAGAAATCCAGAAATTCCTGAGAAGAACTTGGTTCCTGGGGAAGAGTGTCTTCCATCAGAACAGGGAAGGGTGGAGTGTAGAGAGGAGTTTAGCAATCTCAGACCCTAGTGATTTCTCAGGGACTTGCTTTTTACTCCCTGGACTGTTTGGAGAGGGCCTCTGGGGAGGGAAGATAGGAGAGAAGGGCACTCACCCTTCAGCCAGGCAAGAAGGCATCGCTTGAAATGGCAGGGCCCCTGTCGGGCAAGATAAACAGAGGGTGGGTGGGGGAAGCAGTAGAGCAGTGCAGCTCTGCCTCAAATAATGTGACAAATATTTTGATGGAAGGAGACACATCTCAGTTTATGCAACCTAAACACTTTAATGCAATAGAGAAAAGGGGAACAATCCAAACTTAATGGGAAAAAGGAGCTGAGTGATGAGATGTGGGAGGCTGGGGGTTTTGGGAGGGGAAGGGGTAGTGAGTGTGAGATTAACCCCTTGAATACCGAAGGGTTCTCTTTGAATACACTGCAGTCTTAGAAGGGCTTATGGCTTGTAGAAGTTTTTTTTTTTTTAATTGTTATTCAGACAGTTGGGGGAAAAGATCAAATAGGTCGATTCTGGGGAGGGGGGCATATCTACATTGATTGTAAATCAGGGGATGGAGATGGAGGGGGGCGCCTCTGAGGGAAACAAAGAGGAAGGGTGCTGGGAGCCAAGTATGGAAAGAAGGTGCTGGCGAACTGAAGGTGATGGGAAATGCCTCTATGTCTCCAGAGGGCGAGTGCCCCAGTGGCAGATGTGTCAGCAGCCTCACTGTCAACTCGGGATCAGGAGGCCTCTTCTTGAGCAACCCGGGTTCTTCCAGAAGCACTCAGGCTGGAATCAAAGCTTTCGACTAGGCGCTGATCAGTCAAGGCATTATTGATGAAACGTTGGTTTTCACAGCCGATTACATCTAAGTAATCCCATCTCGTTTCCGCACTGCGAGAGCCCCGGGCTGTGGCCCCTGCTAGTCGGACTTAACCCATCCTCGCTTCATCCCTCTCCCCTTTCTCTACTCTCTCTTCTCTGTCCTTCCTGTTCTCTGCCTTTCCTTTTCCCCCCGCTTGTCTCATTATCCTTCCTCTGCCTATCCTCCTGTCCTTTCCTTTCTCAAACACAAGAAGCGAAAGTCCTTTGAGAACCTCCAAAGCTCGGCACAAATGGAAGCGGATTGATATCACCATCACGACTATCTCCTTGCACTCATCACTCTCTTTGTCCACTTCAATTCTCACTTTGTCGTTGTCTCTCTTTGAGCTCTCTCTGTCTCTGTCTCTGCCTGTCTCTGTCTCTCCCCCTCTTTCTCTCTCCCCTCCCCACTTCTTTCCCTCTTCAAGAGATACACTTTGTTAGTCTCAATCCTGTTTTGTTTCATTATCTCCACTATTTCTGAGTCGTTATTGTTTTCCTTCCCTTGGTCACTTTATTCTTTCTCCTTCTTTCCTTCTGGGAATGTCTGTCTAGCCTTTTCCCCAACCCCCCTTTTTAGACTCGATTTATCCCTTTCTCTCTCTCTTTTTTTAATGTCTGTTGGTTTCTTTCCTCGCCTCTTAGCACCCCCTCCTCCTCAGCCCCAACCCGTTCCCCCTCTCGGGAGGCGGGTCCCAGCCTCCCGCAGCCCAATTGAACCTCAGCCCCGCCCGGTACTCTGCCTCTCCTCCCGCCTGCAGAGTCCGGGGGAGCGGCCGGGGGAGCGGCCGAGGGGGCGGGGCCCGGCCGAGGGGGCGGTGGCCGAGGCAGCTGTAGGAAATCGGAGGCGGAGAGCGAGCGGCGGCGCTGCTCAGTCCGGGCCGCGCCGCGGGAGGGAGACAGAGTGGGAGGAGGGAGAAGGGCCAGGCAGCGCCGTGCGCTCCGCCCGGCCCCATGCCCGGAGCTCCACAGGACCGCCCCTGAACACGGGCGCCCCACCGGTGCCCCCCCGCCCCGTTGGCACCATTGCCCCGACGGCGCGAC
Source organism: Antechinus flavipes (assembly GCF_016432865.1). Classification (NCBI taxonomy): domain Eukaryota; kingdom Metazoa; phylum Chordata; class Mammalia; order Dasyuromorphia; family Dasyuridae; genus Antechinus; species Antechinus flavipes. The sequence goes on along the minus strand of NC_067401.1, from coordinate 141,113,845 downwards.
CGGGCGGCCCGGCGCTTGCTAGGCTCCGCGCCGGGAGGAAGACGCTGCTGGCGGCCGCAGTGGGAGTGGTGATGCTGCTGGTCCTGGTTGTGCTGATCCCCGTGCTCGTCAGCTCTGGCGGCCCCGACGGCCACTATGAGATGCTGGGCACCTGCCGAATGGTGTGCGACCCCTACCCGGCTCGAGCCCCAGGCTCCACCACTGCCGCCCGCCCCGACGGTGAACCCCTGAGCGAGCAGAGTGGTGCACCCCCGCCCTCCACCCTGGTGCAGGGACCCCAGGGAAAGCCTGGCAGAGCCGGGAAGCCTGGACCCCCAGGACCCCCAGGAGATCCTGGCCCTCCGGGTCCCGTGGGCCCGCCTGGGGACAAGGGTGAGCCCGGAAAGCCAGGTCCCCCTGGGCTCCCGGGCCCTGGAGGCAACGGTGCTATCAGCACTGCCACCTATACCACGGTGCCCCGGGTGGCCTTCTACGCGGGCCTGAAGAATCCCCACGAGGGCTACGAGATCCTCAAATTCGACGACGTGGTCACCAATCTAGGGAACAACTACGACGCAGCCAGCGGCAAGTTCACGTGCAACATCCCTGGCACCTATTTCTTCACCTACCACGTCCTGATGCGAGGAGGGGATGGCACCAGCATGTGGGCAGATCTCTGCAAGAACGGGCAGGTGGGGACCAGGAGAGGCTGGGACTGGGCTGGAGCGGGGAGAAGGGCAGGGTCGTAAGAACGGAGAAACTTTAGCACAGGGTCACTGAGCTAGGTGGGTATCAGGGAATGGGGTGGGAAAGTGACTGGCAATAGAGTTCGGGCTCTGTGGTGCGCGCTGTGTAGAAAGTAAGAAACAGGATTTTAATCCTCTTTTGCTTCTGTGACCTTGCGTAAGTCAGTTCCCTTCTCAGGACCTCAGTTTCTCCCTCTGTTTAATGAGTAGATTGGCGTAGATGATCTCTAATTTCCTTTCTAGGTGTAAGTCCTAATATCCGAGGAGGGGAACGACAGACAGGTGGGCACTGAGAGTGAGTGGGGAGGGCCCAAGGGAAAAACCGCCTAGAGATGGGATCCTCTTTTGGGGAGGGGGGGGAAATTGGAGATAGGCGGGGCCAGAGACGGGAGGACTAGGAGGCAGGAAAGAGGAGGTACAGTGAGCTTCGAGATGGGAGGGGACAATTAAAATAAGTGAAGCTGATACTAGGACCAAAGCGACTTAGGATAGCCAGGGCACACAGGTCATTAGATCTGGAAACCCACCCTCCAGGTTCCAACAGCTCTTGGGAGCTTTCTAGCTGACCTTCTTTCAGAAGGAAGATACTGGGTAAATCAGCACCCAGCCCTGTCTCCATCCCTCGGGACCTAGCAGTGTAATCCCTATGGGAAAAGTTTCCCTTCCAGAGACAGGGTTTGCGGGTGTCTGAGTTCTGCTGCAGTTCCTCTCTCCTCCTTATTTGCTTGGAGGGGGGAGGGTGGCATCCAAATATTCTGCCCAGGAGAATCTTTCCCCTTTTCCCCGCCTACTTCCAATCCCCAGGAGCCCATAAATCTGGAATCGAGCTTGGAAATGCAAGGAGTTGCTGTGGCTGCCTTCTTCACCTTGGGGGAGAAGGGAAAGAGGAAGATCTGAAACTCCAAAATTCTAATGTCATACCGTGTCCTGTTCCAGCTCCCGAACCCATTCCACAATCATTCCTTTGACCCAGTCTGGGCTGAAATGTCTCTTATGGCAGTCCACTGAGCCTCAGATAGTGTGGGCAGGAGGAAAGGGCTCTCAAGCAACTAATTGTGCAGGGTGGGAAAGGAACACATTGGGACCTTAGTTTCAGTTTATTCTTTTCTCTCTAATAGTCCTTATCTTCTCAGACTGTGCCTGCCTCAACTGAGGCTCATAAGTTAAAGGTGGAGGGGGGTGGAAATCAGGAAAAAGTCATAGTGGTGTGTTTGTGTCCCTGTCTCATCTTTTCTCACCCTTCTTTCATCTATGCCTTCAATTGCTAAATTGGGCAAGTTAGGCTCTACCCTACGCCCCTGTAAGTGGTTGACCTTGATTAGAATACAATTCTGCTTATTAATCACCAATAAAAGATTCAGCAATGTCACCTTTGAATGCTGAGATCTGAATTTCTTCTTTTTCCCAAAGAAAGTTTGAATCCAGAACCTTTCAGGGGTGGGCTTTGGCTGTGAGCCCTTGTCTTTTCAAGACAAATGAGATACCCACCCTCCTCAGTCCTGCCCCATCATTGGGTGCCCAAGGGGAAGTGTCTAATGCTAAAAATACACTAATATCACTTATGGAGAAATAATGACAGCTTACTTCCATCACTAAACAGGAAAATAGCCTTACTTCCAAGCAAGGGGCATGGTGCGGGCAGAGCCTGGTAAATCAGGGCCCTACTCTTTGAGATGGCATATGGGGATGGTTCAGGACCAGTGAATGACTCAGGGAAGCAGGCAGTGGGGGAGGAGATAGTCCCACCATTTCGAGGCACAGACACTTTTAGTCATGTAATCCTTTCCTATAACCTTAGCCACATCATCAGTCCCTAGATGCCTAGTACTAACCCTGACACATACTTCTCACCCCAGTCAAGCTGTTCTTTTGTAACTGTTAATCATATTCATTTTAACCCGGTTTGAGTGGGAGGAAATCTAAAGTGATGTGCCCCAAGCCAGCAGCCCCTCCACCTTCCCCTCCCAGAACAGCTCTAAGATGTGGCTGGGGTCAGCCTCATAGGAAGATATAAGAGGAAGAGACAGGGCAAGGAACAAAGGTAGGAGGAGGGAAAGGGGACAAGGACTGAGAGGGGAAAAGAAAAAGAACTGAGGAGGAACTGCAGATTTAGAGATGAGCCAATAGGGAAAGAGGAATTCTACTCCCCCCCTTCCCCAAAGCTTGAGAGAAGGCGCTTCTATTCATTCTCCAGGAGGTGGTCTCTCCTGAGTCGTCATTCTCCTTTCTGGGGGTGTCTTCCTGGATGCTCATTTATTTCTGCTCTTGGCTGCTTCTCATATCTCTGAGGTCCATCCTGCACTTTTTGCTTTCCATTTGTGGATGCTTCCATTTCCCTCAAACTCTTCCATCTCCTTGACCATTATTCCATGCCCCTGAATTCTCTCAAAGGAAGGAGTGGACATTAGAGTTAAACTTGGGGAATTGTAGATCCCCAGACTAGGTTCTTGGGTGCAGGGGGTAGGGGTGAGGGATCATGGTGGGATGGTAGAGGAGGAGATTAAGAGGAAAGGGAAGGAGGAAGTGTATTGTTGGCTCTGACCCAGCCATATGTTAGTCAATGCAGTTATAAAATAGAGGTTTGTTCTACTGACTACCCAGGCATTTATAAGGGTTAAAGAGAAGAACTTTAAAGATATAAAAGGGTATGGAGGTCTAGTAGATGTGGAGCATAAAAAGGAATTGGGCACCTGTGACTAGTATCAGTTACTAAAAGAAGGGGGATTCTGGCCCAAATTCTGCTACTGTGTGACGGTAGGAGATTACTTGTCATTTCTGGGCCTCTTCTGAATAATGAATGGGCTGTACTAGATGATCTCTAAGGTCCCTTTGAGCCCAGAAAATCTGCAATATTGATTCTAATATTGTTGGGTTGTGTGCATTTTTTAATAGAAAAAGGAAAGAATTTTAAATTGTGGTCTTTAGAGGAGACTGAGGCAAGAGTTAGCTTAATAGAGGAAGGCAGTATAAAAAAGATCTGGCTTCTTTCCTTCTAAGGGGGTTCAGGAGTGTGTGTTTTTGCCCCTAAAACTCAAAGGAGGATTCAGCCATGACTGGTGACCAGAGGTGGACGATGTCAGAGATATGGCCCCAGAGTCCATTTGAATAGTGTTGGAGGGGAGGCAGCCCCAGAATCTCTCCAAAGCAAATGAATACATTGTCAAATAGCAAGCAGACTAGAAACAGGAAATCCTCTCACTTTGGAATTAAACTTATATTTGATTCCTGATTCTCCTGTCTTTAGCTTGCTGGTTCGGTTGGACTCTTACCACCCACAGGTTAGAGGCCAGTTCTATTTCGGTTGACATTTACCCTAGGCTAAGGTTAGCTTACTCACAAGATTGGAATAGAGATCTTGGAGAGGCTACCTGAGAAGCCACTCTTATACTTCTAGGCCCTTAGTAGGATCTGCTTGATGAGGAAACAAAGTATTCACTCATGAGTCAAGAGACTTAAGAGATTTAATGTCTGGCTTCCTTAAAGTCTCTATTTAGGTTTAGGGCACGTGAACCTCAAAAAAGCCTGTTGACCAACGGAGGTTTCAGTAAATCACAAGTACATTAAAAAATTCCTGAAGGAAATATGATTAGATGATTATCCATTTTTAGCATTGTTTCTATGGAACCAGTAACATTATTTCACCTTTTGTAGGCCTAATTCACAACATGAAGTTTTCATCTGAATCCTAGAATAGCAGGACCTTAGAGGCAATCTAACCCAATCTCTCACTTGACAGATGAAGTAAATTGAGTCCCAGGGATATTAACCCAATCTACTTAAGCAGGAAGGGGAAGTACAGACTTGAAGTCAGGAAGATATGAGTTAAAATCTGCATGATACACTTATATCTTATTTAAACCCAACATGAATAACTTTGTGATCCTGGGCAAGTCACTTATATCTTACTGAGCCTCAGTTCCTTTATGTATAATATGGGTAATAAGATTCACACATGATAGTATATATAAACTTTGCAAACTTTAAAGTCTTACGGAAATGCAAGTTTTTATCATATTCTCTATATCATTGTCAACAAGTAGTCATCCAGATTCTGCCTGAACATCAGACATCAAGCAAATGGGTCTTTTCTGTTCCCTTTTCTGATCTTCCTTATCATTCAGTAATCCCAAATCCCCTTCTCCTTTCTATATCTGGGTTCCTGATTTTTGAAATTCAGTTTCCTATCCTGTGAAATAGAAATGGGAACAGCACGATCTTCATGTCTCATTAGACAATTAAGATAATTTCAAGAGCAACCATGGTAATTAATAAGTAATAATCATAATATTTTTAGATGCCTGTCAGATCACCAGGAGATTTCTAAAGCAAGATTATGATATCATTCATTCAGCAAATATTAAAATGGATTTGGTTATTAAGAATACACTGTCATAATGAATTAAGAGCAGATTAATCTGAGTAATAAAAATAAATATCAGTAATGTGTTAGCAAGAGATAACAAAATGAGTACATAATTATAAATGACACTAAGATTATGGAGAGAACACCAAAAGTTATCTGCTTATTTCTCTGGAGTGCTCAGCATTTCAAAACCTTTCCCCAACATTAAACCTCTCCAAAACTCTTATTTCTTTGTTTTATCAAAAATCTAAGCTGAAAATGTCAGTGACTAAAACCAAAATTTTCTCACTCATCTTCCCAAATAGAGAAACTGAGTTTCCCCTTCCTATTCTAATCATTTCCTGGGTTCAGCTGGAGAGTGATTGTGAACCTACCCAGAAGTTTTTCTAGTGACAACTTTGAATATATCAAGGAATAGGGACCCGAATTTGCACATTAAATGAATGGCATGTAAATATATGCAGGTCTGCTCCACCACTGACCTGTATTATTTCTTTGAGCCCATAGGAGGCAGTCACTTCTCTGGCAATATTCTTCCCCTTAATTGGCTATGTAGGTGAATAAATTGGAGAAACAGTGGATTGGGGAGAATTAGGGAAAAGAACCAGATTCAGGAGGGGCTCATTTTGCTCCTTAAAGGTACTCTTAAACCTGGATAATGGGCAGGAATAGTAAACTAAATGCTTCTCTTGTGGCTATGAGGTTGGCCCTAAAATTATTTCATCCCTCTACACTTATTGAAGTGATCCCTGATCCTGGGATTCAGGCTCAGGGTGATCCCAACTGTCCTAGAAAAAGGTAAAATAAGAGCTCTTATTTTTCACCAAGGCCATAGGCAGAATCCTCTACATCTACAACTCACTTCAAAACAAAGGGAATGCACGTCAGGCAAGAGAGTAAGGACAACCCTTCACAATGGACAGTGGGGAAATGGTTACTCTTCCCTTTGTCATCTCATCTGGTGAGAGTCAGAGAGCATCAGATAAGTTTTTGTTCAGTTTTAAGTTTAATACCTTTATACACCATTTCCCATATGTCACTTTCCCCTTTAGGGACCTGATCAAAAGGAGATGACCTTAACCTTATTACAGATTGAAGGCAGTTGGACCTGAGAAGGTTAAGCAGTGCATTATCCCCATTTTACAGATGAAACAACTTGCTCATAGTCACATTTCTAGTGAGTAGCACAGCTGGGACTCCAACCCAGGTTGGCTGATTCCAAGTTTAATACTCTTTCTAGTTCCTTAAGTTGCCTTCAAAAACAAAGGACCCAACAGACTCTTGATCCCAAAGAGGGAAAAAATATACTTGTATGCCCATTCTCTGCACTGAGCTGCATTTCCTTTTGATGTCTCTTCACTTCTATCCCTGAAAGAAAGGAGTCAACTCCAAAGCTGGAGAATCTTAGAGGAAAGAGATCACTTGGCCATATAACCCTGACTATGGGTTAGGTGGGGTCCACAAACTGAATTCTATTCCTAACTTCCAGGGACTTCCATTTGAGTGAAGAAGTGGAAGGAATTCCTCAGCCTCATTCATCAAAAAGCATCCTTAAAGTCTCCGTATAGTTTTTAAGTTAGCTTTAAACCAGCATCCCCAAATTATCCTAACAAGTGAAAGAGAAAGATTCTATCTGAATCCCAAAGTGTAGCAATGAGTAGACCCTGGCTTATGGAAGTGGGAGAGACATCCCTGTTCTTCCTCTGAATCATTTCCCTCTGATAAAAGTGTTACCTTTTGTACATATAGTAATGGAAAGATCAGTGGACTGGGAATTAGAAGCACTGGATTCTAGTCCTTACCACCAACTAGCAGGCAAACCTTAGATATATTATCATAAACTTTGAACCTCATTTTCCTTATATGTAAAATGGGAATAATAAACATACTCTACCACTTCGCAGGTAGATTGTGAAGGGGAGGTGAGATTCAATGATAGTAGGCAAAAGCCCTTGTTTGATTGTAATATATATATGTATATGTACACATATATAAACATATATTACTTTTATGTAGAAGAAATTATTACTTTTGGAGGGGAGGATGATTAGGAAAGGGATAAAGATGGCTTTTTAGCTATAAAAGCAGAATGCCATCCTATCCCCTTTTTTAATCACTTGGGAGTTTGGAGTGGCAGGAGAGGAAGAGAAAAACTTTAAATTGTTCTGATTCCCTACTCCTTCCCTGTAAGTAGTTAGATCTGAAGATAGAATAAAGAATATCAGAGCTAAAGAGGTCTTACAGATGGCTTGGTTCAGAGTTTTATGAAAAATACAGAGCGCCCTCCCCAAAAAAAACCTGTCTTCAACTCTCCTCTTTTGCACCATTCTTATCTACCCTCTACCTTGCCAAGCAAGCCAAAGAGGAAGATTCAATTTTAAATCCAAAGTACAGCAAGGAGTAGATCCTGACTTGGGTTTTTGGGGAGTAGGAAGGAAGAGATCCCCTTATTTTCCTTCCATTTGTTTCCCTTTGGTCAAGTAAATGAAAAAATATTAGAGATCAGACCCCTGAAGGAGGGAAAAAAGGGGGCCATGGGGATACTCTACCTCTTTGTCTTCCAGAGGTGCCGCCCAACTCAACACCACACTAACTGCAAGAGTTATGACATTCATTCCCCTAATTTCTCTCCCCCGTTTTCTGTCCCTTTCCCTCTCCCTGTCCTCCATTCCTTCACCCTTTGCCTTTTTTTCTCCCTTTCCTGTTATCCCTTCTTTTCTCCTGTACACCCCCATCTTCTCTCTGTATTCTGTCGATATTCCTCTGCCCCTCTCCTCTCTGTTCTCCTTTCCCTATTCCTCTGCCCCTTTTCTTTCCTCTCTTTTCTGTTCCTCTCCCTGATTCTCTCCCCCGGTTTCTCTACCCGAACTTCACCCCGGCACCCAGGTCCGGGCCAGCGCCATCGCCCAGGATGCTGACCAGAACTATGACTATGCCAGCAACAGCGTGATTCTGCACCTGGATGCTGGGGACGAGGTCTTCATCAAGCTAGACGGCGGCAAGGCGCACGGCGGCAACAGTAACAAATACAGCACCTTCTCCGGCTTCATCATCTATTCCGACTGAGCCGGGACAGAGCGGGGTGGGGGGCAGGGCGTCTCTCCCTCCCTCGGCCCTTCCCGACCCCTTCCTCCCCAAGCCTCGCCCTGGGGGCATTTTCGGAGCTATACTTACACCGAAGCAGGCGAGTAAAGAGGGAAGAATGTCCCCGGTCTCCTCCTGCCTCCTTCCCCACATCCCCAGTTAGACCCCGAAAGGAAGGGAGGGGCTAGAGGAGTGGAGGATGGAGGCAACCTCAGCCTGCTCTCACATCTGGAGCCTTAGGGGCCACCAGCTATGCGGCCACAGACCAGAGCCCCGGAGTAGCTCCAGTTCACAGACCGCTCCCTTTGGCCCCGGGGTTGTAAAGATCTCCCCTTCCCCCTTCAGCACTGTATATATGTATAATACGACTGTATATTGTCTCGGAGTGCCGCGTCCCCCTCCCGATTTTCCCAATCCCGGGGGAAGGCTGGAGAGGAGGAATTATCAGAAGGTAAACCTCTCCTCCAACAGGGGCTCCTCCCGTTTCCTGCCTCCCACCCTCGGGAGGTCGAGGTCGGGGTTGCCCAGGACAGCTTTCCTTATCCCCTGATTCCTTAACCCCCAGCGATACCCAAAGTCCCTGGCCCGGCTCCGCCGCGCCCCGTCTGACCAAAGCTATAATAAAACACACACGTCCATTCCGTTGGCTCCTGCTCCGGTCCGCCCGAGATGGGGAGGCTGAGTGAGAGAGGGGTGGGAGAGGGGCGCCGTGTGGCCCTGATTGACTCCTGAGAGTCGGAGAGCCGGTGAATGAAAGAAGGCCTAACGCCCGAATGAGAAGTGAATATCTTGTTTGTGAAAGGAAAAATTAGGAGCAGGTAATTTCTTCCGGCGCTGATCTTCTCTGGCTCAAACGCTCTGGGTTTTGATGTCAATCTCCTTTTGCGATCAGTGTGCTTGAGACCCGATAATCTGGGAGAAGCACTCTGTGTATTCTCCTTTACCTTAGAGATCATCTTGTCCATTCTCTGCCTTTACTAGATCAACTCATACAAATGAATAGGCCTTCAGCTCACCTTGCAGGGGTCCTGTTCCCCTCACACCCAAAGTTTAATGTGAGTCACTCAGAGCAAAGAATTCACAGGGGGAGGGGGGGACACAAGCAGTGAGAGGGGTTTGGAAGTCAGGTCTTACACCTAAAGAGATTATTCATTTACTGAGTCCAAGGTAGAACATCTGGCCTTCTAAACTTAACTCCACCTACAGCAGGTCTAGTCAGAGGGAAAAAGTCTGGTATTGGGGTCAAAGCTATTTGTTGCTGGATATTCTTTTTAAGAGATATTGGTGCCTTTTGGTTGTTGTTGTATCACATTCATTTCCAGATCTATCCCTCCCTCCTCCACTCATTCTTTCAGGAATATATATCTATATATATAATAACATATAATATATATATAATAACATATGTGTGAGTATATATATGTATATATACTCACACATATGTTATTATTCATATATTGTTATATATATAGTTGCCACTATATCAACACACACACACACACATATACATTTACATATATTCCATGTAATTCCAAACCCAGAGTCCTAGCCCTCTCCCCAACTCTGAAATGAGGGAGGCCTATGGTATAAACTCTTCCCTAGGACCAAACCTGATTATTCACACAGCATTGAGTTTCATATAAATGCTTTTCTGTTTTCTTAATATTCCTTGTTTCTTTCATACATCATAATATGTTTAGTCATTCCCTAATCAATGAATGCTTATTTTGTTTTCAGCATATGAAGGGTTGTAATTAATATTTTGCTATATAGAAAATCTTTCTGCCTAGGCCAGCTGTTAGAAGGGGGAATCTCTGGATCAAAAGTTATGGACAGTTAAGTTATTTTCTTAGCAGAACTCCAAATTACTTTCTGGAACAGCTGGACTAATTCATAGTTCTACCAAATGTACATTAATAAGACATTCTCTCCACAGACTCTCTAACATTGACTATTGCCATTTTTGGTCATCTTTCAAATTTTCTAAGTGTAAGGTGAAGCCTTAGAATTATTTTAAATTAGCTTTTTTCTTATTTGGAGCAATGTCAAATGTTAATAGTTTATAATTCATCTTTTGAGACCTGTTCATTCTTATTTTTTGATTCACTTTTCTATTGATGAATGGCTCATGGTCATATATATTTGGGTTAATTCCTTATCTTGGGTATCAAATTCACACCAGAGATATTTGATAAAAAGGTTACTTCCTTCCCGCACTCCACCCTGCAACAGACAATTTATCCTCTTATCCTAGATGAATTGAGTTATTTAAAACCTATTGGTCTTGTTTCATAAGTCTACCAGGAGACAAAACTAACTAAACTCTGTGTCACTGGTTTTGAGTTTAGCTGAAGACTAAAAAGAAAGAAAGAAAAAGGGATAGTTAAGTCCAACTGGATGTACAAGGAGGTGGGACAGAGGGGGAGTAATGAGAAAGGAAAAGTAAAATGCAGGAGTAGAGACAGTTTGGTAACAGTGCTGGGAGTACTGTCTTTCCCCAGATAAGAGGTACCTCCAGAATTGAGTCCATTTTTATCAAGATCACACAGATCTATCCCAGAAAGATATGGCATTTCCAGTAATAAAACAAAGCACAAGCATATTAAATTTTCAATTATCTACCCTAAAGGGATAGTAGTAAGGAATGAATTAAAAAAACATACACACAGGTAATGTAGAATTTAGTTTTATTTGCCAATGGAGAGCATTATTATTTTTTTCATTTGTGAATTTCTTTCTAATCTTTTTGACTCAGGCTAATAATAAAATGAATTTGCATTCTCTGAGTATACCCACATAGAAAGGGGATTAAGAAAGGGAACTTTCAACATTTGTCAGGGACAATTCAGACCTCAGGGGTCTCCTATTCAGGCCTAGAAGACCTCACTTTGTGTAGATAACTGGTTCCCCCATAGATTTCCTGTTTGTGATGAGATTATGGCTATCCCAGAGCTGGGCATTCCAGGCATCCACAGCCCTTCTGCCTTTGATAGAGCTGTTCTATTTGGCAGTCCAGAGGGCAGTATAGAGCGGGGGAAATGGAATCAGACCTGGAATTCTAAATCTGGCTCTGACATCAGTGATATGACCTTAGGCAAGTTATTTAACTTCCTTTCTGGCATTAATTTCCTCATCAGTAAGGGGAAGCAGTTAAATAGATGATCTTTAAGGGCCTTTCCAGCTATGACCTTTCCTATTCATCATACTTTTTTTTTCCCTTGGAAGAATAGAAATGGTATTATGGCAGACATCACCCCTGTTTAAGCCCCCCAACTTTTCAGTTGACTTTGGAAGGTTAGAATAAGGAAGATGCAATTTCAGTTACTATAACTAATAATAACCACAACAATCGCTGGCACTTATAGAGTATTTTAAGATTTGCAAAATACTTTATAATTATTATGTTTTATTCTTAGATAGGTACTATTAAAATTCCCATTTTACAGTTGAAGAAATTGATAAATGACTTGCCCAGGGTCACACAGCTAGAAAAATGTATAAATCTGAATTTGAACCCCGTTCTTCAGGATCCCAATCCTTACCCCCTTTCCAGAGTGCTGTGTGCCCTATGGCACCATCTAGTGGTCATGTTAAGAAATGTATTTCTAACATTCCAAACTCACTTTTTAAAGTTGTTGCTATCTTTTATTTTGATGGCCTGTCCCTTTTCTCCTCTAAAGAGACAGTCATCTATCATACACACCACAATATTTTTTAACAATAGCTTTTTATTTTCAAAATACATGCAAAAATAGTTTTCAGCATTCACCCTTGCAAAATCTTGTGTTCCAAATTTTTCTCCTTCCCTTTCCCCCTCACTCCTCCGCTAGATAGCAAGCAGTCCAATATAAGTTAAACATTACACCAAGTCTTTAAAACCCTTTTCATTATATTGGTATATACATCTCTATTTCAACATTGCCAAAAATTGAGGTTTGGTCATGTGCACACCCTACATCTATTCCCTTCTGTAATTTCCTAAGGTCTGGGTTAAGAAAGAAAAATTTAAAAACAACACCTAAAAGACAAATGTGTCTTCACATGTGTATTGTAGCTGTTGTTTTTAAAAATCTCCCTTCTGCATTCTCTGTCTTTCCAGCCTTCTCTAATTCGTCAACCATCCAGGGTCCCAGAGATTTCAGATCTCCAGAAGTCACAATCTTCATTTGTCCCTATCATCACCCAAAGGGGATTGCTGTCCATCCTACTCCTAGAACCACCTCACCCTTGGTCTTTTAGCTACCTTGTAAAGGAAGGGGATGTCTAGCTCTCAGGAGTCCTCACTGGCCAAAAGATGGAATATATCTTTTTGTTGTTGTTGTTAACTTTATTTTTTTAAAATAATAGCCTTTTATTTTCAAAATATATCCTGCAAAGATAGTTTTCAACATTCACCCTTGCACAACTTTGTGTTCCAAATTTTTCTTCCTCTCTGTCCCCCATCCCATCCCCAAGAGAGCAAGTAATCTATGTTAACTATGTGCAATTTATGCTGCACAAGAAAAATAAGATCAAAAGGGGGAAAATGAGAAAGAAAAAACAAACAAACAAACAAAAAGAGATGAAAATATATTGTGATTCACATTCAGTCCCCATAGTCCTTTCTCTGAGTGCACATGGCTCTCCATCATGAGTTTATTGGAATTGGCCTGAATCACCTCATTGCAGAAAAGAACCAATCCATATGATCAAATCTTAAAGAAGAGGTAATTGAAATTTAGAAAGGGCTGCTTACCCACGATCACACCACTAATACATGTCAGAGGTAGGATTGGAACACAGCTCAGTTTGATTCCATGGCGCCATCTAGTTGTCCTTCCCACCATTATTGACACTTAATTTCTGTATTGGGAGTCATGGGTCTGGAACCCCAAAAGATCTTAAAAGTTATTTAAATCTCATCCCCTCTTTTCACAGACAAGGGATAAGTGACTTGCCCTCGTTCACACAGATAGTAAGTGACAGAGCTGAGATTTGCTGGTCAGGGGACTCCAAGTTTTTTTTTCCACTGGATGACCTTACCATCCCAAATCCAGCTCCATATGCCATGGTCCTTGGAACCATTTAATTTAATAAAATTAACTTAATGGTGGTTTTTTTTGTTCTTTGTGGATTTTAGAAGTAGAAATCTGAAGAGTCCTTGCTAATCCTATCCCCATCTCCATCCCTTATTGCCTGTTCAATCCTTTGCAAAAAGCCAGATTCAATAAATATTTGTTGAATTAATAATAATAGATCACATGAGTAAAATGCTTTAAAGTTCAGCTTAGTACAGTCCAATAGTCTCAAGCTACTTTATAGTTTTAAAAATTACTGAAGATCCCAAGAGCTTTTGTTTATGTGGATTATATTTATCAATAATTCCCATATTAGAAATGAAAATATCTTAGTTATTATTATAAAAATAATTTTGATCTTGAAGATGCCTCCTTTTCAGAGGGTCCCAAAATCTTATTTTGAGAACCTTTGGGTCAGCTAGATGGTGCAGTGGATAGAGCATCAACCCTGGAGTCAAGAGGACCTGAGTTCAGATTTGGCCTCAGACACTTAACAATTACTAGTTGTGTGACGATGAGCAAGTCACTTAATTTTAATTGCCTTCCCTCTCCCCCCAAAAAAAGAAAAGATAAAGAGAACTATTGATGTAGGGAATAGAGAGTTCTCTCTGGAGAGAGCTCTCTGTTATTAGTTTGATAACCCAGGGTAAGCTTCTCCATAGGATTATAGAATTACAGCTGAAAGATCCTTGGAGACCAATTACTTAAAGACCAATCTACTCATTTATTATCAGTAAATATTTGATTCGTACACTTGTTTTATATACTTATATACCTGGGGTCATGTAAAAATTTCTTGGGTGAAAAGAGGTCAAAATGGAAAAAGTTTAAGAAGCCCAGCACTCTGCCAGTTAGCTTAACATTTTTTAAGTCTCAAGCTCTTTATTTGAACAAATGCCAGGGTTAGATTCAACTAACTTTATGATCCTTTCCAGATCTAAATCTGTGATACCAGAACATAACATTCCGCAGGTCAACCCTATGAAACAGATATGCATGAAGCCCCATTTCATGATCTTTGCCATGTGTACCCCACAGCAAGGTTCAGGAGTAGTTGAAGCCTCTTTCCATTGGTCAGTGGAAGATGCCAAAGAATACTTTGGAATAGCTGCAAACTATATAAGATAAAGCCCTCCCCCCCCCAAAGGGATTTGGTTATTCTGGAGCCAGGATGACAATAACCAAGCCATGATTAAATCATGAAGATTGAACTTCAATTATTCCAAAAAATATCTAAAGGCTTTTTACATGGAACCCTGCTAGGTACAGGGCCTCCAAAGACAAAATAATAATAAAACTTCAGTCCCCTGCATTGAAGCAGCTTAAACTCTATGGGGCAGGAGAGTGGACACAAAGAGAATAGATAGGTATAATACATGTATAATCCATGTCCCTAGAGAATTCCAGCTTCACAAAGCCTGGGGCTAATCTGGGGGACTGACCCCCATAAGAATTTCTGCCACTAGGACTTTGTTCTCATCTGTAATTAATACAAGAAAATTTCCAAAAGAAATTTAGATATAGTTTGTGTTTAGGTTTCCTCAAATGTGGGTAAGAGAATTCTTGATTGAATGTACAATTGGGTATTGGGAATGGGATTACTTTTATCTCATGTCACAGAAAATACATAAGAGGCCTATGATCTAATAGGCAAGAACAAACCAAGTATTTATTATGGACCTACTATGTACTATGCTAAACACTTTGGAAATATCTCATTTGATCTTTACAACAACCTTGAGAGGTATGGGCTATTATTATCCCCACTTTACAGTTGAAGAAACTGAGGTAGATAGAGATTAAATCACTTTCCCAAAGTCACATAGGTAATAAGTGTCTGAGATCACTGTTGAGTTCAGGTCTTCCAGAGTCCAGATCCAGCACTTTATCCACTGTACCACCTATCTGCCTCAAGAGAGTAAACAAATAATACCCATTTAAGTGAGGAGGATTCCCACTTCTTTACTATCCCTGACCTACATTTCCCTTTATCCTAAGGAACATGTCTTTGGGGCGGATGCTAAGGTGAAACTATGTCATTATAGAGAATCCTTCTTTCTTAGAGTTCTACAGTCTCCCTAAGATTCATGATATCATCATGTGGTTGAAATTCCACTAAGGAAGCTACACATACTTAAGAGTTTGCCAAATAAACAAGCTCCTTCTCATCAAACCTTCATGATCCAAAGCACTTACTGGTTTTATTCTCCTAGAAGGATGTTGCAGAGGAACCAAGTACACTGGAGTTTTCTTTTTCCAAGTGGCACGCTGTTTCAGGAAATCTCTCTGAAGGGTCTGATGTCCAATTTAGGAACACTCAGATTTGGGATTATCCACAAAGCAAACGAAAGGCTAATGTTTCTCTGAACAGAAAGCAAGGTTCTGGGACCATACTGTCCAAGATCAAGACCAGGATCAAAACTATGTCAAGATTCAGTAACAGTCCTAGAAGGGAACAAGGCACATGCTTCTGCTGTAAATCATCACTAAGTGGGTAATACCTTTGATGTACTCCAAAGAGGGAGAGTAAGATACAAAGGAAAAGACAGAGTTTGTTTGTATGTGTGTGAGAGAGAGAGAAACAGGCAAACAGACAGTCAGACAGGCAGACACAGAAAAAGAGAGACAGAGACAAAGACAGAGAGAGAAAGGAAAGAAAAGGAAGGAAGGAGAGAGGGAGAGAGACAGAGAGGGGGGAGAGACAGAAACAGAGGCAGACAGAGACAGAAACAAGAGTGTAAAGAGGGAAACAGAGACAGAAACAGAGAGACAGAGGAGGGGAGAAATAAAAGGGAGAGAAAGATACACACACACACACACACACACACACACACACACACACACACACAGAGAGCTTACTTTTACAATAACTGTTTATAGGCCAAAAGGAAGAGTGGTTTATCCTGTCAACCAGTAATAAAGAGCTCCCTATATCTTATCACTTGCCTCTCCCCAAATGACTTTCACCCTGCAATTTCATCAGGTTGACTGGGGAATTTAAATTTGACCAGTGATTCTTCCACTCTACCCTCTTTACACAGGATTACTTGCAAAGGAAAAGACTTTAACAATTCAGAAAAATCAGGAAAGTCTTCCAGTAGGAAGTGGCACCTGGATTGAGCCATGAAGGAGGAATGAGATTCTGGGAGGCAGAGGGGGTGAGGGAGAATATTTTGGATCTGAACTTGAACAAAGACATAGAGGCAAGAGAAACATTTCATAAACAAGTTTGGCTGAAAAGTAGAAAACAGGAAGGCGAGTAACTGTGCTGTAAGAATTAGAAGGAAAGAAGGAAGGGTTAACATCAATCTTAAGGCTGCTCAGCCATCCCTCAATGCCCGAACGCAGTTCCCACCCACTCTTACCCTAGCAGGAGAAACAGGGTTTATTTATATACAAATGTCCATTGGCACACTGGCCCTGGGCACAGTCAGTGAATCAAATCCTTCCTGGGAATGCCCCAGAAGATGAGGACTATCTCTATCCTGGAAGGAAATTGTGAACTGAATGCTGGCCAGGGAGAGTGACGCTGGCTTCCATTCCTTAAGGGCCACTAGTGAAGAAGGGACTCCTATTTTCCTTCTGCAAATCTATCATCTTCCTGGGAGAAAAGTGGAGAGACTGAATCAGAAGAGCTTAGAGATTGCCATGTAGCCACTCTAACAGTCTCACAGGACACCTTGCTTTCCCGATTGTAGATTTCCTTTCCCTGAAAACTGGTCCCAATTTACTTCATTCTCTCCTCTCTGATCACCTTCTCTACAAACTGCCTCCCCATGGTGTGTAGAGCTTCCCTTCCTACAGTTCTAGAACCCTGAACCACGATCAAATCAATCATTCTTGAATGTGTGTTAAGCTACTTCTACTCACCATCCCTGTAACTTTCTGAACCAAAGTGTCCTTTTCTGCTTATCTGCTCCTAAGTTCCTTGAGGATAGAAAATAACTGTGCTTATGTGTGTGTATCCCCAGAATGTAGCACGATGTTTGGCACATGGCAAACACTTGATAAATAGTTTTTTATTCATGCATTCATATCTTCTGGGGAGAAAGAACTGAAGTGTGGATTATAACTGCCATGGATAGATTAGACCCTTTTTCTGGACTGAAGGACTTTGAGTGACTTTCCTTTTCTGACTTTCTATTCTGCCATACCACCACCACCTTCCAGCTGTGGCCATTTAATAAAATTAGGTTAATGTTTGTTCATTCCCTGTGGGGTCTGGAGATTGAAATCTGCAGGTCCCCACAAACCCAATAAAACCCCTAGCAGGTCAGGATGGATCTGGAGCCTCAGTGGGAATGGTGATTAGATTAGTAGACTTGCTTCCCCTACTCCCAATCACCCTGTCAAAGCCCCCAGCTCTTCTCTAATGACCACTGATGGCTTAGAATTAGTTAGCCGCCCCACCAGGGGCTGCTCAGGTGAGAAGTGTGGAAGCTACCCGTGGGGACCACAGGCTTTCCTAACTTAATTAGAAAAGACAAAGGAAAGGTGCTTTATTGTTTCTCAGAAAGCTCCTCTGAGTCTGGGGTCTTTTTATATCCTGATGAATGGTAGACCCTGAATACTGTTTTTGGATAAGAAAGCAGATGCTGGTAGAGATGAAGCCGTTTGTCCGGGACAGGTAGCCAAGGCAGAGGTGGATCCAAAAAGAATTCAAGATATCTGATTCCCTCCAAACACAGAGCTTTTTTCCTTAAACTACACAGCTCAGCAGCTATCTGCAGAGGGGAAGGGAGGTCCAGTAATGCCCTCTGGCCTTATAATGCACAAGTATTTGTGAAATGACTACTATTTCTGGGCACTAGAAATATTAGTACAATGAATAAAAACAGTTCCTATTCAGTGAGCCTCCATTCTTGTGGATCTTGGATCTAGAGAGGAGAGGGGTCTCAGAGACCGAGGACTCCAAACTCCTCATTTTACAGATGAGGTAATCTGAGGCCTATCACGTTCAAGATAGTAAGCATCAGAGATAGAATTTGAAACCAAGATCTCTGACTTAAGAAATAATGCTCCTTTTCATTGAACTCCAATATAGTTCCAGGGAAACAAGACAAGGACCATCTCCCTCAGTTTGAGAATTTCTCATAGGCAGAGACTCTATTTCCCCCATTGACCTGGGAACATGAATTAGGGCACTGAGAGCTCCCTAACGACAATCTGTCTCCCCCCTTAGACAGGAAGCATACTGAGGGAAATGATGTATCTATTTCCCCAAACACATCAAGAAGATTTTAAGGGCAAGGATTTATCTTTCCCAGAGTAGAGGCTATCTCTAGAGATAGACCCAGAAGTGTAGTTTAGTGGTGAGGAGATGGAGGTAGGGGTGATATGGATGGACCGAATGCTCGATCATTCTACACTAGAGAATAAGTACCCTCTGAGGGTGAATATCATATTAGAAAGATACGTTATCAATTAATGAATAATCTCCACTCCAAGGTAAGGTATAATGAAGAAGATGCCCCTTGAGGCTTCCTTCGAGAGTAGAAGGAGGGATTGTACGTAGGGGGTTACAGTGTCTAGGTTGCTCACCGATGTAGGGGGCTAGGGAGGAGCAGCAGTGTTGTCCTATTGCTGGGGGCTTCCCTAATTGGATGACTTTGCAGGAAGGCCAGTCAGGTGAGTTCTACTCTCTGCAGCCGCTGGCTGCAAAACACATCCCGGATTGCAAGGTCTTAAGGTTAATTGCCTCCAATCTCACTTGCAGGAACTGATCTTTCATTTACTTCTCTGAGGGGAAGCAGCCCAGAGAATCAATCTGGGGGCAGGGGTTGCGAGGGACTGGGGAAGATGGACAGAATAGCACCTGCTTTGCTGGGGATTTCTAGATACATCAAACAGAGCAGGAAGTGAAGGCCCAGAAACGACCAGCCCCTTCTTTTAGGGAAAACAGCCTTGACTTCTCAGCTGTCCAGCCATATGTGGCCGAAGAGCCTTGAGAGTAGCTCTTCTGTGGATTGTCCCTCCCCTCTTTCTCTGTTCCTCTCGCTCTGATTACCACTAAAATTATCAACCCCCCTCCCCAGCCAGCTGTGACAGGTTGGATACCGTTAGCAGGGTTATTTTCACAAGTGAGGAAGGTATATTTGAAAATCGGAACTGGAGGTGTGAGCTCCTCTTTCCCTTCCAGGGACTAAACCTTAAAATCCTACAAATGAGGTGAAAATAAGGTGAGAGTGAAAAAAGGTTGGGGGTGGGGAGAGAAGGTTTTTGAGAATTAGGGTGGGAGGGAGGGAGAAGAAGGCAGGGTTGGGCAAGGTGGGCATCAAAGCATTCTTTACTGTTCCCAATCAAATTCCTCACCCTCGGAAATGAGAACCAGAGAATGTCAGAACCAGAAAGGATCATATAAAATAATAACAGCTGACATTTATATAGGCTTTCAAGTTTGCAAAGCACTTTAGATACATTATTTCATTAGATATTTACTGGGCCCTGGGAAGTAAGTATTGGTGCTATCTCCATTTTAAGGCTAGGAGTAGGGATAAGAACCAAGCTGTGATTTCATGGGTATAGGAAACACTTTTTTACCCATGCACTTTCTCTACAACTTGTAATTAGGGTTTTCTAGGCCATTCAATGTTTAAGTAACTTTGATTCAAGATCTGTTCTCTATCCATTGCACTACATTGTCCCATCCCCATTTTATATGCTAGGAAAGCACGGTTCATGAGATTAAGTGACGTGTCCAGGGTCACACATTGCATGAGACTGGAGTTTAGAATCTAATTTAGAGTTTCCCACTTCCTATTCCCAGAGATTGCCATTGTTTGTCCTTTATTCTCCAAGAGGATCATGCTATCAGGCAGGGGCTGCCATGACATGTAAGTGAGCTGGATTTAATCGAGGGAGGGCTTAATCTCAATTTAATCTCATTTTCCCCTCCAGAGCCACCATGGCAGGACATAGATTGAGACAACTGGAGATGGCCCTGTTACCAAGTCCATCATTCAATGAACGCCTCCAAAACTCCTCCCTCAGAGATTATCTAGTTCAATAGTCTCAGACCCGACCAAGGTCTCTCAGCATTAATTACTGACAAAACCAAGTCAGGTCTCATATTTCTGCTGCCATCCATAAACTTGAGTGGAATCCTTTGTGCTCTGTTGTCCTACTCTGAGTCTGAAATAGTGACTATCAAAGCATTTGGTGATTCAGTGGATTGACCTCTCACCTTAGCGTCAGGAAGACTGGAGCTCAAATCCTGCCTCCGATACTTCCTAGCTAAATGGCCCTGGCTCAGTTTCCTCAACTGTAAAATGGGAATAATAATAGTACCTACCTCCCAGAGTTGTGAAAATCAAATGAGATCATAATTGTAAAATTCTTAGTGCCCTGCCTGTCACATAAGAAGCACTTTATAAATATTAGCTATTATTATTGATGTCTTCTTCAGTGATACAGAACCTTTCCTAGGCACATGAGAAGAATAGAGAAGACACAGGCAGGAGATGGAGTGAAAAGAAATCTGGCCTTGGAAGCAGAAGAGTCTTATACAGGTTCTGACATTCTGTAAACTGTACTGTATGTTATTTTGAACAAGTACCTCAGTTTCTTCAGCTGTATAATGGGAATAATAATACTTTTCCAGGCTTAAGCCACAGGGTTGTTGTGAAGAATAAGTTCTGTATAGCTTGAAGCTTCATATGAATGTGAGCAATTGCTGTCATCTAACACAAGGAATAGTCTCTGGCCTCAAAGTACCAACCATGTTCTGGGAACAGAAATAGGTCTAGTCTGAAAGCAGAGTGGTGAATGGGGGATTGGGCCCAATTTTAAATTCTGGCCCTGCCATTAACTAGCTACATTAAGTGACTTTGGGGAGGTTTCTGTGCCTCATTTTCTTCAGCTGTAAAACAGGAATAATAACACTTTTATTATCTTCCTTACAAGATTGCCATGAAGAGAATACTTTATATGGTACAAAGCACTACACGAATGTGAGTTATTATTAAATTTTAAAGTGCTATAAAATGTAAGTTGTTACTGGAAATGATAATAATAATGATAATATAACTTTTACACAGTGCTTTAAGGTTTGCAAAATATTTTACAAATATTGTCTCAGTTTATCCGTACAACAGTTATGGGAATAGGAACTATTATTATCCCCATTATAAAGATGAGAAAACTAAGGCAGAGAGAGACTAAGTGATTGGCCTAGGATTACACAGCTAAGAGTCTGAATTTGAACTCTGATTCTAGGTCTGACGGCTCAGTCCACTTCATTATCAAACTGCCAAATTTAGGAAATGAATTAATATTTCATTATGTAAAATTATGTGAAAAAGATATTAGATTTTGTCGGGATAATCTGGGAATCTTGAACTGTGGTTCTGAGTGAATGATTAAATGAAAAGCATTTATTAGGTGCTTATTACATACCAGATATTGTGCTAAGCACTAATGATACAAATACAAATCAGTAAGACAATTCCTTGCTGTCAAGGATTTTATATCCCAATAAAGGAAAACTATACACATACACATGTGCACAAATTTGTATAAATATAGTGCCTGTACACATGTGCATGTACACATACATACATATTTACTCATTCACATACAACACACGTATATGTACAATGCACTATATAATACACATTGTACATATATAATTATGTATACATATATACATAATACACACAATATCTATATGTGTATATACACAAAACAATACACATATATGTTTATGCTTGT
The DNA here is from genome assembly GCF_016432865.1 of Antechinus flavipes. Taxonomy (NCBI): domain Eukaryota; kingdom Metazoa; phylum Chordata; class Mammalia; order Dasyuromorphia; family Dasyuridae; genus Antechinus; species Antechinus flavipes. Next base: position 141,091,907 of record NC_067401.1, on the reverse strand, counting down.
ACATATATATTCACGTGGACATACACACATGTATATACACATATATTTACACCTACCACCTACATACATATACACACATGCATATATAAAAACATATAAAATGCACATATACACGCATGCACAACCACACACATACCCATATGTTTGAACACATATACACACACACACATATGTGCATACACACTAAAGTTGAAAAGGAGGGCAAAAAGAGTAGATTTAGATTTGCTGATAAGACTTGGAGATAGCAAGATAATGCTCTGGTGATCCTGATTCCTGGTCAGATAAGCTGAGAAGTCACCAATCAGAGCCCAGAGTCCCAGGGTTGGGAATCCAGATTCCTGTGGGAGAAGAAGGCTAGAATACAGACAATGTAGTTTGGAGAAAACTGGGAAGCGTTAGGGAGATTTCTTCCTCCTTGTGCCCTCAGCCCTTCTCTTCTTCTATCAAAATTGTTGTCTATGAAGGGAGAAGGAGGAGAATAATAGAGAAGGAAAGATTTGAGTCTGACAGAAAACTGGCCAGCAAATGTTTGGGATTATCTCTCTCCTGGCCCTTTGTCCCCCTAACTCCCTGGCTCCCTGACCCAAGTGTGATGGAGCTCAGAAATTGGAAATAGGTTGATGGGTGGGAAACATAAGTCCCAGCTAGGTCCGTCATAGCATCAAAGTCCCAGAAATGGAGGTTCTATCCCATTTGAATGGAACTCTTCTATCTGAGCTTCCTTCTTTCACAAAAATCCAGAAAGAAACTTGACTCCTATTTTCCTACTTCCTAGCAGAATATGAGTCTCTACCCTAAGCTTCCTCTCTCCTAAGCATCTGAGTACAGTGAAAATTTGTTCAATTGATGTGGGATTTCTAGGAACTTCTGTCCTTTCAGATTAGCAGAGCACATCCTCATAATGACAGGCCCCAGCATAGTATTCAGGGACTTAAGACACTGCTACCTTTTTGCCCCAAGCAAAGCAAAGAAAGGAGGCTTCTTCCCAGACTCTCTGGCACAGTTCCAGGTGGCTTCTATGGGAGAAATGCTGTCAGGTTCCTTGGTCTGAGGCAACCGTTGATAAGTCAGGAAAAACATATGAAATCCAAGAGGGACCAGACTACCTGATCTGAAGCTAAGGTTTCATAAGATAATGAGTGTCCTTTCTGAAATTACCTGTGAGATGGATGCGGACAGAGCAGAAACCCCCTGAGACAATAGGCAAATATTGGAACCCTGTCACAGACAGCAAAAAACCATGAATTTCTGTGCAAAACAGGTATCTTTTTCATTGTAGCATCTGAGAACATTGGCTCCCCCTTAGCCTGACACTCCCAGCCCCACATAAGTCATCTAAAAATCTCCCCATGTTCAAAGTATCCTTTGTCTTCATATACTTAAAAACCACAATTCACAAGCCCCCCCACCATGTTAACTTTTATTAGTCATCCATAAGACATAACCAATTCAAAGAAAAGAAGTAACTTAATCAAATATAATAAGAAAGGCAGAAATAGAACAATTTCCCTATAAATTTTGGGCACACTGTGACACAAATACACACCCCACCAAAAGGAAGAATTGACACATCCAGAGAACATACATGAAGAACACACACCCAACATCTGTGACCAGGATATTCTCTTAGAAGGGAACTTATAGGAATATCATTGTCCTGTTCTCCACTGGATCTGCTCCTGATGCACACTGCATCCCACTATATCTCTTCTGCTTCTCACCTTCCTCTGCTGGATTGTTTTGGTCAGCAAGTATTTTAACAGTTAAGTGGCACTGTGGATACAGCAATAATTCTGGAGTCAAGAAGACCTGAGTTTAATCTCACCTCAGACACCCATTAACTGACTCTGAGAAGTTTTTTGAACTAATTATGTCTTCTGGATGACTAAGCTCTATCTACCTCAGTTTCCTCAACTGTAAGATAAAGATAGTGATAAATCCCACCTCCTAGGATTGTTGTGAGGATCAAATGAAATAATTGTAAAGCATTTTAACTTTATAGTGTAGCACAGTGCCTGTAATATAGTCAGCATTGAATAAATTCTTGCTCCTTTCCCGTTTTACTTGTTCCTGCTATGGCTACCCACTGGGTTTCATATGAAATCCTCAACTGAAATTCTACCTCGTAGCTGTAAAAAAAATAGGTTTTTCCAATTCTCTTTAACATAAGTACCAAGAGTTAAGTTTTAGTTCTTTTAGTGAGGAAGATGTGCTGGGGAGGGGGAAAAAAAATAAGGGAGAAGGAAAGCATGAGGAAGGGCGAAAACAAACATTTAATAAATAAATACCTGCTCTGTGTCAGGTAAGGCAGCTAGATGGCTCTGTGGATGGACCATTGGGCCTGGAGTCAGAAAAACTTGAATTCAAATACTTATTAGCTGTACAATTCTAGGCAAGTCATTTAATGTCTGTTTGCTTTAATCCACTGGAGAAGGAAATGGCAAACCATTCCAGGATCTTTGCCAAGAAAACTCCATGGGCAGTATTGGCATTATACAGTCCACAGGGTCACAGGTTCCGACATGACTGAATAACAATGTGCCGGGTACTGTTCTAAGCATTTAACAAATACTATCTTATTTGATCTTCACAACTACCCTGAGAGGTAGATGCTATTTATTATCCTTATTTCATAGTTGGGTAAACTGAGATGGAGAAAGGTTAAGTGACTTGCCTACGGTCACATTGTTGGGAAGTGTCTGAAGCCATATTTGAACCCAGGTCAGAATCCAATCACTGTGTCACCTTGGCTGCCTTTCACAGAACCACTCTCAATCAACAGATTTGGAACCCCTCTCCCACAAAAACCCAATACTCAATATCTTTTTTCAGCATAAGGAAAAAGCGACCTACTAGCTTTCAGAATCTTAGGCTTCTGGGACCAAGGTCTTTTGGAATACAGACCAGCCAGTCAGTAGATTAAAATCTTCAGGCATTTCACTTCTATTTAAACCTTTTCTTCCTGCTAAAAGCAACCCCATCCTTATTGCAAGTCTCTAACTGGTTTGTAATAGGCTGAGGCTTGATCCTATTCTCCCCAACAGACAATAACAATGTGGTATCTCAGATTTGATAGTGAAATGAAAACAAACATTTATACAAGATCTGGCAGTTAACAAATGGAAGGATATTCAACAAGGAGAACAGGGAGAACTCCACAGTGATTTGGCTGAGCACAGCTTCCCTGCTTTCTGGGTAACCCATAGTATCCTCAAGCGAAACATCAAGACACAGCTGGAGCTCCTTGTGGCTTTTTGTACTCAGGTGACCAGGAAGTCACATTAATAGCTCAATCCTCAGTTGAGTCACTTAAATCATAAAAAGAGTTTCAATTCCTTTTAAAGAAAAACTAGCCCACACTACATAGGATCATGCCTTAGGATATTGCTTCCATCACATGGCTTAGTAAAATTCCCTGAACTCCAAACTATATACAGCTCAAATAATTTAAGTGATTTCCTTTTCCATAAAATATTATCTATATCTGAAGGGCCAAAATTTTTCTCAGATTTGCCAAAATGTTTTAGCTCTCTCACATAAGTAAAGGAGTGGCACACAAGAGCAACAACAACAACAAAATTAGGTGGATTTGATATGAGGAATTACATTGCCCCTCTCATTCTCTGCTTTTATTTTGGTAAACTAAAGAGTAGAACTGGATTTTCAGGGATGGGGTTCAATTTTAGGAGCTATAGCAAAAATCAGCAACTTCCATGACTCATGTTATCCCTAAAATTGCTTCTTTGAAATTTCAGAATATAGTTCAAATAACCTGTCTTTAATTTCTACATAAGTGGGTAAAAAGAAACACTGATCCCTTATAAGCATTCAAGGTAACAATGTACATATCAAATATGTTATTATTGTTGTTGAGATATTTCAGTGATGTTTGAGACAACAGTCTTATCCTATCCCATAGGAAACACACACACATACTCACACACACTCATAGTAGTCCTAAAGTCCTCCAAATTGATAGTATCGTTCTTTGATCTGTTCTTTTCTCTGCCTCATCTAAGAACTTACTGTTATAAGCAAGGCAAGTCCTCAATATTCCAATGAGTCTCTCTCTTCTTCTTTTTTTTTTTTACCCTTTTTTATTAAAACTTTTTATTTACAAAACAGATACATGGGTAATTTTTCAACACTGACCTTTGTAAAACCTTCTGTTCCAAATTTCCCCCTCCTTCCCCCCACCCCATCCCCTAGATGGCAGGTAGTTTAATACATGTTAAATATGTTAAAATATATGTTAAATCCAATATATGTATATATATTTATATAGTTACCTTGCTGCACAAGAAGAATTAGATTAAGAAGGAAAAAAAACCTGAGAAAGAAAACAAAATTCAAGAAAACAACAACAAAAAGAATGAAAATGCTATGTTGTGGTCCACACTCGATTCCCACAATCCTCTCTCTGGGTGTAAATGGCTCTCTTCATCACTGAACAATTAGAACTGGTTTGAATCATCTCATTGTTGAAGAGAGCCACGTCCATCAGAATTGATCATTATATAGTCTTATTGTTGCTGTGTACAATGATCTCCTGATTCTGCTGATTTCATTTAACATCAATTCATGTAAGTCTCTCCAGGACTCTCTGAAACCATCTTGTTGGTTGTTTCTTACAGAACAATAATAGTCCATAACATTCCTATACCATAATTTATTCAGCCATTCTCCAATTGATGGGCATCCATTCCAGTTTCTTGCCACTACAAAAAGGGCTGCCACAAACATTTTTGCATATGTGTGTTCCTTTCCCTCCTTTAAGTTCTCTTTGGGATATAAGCCCAGTAGAAACACTAGCGGGTCAAAGGGTATGCACAGTTTGATAACTTTTTGAGCATAGTTCCAAATTGCTCTCCAGAATGGTTGGATCCATTCACAGTGCCATCAACAGTGTATCAGTGTCCCAACAATGAATCTCTCTTTTGCCCTAAAGATTAATATAAGCATCCATCCTGAAAATATGAGGACTCCCTCTGAAGGGAAATGAGCTTGGGATTGCTAAAGTAGCAATTACTTTTCCCTATCATATCCCAATAACTGATGGTAATAGCAAAAAGCAAAGACTAGAACTCTTGCTCTTCCACATCACAGCTTTAGTCCTCTTGCTGATCCTACAGCTTCAAGGACTTATGAACTTCATCCTGTTCTACCCAAGAGATTTGCACAGCCTCAAAAATTTCTTTTCTCTTTTTAGGAAGCTGGAAAGGTTTAGGAAACTTGAGAGGTTGCCAAAGAAGCAACCCCAAGTCTGGTACTATCCAGAAAAATTCCTTCTTTCTACTCTAAGACTTAATGGTGAGATTATGCTACCCAGGGGGGAAAAGTCTCTTCTCTCCAGTATTCTATGGTTTGAAAACTTTTACCCTTTGATCATGTGTTTCCTCTTATATGCTGCTGTTTCTTATATTAGCTGGTTACACCATTGCCTTTTCAAGGCAAATAACAGGAATTTGGAGAGTCCAAGAACTATAAGCAAAGGACTTTATGTAGACATAATATGCTTTCTTTCCAAAACATCAACTTGAGGAATATGCATAATGTTCCACATCCCTAGTTCCCACCTTCTGCAAAGGAAGTGAGATACAGTTTCTCATCCATTTTGGGAGGAAACTTTTATAATTTCACAGTAGTCAATTTTGACTTTATTATTCTTTCTATTTCCCATTGTGGTTTACTTTGTTTTTTCTGGTTCTGCTGACTTCATTCTGCTTCAGTTCATATAGATGTTTTGATGTGCAACTTCCATTTTCTAGATAAGCACAAAGGGGTAATCCTTGCTAAAATGTGCCCCCACCAGTATGTTTTCCAATAACATGCTAGTAGACTATATTAGCTCAGAGCATTTGTTAAAATAAAAACAATAAGGATAATACTTACAAAACATTACCAACATAAATCTAAAATATGTTCTCCCACAAATACACACAGCATCAATGGGAAGAATGGGTACAAACTTCCCATAAAACTTCATAGAAGTCTGAGCTATCCATATATCTAATAATTATTGAAATTTACCAATCAGGAGGCAACATCTTCCAACTTTCATTGGAAAATATAAACTAAAGCTCTCCATCCTTTAAACCTTTAAAAATTCTATATTTTTCCTGATTAACCTCAAGAATATCTCTTGTTCCCCAAGTTTCAAAGACCTTATGCCCACAATCAACTGCCTGTGTGATAGCAAATTCAGAAATGTTTTCCATAATCTGTAGATGTTGTTACTATATCTTTAAGGAGCAATAGCATTTTAGACTATTAAAATTTAAATTATCATTCGATGAAGAATCTGGGAGTTTAACTGTCATTTTAGAAAGACTAGCTATGATGACTGACAGAGAGAAAAAGTCTAAGAGAACTTAGATCCTGAGAGAACTGACTTTAACCTTTATCTTGCAAAGAAACTGAAAAAAATTTCTTTTATTTATAAACGTATTTCTATATTTGACATGTTGTTCAAGAAAAATCAGACCAAAAGGTAAAAACCATGAGAAAGAAAAAGTAAAGCAAACAAACAGAATTGGAAAATACTATGCTTTCATCCACATTCAATCTCCATAGTTCTCTCTGTTTGCGAATGGCATTTTCCATTCCAGGTCTTTTGAAATTGTCTTAGATCACTGCATTGCTGAGAAAAGCTAAGTCTATCATAGTTGATCATCACATAATCTTGCTGTAAATGTGTATAATGTTCTCTTGGTTCTGCTCACTTCACTCAGTATCAGTCATGAAAAAATTTCTTGAGAAAAAGCTTACGTTTGTGTCTGGAAAGAGCTAAATGGTAGAACTATGTTTCCAGAGTTGAAAAATTTTCACTTTAGGAATAATTACAGGTGCCTGGCTATAATCTTTCTCATAACTGATAGATTGTAAATAATCATATGTTTGTTTTATTATTTGCTACATTGTTAATAAATAGCACGGTAATTTGATGTTAACTTAACTCTAGGATATTGGTGGTATGTGGAGATAGCAAACATATCAGGAAAAGGTTTTTCTAGTTTATTTTTAAAAAATACCATTTCATATCCTGGGTGGAGCTCAAAGCTAATTATATAATTAATGAGAAATATATTAAAATTTTCATAATTAATATGGAAACATCAGAATATATCCCTTGATTACCTTAGATCCGAGATGAGAATGAGTAAGAAAAATGGCAAGTAGAGAATGGGGTAAAAAAGGGGTGATTGTCTTATATAGGCTATGAGTGAAAAATTCAATCCCCCAATCCCCTGACTATTGTATGTATGTATGTGTGTATATATACACACACATACACACATATATATGACGATTAAGAAACTTTCTAGCATGATTCTCTTCAACACTGAGATGATTCAAACCAGTTCCACTTGTGCAGTGATGAAGAGAGTCATCTATACCCAGAGAAAGAACCATGGGATCAGAGTATGGAACACACCATAGCATTCTGAAGCTCTGTTGTTATTTGCTTGTATTTTGTTTTCTTTCTTTTTGTTTTTCTTCCTTCTTGATCTGATTTTTCTTGTGCAACAAGATAATTATAGAAATATGTATACGTATATTGGACCAAACATGTATTTCAACATATTTACCAGCTGGGGAAGGGGTGTAGGAAGGAGGGAAAATTTGGAACAAAAGGTTATGCAAGGATCAATGTTGGAAAAATTACCTATGTATATGCTTTGTAAATAAAAAGCTTTAATAATAAAAAAATAAAAATAAGAAACTTTCCAGGCTTTGACAAACCCTTTCATCTGTCTGTCTCTCCTCCTCTGTGTCCCCACATTTCCCTTAATTTTGGCAAGAAAAAGCATTTCTCAAGGTTCTCTTTGAGCTTGGATTCTTGCTACTGTCTGACCTCAATAAAACCACTTCACCTCAGTGGGCCCCAGTTTCCTCAACAAGAAAATGAAGGTGTTCTAGAATGAAGGTGTTCTATAGGGCCCTTTTTCTACAAAGTCACAGGCCATGCATCTCCCACACTTATACATTTCTTTTTCTGGAAAACTGAATGTACACGTTTATGGGGAAGGGTGTTATGAGCTGAACTCTTTGGGGGATAGACTTTCCTGAAGTTCCTTGGAATTAGTGCTACCTCTCACCCCAATTCAAGCAATTTTTTAAAATTGCAAGAACCCCTAACTATTCCTCTGATAATAACCCCAAATATAAGGTAGTGACAAATTCTGACACTGCTAGTGGTTCTTTAATCAAGTGTGAAATTCTTTTGACAAGGTTAACTCCTTGATAAGGTGTGAATTCCTTACCTTGTCCTATATACTTGTTGCCTCATTAACACCTCATTGATGATCATTACTCCTCTTCACTAATTCCACATTCCGGCCAATTTGGTCTTTTTGAATTTCCCAGAGCTCAGCATTCCAACCCTTGCTTCTTTATCTCTGCATAAACTGACCCTGACCTGGAATGCACCTCTAAATTTTAGAATAAACAGTAGAAACTTGAGTGATATTGGCACTATAATGAGAGTTGTGGAACTATCACCACTGAAAGGGTCGGTTTCATGGATTGGCAAGCCAGTTTCTTACTACCTGCATACTATTGATCGAACCATAGTTCGGTTCATCTCTGCCTCTGCTTCTTCCAAAGCTCATTTTACGAGAAAGTCTTTCTTAATAAGAAGGAAGGAAGGAAGGAAGGAAGGAAGGAAGGAAAGAAGGAAAGAAGGAAGGAAGGAAAAGAAAGGAAGGGAGGGAGGGAGGGAGGAAAGGAGAAAAGGAGGAAGGGAGAAAGGGAGTGAGGGAGGGAAGGAAGGAAGGAGAGAAGGAAAAGGAAGGATGAAAGTATATGTGCATTATGATGTGCCTTAAAAACTAGGGATACAAAAACAGGAATAAAACAGCCTTTGCCCTCAAGGAGCTTATATTCTATTGGGAGGGAAATATTAAATGTATAGAAATGTATATATAAATATAAAATGTATACAGAGTAATCTCCTAGGAAGGAAAGGAGGAAGAAGGAAGAGGGGAGAGAGAGAAAAAAAGAAAGGAGAAAGAGAGAGAAAGAATAAAAGAGGAAGAAAAAGGAGGGAGGGAGAAAAGGAAAGAATAAGAGAAAGAAGGAAAGATGGAAGAAATGTGTAAAGGAAGGAGGAAAGGAGGTAAAGAAGTCAGGAAGAGGATGAGAAGGAAGAAAGGAAAAAAGGAAAGAGGGAGGATATAAAAATGAAGGAAGAAAAGAAAGAAAGAAAAAGCTTTTACTAAATCCTTACTTTGTGCCAGGTACTGCTCTAATGTGTTTACAAATATCTCATTTGATCCTAACAACAGACTTGGAAGGCAAGTACTATTACTATTTCCATTTTACAGTTGAGGAAATTGAGATAAACAGAGGTTAAGTGAATAGCCTAGAATCATAGTTATTAAGTATTTGAAGCCATTATTTGAACTCAGATTTCCCTGACTCCAGCACCCTGTCCATTGTATCACCTAGCTGGAAGTTGTTTATTTTCTCTCCCTCATCTTCAAATGATTAGTTATATGCTTATGTATATTTATATTTCCTTCAACCCCTAGCAGAATATAAGGTTCTTGAGGACAGATAATGGTTTTTATTTTGTCTTTGTATTCCTGCGTTTAGCATAGTGTCTTGTACTCAGGAAGTGTTAAAAATGTTTATTGAATTGGAACAGATTGATGATTTGAGGTCAGTTTATAGAAATGGCCTTAACCACTAGCTTCTGGTTTTTATATGGAGTAAAAGACACACTTCAAAAGATTGGGAGCCTGGAGAGCTAGAAGACCAGTGAGATTCACAACTTGCTGGAGAGAATTCTCCTTAGCCATATGTTCCCTCTAGTTTACCATTTAAAGAAGAGAACCAAGGTCTTAAAGGAAGTATGAACTTTAGGGAACTACTCTGCTCTTGAGATAGCAATTGAATGAGAAAGCTATAAAGGAAGAACTGGACTATTAGTGCTGTTTTTGGATCAAGTCACCCAGACACAGTAGAGGAGTTCCTAGTATTCAGGCGATCTGTATTCTCAGGGAATTAGTAAACCTGGATTTGATATGTACCTCTGATATGTCAATTAAATTTAGCAAACATTTATTGAGAACTTACTATGTAGGAGCAGGTAGGTGGTACAGTGAGTAGAGTACCAACTCTGAATCAGAAGGGTTCAAAACCAGATACAAGCTGTGTGGGCAAATTATTTAACCCTGATTTTGGAAGGAAGGAAGGAAGGAAGGAAGGAAGGAAGGAAGGAAGGAAGGAAGGAAAGAAGTATAGGAATAAAGTAGCCTTTGCCCTCAAGGAGCTTTTATTCTATTGGGAGGAAAATATTAAATGTATAGGTATGAATATATACATATAAAATATAAATAGAATAATGCATTCAATTACAACTGGAGGGATTTATGATAGCTTTCCTCTAAGATGGCACATCTTTGAAGAAAGTAAGGTATCCTATGAGACAGAGTTGAGAAGGAAGAGAATTTCAGATAGGAGGCACAGCCTGTGCAAAATCAGTGATCCAATAAAATGTGCCTATATATATATATATATATATATATATATATATATACACACACACACACACACACATATATATATATATATATACATATATATATATATATGTATGTATGCCAGGTATTATGATAAGCATTGGAGATAATGAAGTTAAAAGACAGTCCTTGCCTTGGAGGAGCTCATAAGTTCCAACATGCAAAAAACTATGTACAAGCAAGCTCCAGGATAAATTAAAACTAATCAATGGAGGAAGGCAAAGAATTAAGGGGGATTGGGAAAGGCTTACTATAAAAGATGAAATTTCAGTTGGGACTTGAAAGAAGCCAGAAAAGCCAGAAGGCAGAGGTGAGGAGGGACAATATTCCATTCATGACAGACAGCCAGTGAAAATACTTAGAGTTGGTAGATGAAGAATCATGTTTAAGGAGCAGCAAGAAGGCCACTGTTACTGGATCTGAAGGGGTGAGATGGGATTGTAAGGTATAAGAAGACTGGAAAGGTGCTAAGGGTAGATTAGGAAGGGCTTTTAATGCTAAATAGAGGATTTTATCTCTAATTTTAGAGGTAATAGGGAGCCACTGAAATTTCTTGAGTAGGATAGATGACATAATTGTACTTTAGGAAAACCACTTTAGCAGGTGGGTGGAGATGAAATGGAGTGGGAGAGATTTGTGACAAGCAGACTACTGCAATAGTCAGGCTGTGAGGAGATAAGGACAGCACCAGGGTGGGAGCAGCATCAGAGGAGAAAAGGGGACATATTTAAGAGCTAAGTCAAAGGTAAAATCAATAGGCAATATTTTGAATGTTAGAAGAGTGAGGAGGAAAAAGAGGTTTAGAGAGAAGAGTTGAGGATGACATCTAGGTGTCAGGACTGGGAGACTTTGAATACAGTTGAGGATACAAGTTTGAAAGGGGGAAGTTTTTTTGGAGAAAAACAAGGAGTTCAATTTTTGCTATATTGAGTGTAATATGTCTACAGAACATCCAATTCTTGAGATATCTGATAGGCAGTTGGATATGTGAGATTAGAGGTCAATAGAGAGGTTAAGGCTGAATAAATAGATTAAAAATCATCAGCATAGAGATGATAATTGAATCAATGAGAACAGACAACTTCACCACATGAAAAGTTTAAAGAGAGAAGACAAAAAACAAGAGATGGAATGTTGTAGGAAGAATAAGCAGGTTTGTTTACCTAGAAGATGATACGGAGGAGATTAATATGCAATATGGCAGGGAAAGGAGGCTGGAACTAGGATGTGAAAGGCTTTAGATATCAAAGAGATGAGTATGTATCTTAGCCCCATAAGGTAAGAGATCTAGCCATTGGAATGTCATGAGCTGGGGAGGAAAATGGTCAAGCTTGCAATTTGAGAACATACATTTGGTGGCTATGTGGAGAATGGGCTGGAGAAAAGAAAACGATGCTCTATATAAGTATGGAGACCAATTAGGGGGCTATTGCAATAGTCCAAGTGAGCGGAGAAGAGGGCCTGAACTAGAATGATGACATCTTGAGTGGACAGAGAATGGATGTAAATGCATTGTAGAGGTAGAATTAGCAATACTTAGAACTGATTTGATTTAAGGGGTAAGGAAGAGAAGTCAAGAAAGACACTTGCAGGTTGCAAACCTTGGTGACTTGGGAAGATAGTGATTCCCTCAACAAAACAAAGGAAGTCAGGAAGAAGAGAAGTTCTTAGGGGAAAGATAATGCATTCTGTTTTGGATGTGTTGAGTTTGAGACGCCTTTGGGACAGCTAGTTGGAGATGTCCCATGGTATGGAGGATTGAATTTCAAGGGAAGGACCGGGACTAGGACATTTTCTGTCTGTGTATTTTTGGCCTAATTATTACTCTTCTCTGAGCCTCAGTTTCCTTATTCTGACTATGGGAGCCCCAATACTTTTACTACCTCCTAAAGGAGATCATTGTGAAGAAAACTCGTGCTAGCTTTGAAATGCTATTAGAAATGTCATTTTATCATCCGTCATTATTAAGATGAATCTGAATTAATTGCTTCTGAAAATATGTCTGATTCTGAAGGAACAACTTCATGACACATCCTGCTGACTTTGGTAGCTTCTCCTTAATAGCTCCCAATCCCCCTCATTTTCTCCCTGAGTTAGTGGAAAACGGTTTGTTTAATACTGCTTCACTCTGCCATCTTGTGGTCATTTCTAGAAACTGCACCTTTCCTAGAGAGCTGGAAGGAGCATCCCAGAGCTGGGACTCAGAAGCATCCCTTCTCATCAGAAAGGAATCATAGGACCACAGACCTAGAACTGAAAGTTCAAATAATCAAAATAACCAAAACTCACATTGGACTGTGATTTTTTTCTCTGTACTGTAATGTACTGAACTGTAATGATTTTCTCATTATACTGTGATTTCCATGACAGCAGAGACTGGTCCCCCCCCCCCTTCTTTATATTCCCAATGTTTAGCATACTCCCTGGCAAATAATAGGGGCATAATAAATGTTAGTTGGTTGACTGAGTAACACAACGTTTCATGTTTACAAAGTGATTTCCCCACAATAACTCTGTAATGGTACAAATAGAGTTGTCCCCATTTTACAGATGAGAAAATTGAGGTGATTTGCCCAAAAGGAGTCACGTAACTAGTTGCCAGCAGTCAGGGTTAATCTCAGAACTCCTACTATACGGTACTGTTCTTGTTGTTTAGAAATTTCAATGGTGTCCGACTTTCCATGATCCCATTTGGAGTTTTTTCAATCTAATGATTTGAATGAGGTATATGGTATGATTTGCCCTAGGCTTCGAACTCTAGTCCTACCCTGAAGTATCAGTGATTGTCCTGTTCAGAATATTTTGCGTGTGAACTTCTGAAAGCCTTTCCACCTGGATTTGCTCATTTCAGCCTGATAGAAGCAACTGAGAAGTAGATATGTCACATATTATGTTTATTATATAGATCAGGCTCAGAGAGATCATTGGAAGGAACTGTAAAGTTCATCTGGGGATTTCAGAAAGGCCTGGAGAGACTTACAGGAACTGATGCTGAGTGAAGTGAGTAGAAGCAAGAGAACACTGTACATGGCAACAAGAAGATTATATAATGATCAATTCAGATGGTCGTGGCTCTTTTCAATAATGAGATGATTCAGGCCAGTTCCAATTGACTTGTGATGGAGAGAGCCATCTATACTCAGAGAGAGAACTGTGGGAACTGAGTATGGACCACAACATAGTATTTTCATCTTTTTGTTGTTGTTTGCTTGCTTTTCCCCCTTTCTGTCTCATTTTTTTCATTTTTGATCTGATTTTTCTTGTGCAGCATGATAAATGAGGAAGTATGTATAGAAGAATCATATATGTTTAATATATATTGGATTGCTTGCTGGGAAGGAAGGGGGAAGGGAGGGGAAAAAATCTGGAATACAATGTTTTATAAAAGTGAAGTTTGAAAACTATATTTGCACATATTTTGAAAATAAAAAGCTATTTTTTTAAAAAAAATAAAGTTCATCCAGGCCAACCCTCTTCTCTTAAAGGAACATGGAGATAAATTAACAACCAACTCCACACAATTCAATTTAATTTTTAAAAAATTGTTAAGCTCTTATATGCAAAGCAAAAGAGGGGCCTAGCAGAGTGGATAGAGGATTGGTTTTAGTGACAGGAACACTTGGATTCAAGCCACACCCTAATAAAAACTAGTTGGTTACCACGGGACACTTACTTACTCTTCAGTGACATAGGCTCTTCTCTGTAAGTTTACCTTTTGTCTTGTGGACAACAGACAAGCTCATCTATTTGGCATTTAAAGCCCTTTGCAATCTGTCTCCAGCTTTTTACTTTCCAGGCTAATTCCACATCATTCCCTTCACTGAGTTCCAACTAGGTTCTCCTAGTGACTGTTCTTGGTACATGACTATCTCTCTATTCTGTACTCTCCTTTCTCGCGTCTCTTTGGAACTTTGACTCGCTTGAAAGTTCAGTTTAAGGACCACTTCCTTCCAGAGGATGTATTGATGCTAAGTGGAGGGAATAGAACCAAGAGAAGCAACAAGAAGATTATGCAATGATCAATTCTGATGGACATGACTCTTTTCAAAAAGGAAGTAATTCAGGCCAATTCCAGATAGAGAGAGCCATCTGCACTTAGAGAAAAGACTGTAGGGAATGTGTATCACAACAATGTATTTTCACTTTTTTGTTGTTTGCATTTTGTTTTCTTTCTCATTTTTTCCTTTTTTATCTGATTTTTTTTGTGCAGCATGATAATTGTGGAAATATGCATAGAAGAATTGCACATGTTTAACATATATTGCCATCTGGAGGAAGGGAGGGAGAAAAAAAATTTGGAACACCATATTTTGAATATTGTAAACTATGTATGTGATTTTGTTTTTTTAATAGCTTTTTATTTACAAATTATATGCATGGGTAATTTTACAGCATTGACAATTGCCAAACCTTTTGTTCCAATTTTTCCCCTCCTTCCCCCCATCCCCTCCCCCTGATGGCAGGTTGCCCAATACATGTTAAATATGTTAAAGTATAAATTAAACAAAATAAGTATACATGTCCAAACCATTATTTTGTTGTACAAAAAGAATCAGACTCTGAAATAATGTACAATTAGCCTGTGAAGGAAATCAAAAATGCAGGGGGACAAAAATATAGGGATTGGGAATTCTTTGTAATGCTTCTTTGTCATCTCCCAGAGTTCTTTTGCTGGGTATAGCTGGTTCAGTTCATTACTTATGCATGTGTTTTGAAAATAAAAAGTTTCCCTGATGTCAGGAGGACCTGAGTTCAAATGTGGCCTCAGACACTTAACATAGCCTTGCTGTATGACCCTGGACAAGTCACTTAACTCTCATTGTCTCAGCCAAATTTAAAAAAAAAAAGCTTTATTAAAAAAAAAGTAATATGAATTTGTTAGCTATTTGGAAAATAGGGGAATTTGAAAGGAGAAAGAGTGGAAAAAGGGAGAATAACTCATTAGATTAGATCAGATGAGAGGTGACAAAGGGCTTGGAGCAAGATAGATCAACACAGAGAGAAGGGAACGGTGCTAAGTAGCAAACCTGAAATTTTGAAACGAGCTTCTTTTTCCAAATCTAGTCATCTTCCCACTTTACCATACTGTCTCTTAAGTAACAAACTAGGATTTGAACCCAAGTCTAATACCCAAATCTGCCACTGTATTTCCCACATTATACCGTATGTTGTCCCACCCCACCTCCACCCCACATTTAGAAGCAGGGCAAGATCCCTATCATTGGTGTGCAGACACTCATCATGATCAGAATAGAAAAGAAAAGAAAAGACTTTCGGAGGGTACAAAGACTCATCTCTGCCAGGCCATCCTCCAACAAGATGACTGTCACGGTAGCTTTCAGTGTATCCTTAGATAATGATGCTGAAACTTGGAGAAAAATGACTAGGTCCCCTGGGACTGAAAATATCAGCAACTGTGGTTTCCTCCAAGCACTAATACTATCTTTCTCTCCTGCCAAATGAGAAAGCAGTCACAGGCGTTCTCGGGGATCCAAGAAGCAATATCTTAATGATAACATCATTATAATGAAATCAGATCTTGAAGCAAAGTCTGTCACTTCCCCACTGTGTATCCTTGGATATGTACTTTCAAGTCCCAGGTCTCAGTTTCCTCTCCTGTAAAATGAGAGGATTGGACTAGAATATCCCTAAAATCCCTTCTGGCTCTGGTATTTTATTAACATAAATTTACTGCAACAATGCATAATATACATCACATCCCTGATACATCCCAAGTACTCATTACTATTATATCATAGTGACTCCATGTTAAGACAACTGGTTATCTCAAAGTCACCTTTAAGGAGTTACTGCATGAGGGAATTTTTATTGTATCTGCAACTAGCATATCAACAGCAAATGTGAGGGCAGCTAAGTTGTAAAGTGGATGGAGCAACTAGGTTTGGATCAGGAAGACTTGTCTTCCTGAGTTCAAATCTGACCTCAGATACTTGCAAGCTGTGTGATGATGGGCAGGTGACTTAACCATGTTTGCCTCAGTTTCCTTATTTTTAAAATGAGCTGGAGAAGAAAATAGCAAACCACCAGCTGTATGACTCTGGGAAAGTCACTAAATCCTGTTTGCCTCAGTTTCCTCACCTGTAAAATGAGCTGGAGAAGGAAATGACAATCTACTCTAGAATCTTTACCAAGAAAATTCCAAATGGGGTCACAAAGAGTCAGTCATGAGAGATAAATAACAAAGGAAGACATTACCATTAGCAGTGTGTTCTGATGAAAAGAGCACTGAATTTGGAGTCAAGAAACCCAAGTTCAGTTCTTGGCACTGTTATTTACTATCCGTGTGAACCTAAGAAAGCACTTTTCCCCTGGGTCTTGGTTTGCTGCCCTGCAAAGGAAAAATCATGGGCAAGATAGTGTCTAACGCCTTTTCTAGCTTTAAGTCATATGATTTCTATTTTACAAATCACTTATTTCTTAGTAGCCCCCAGGTAACTTTAAAATTTTTATTTTTTTCCAATTACATGCAAAAACCATTTTTAACATTTTTTTTTAATTTTAAGTTCCAAATTATTTCTTTCCCTCTTCCCTCCACCTTGAGAAGGCAAGCAATTTGATATAGTTTATACATGTGCCCCAGATAATTTTCTATTATTCTGTTCTACATTGGTGGAGAGAACTTCTACACTGGGAGGCTCTCTCCAACTTCAACCCTATTCCTATTGAATAGGGTACTCCAATGCCCTGTACTCCAATGCAATTGCTTTTGTTGTTATTCAGTTATTTCAGTCATGTCTGACTCTTTGTGATCTCATTTGAGATTTTCTTGATAAAGATGCTGGAGTGATTTGCCATTTCCTTCTCTGCTCATTTTACAGATGAGGAAACTGAGGCAAATAAGATTAAGTAACTTGCCTAAAGTCACATAGCTAGGAAGTATCTGAGGTCAGATTTGAACTTAGAAAGATGAGTTTTCCTGACTCTAGGTCCAGTGCTCTGTGCACTACCCCTCTTAGCTGCCCAATAGAAGAATCACAGGTCTAACTAAAAGGAAAACAAAAAATCACTGTCATCCAAAAGCATTCAACACCATTTGAAAAAACCAGGCCTCTGACAGCTTCCAATTAAGGCTGGCTGCCAGGAGAAATTCATCAACCATCCATGCTAGGACCTGCCTTAGGCACAACTATAAAGTAGGTCCTGTGCCCCTTAATTTCCATTTCTTCCCCTTCCCGAAAACTCTCCTTCCCTCTAAGTGAATGGATAGTCTCCTGCTGCCTCATCTGTCTATCCTATGGAAGAAAAGATGTTCTACAACTGTCACATGGATGATTACACACATTCAGCTATCAAGGGAAACTTACTTAGAATCAGTTGCTCAGAAGAGAATCATAGATTGTTAGGAATGGAAGAGACCTCGGACATCATCTAATATTCTTTTTTATCGATGAGGAAATTAAGACAGAGATAAAGTGACTTTCCCAAACTATAAGACCTAGGTGTCAAGACTTAATGTGTTCTGGGGTTTTGTTTTTTTGTTTTTCTTAAGAGCAAGTTCAATGTGATGTTATGATACTATACTCCCCTCCAGAGTATTTTTAGAGAGGGCTACGGAGGGTGGACAAGGCCTACTGAAGCTCTAAAGGTGACATTTCAGGCACTCTGACACCCAAATGGATTCAATCAGTAAATTCTTAATAAGCACCTACTATGTGACAGGTATTGAACTAAGTATTGGGGATAGGAGAAGAGGCAAAAGGAAGTTCCTGCCCTCAAGGGGCTTACAATCTAATGGGAGATTATATGAAAATAAATATATGCAAGACAAGCTTTCTATAAAATAAATAGGAAATAACAGAGGGAAGGCACTGGGATTGAGAGGGGGTGGAGAAGGCTTTCTGTACAAAATGCAATTTTAGTTGAGACTAAAAGGAAGCCAGAAAGACCAGTAACTGGAACAAAGGAGGGAGAGCATTCCAGGAATGGGAATAGCCAGAGAGAATGCCTGGATCCCAGAGATGGTGGGTTTTTTTGTGTGTGGAATAGCCAGGAGGTCAGTGTCACTGATTCAAAGAGCACATGTTGGGAAATAAAGTGTAAGGAGACTGGAAAGGTAAGAGAGTGCTACGTTATGAAGGGCTTTGAATGTCAAACAGATTATGTAGTATTTTCTTCTGGAAGTAATAGGGAACCACTGGAGTTTGATGCTTAAGGGGCGACATGATCAGGTCCGGCTTTAGGAAAATCACTTCAATGGCTAAATGGAGGATAGATTGGAGTGGAGGGAAATTTGAGACAGCAGACCTACCAGCAGGCTATTAACACTGCTCAGACATGAGGTAATAAGGGGCTTTTACCTGGGTGGCGAGAGTGCCAGAGAGAGAAAGGGACCTATTCAGGAAATGCTGCAAAGGTGAAATCCACAGTCCTTGGCAACAAATTGGGAAATTTTTTATAACAGATAAGGAGGAGTCCAGGAAGACTCTTAGATTCTCTGTGGAGGGAATCAGAGAAGAGGAAGCCTTCCCAGTGCTCCTTGGTAGGCTGCCAAATACTACAAGTGTGGAATCACTGTGGTAGGATCAGTCATAGCAGTGGGCAGCATTTAAGGGGCTAGCACAGTGTCTGGCAGAGAGCAGGGGCCAAGTCACCTTTGATTCCACAGTGAAGAGAAGCTTATTAAATGCTCCAGGTGTGAAACCCGGGTGACATGTCTTTATTGATTGACCAACATGCTTGACCCAGCCTGAATGTAGTAGAGCTGCTTGTTTGATGCATATGTGGGTATATATATATATATATATATATATATATATATATATATACACCTATAAATACACACACACACACCTGGGTATAGAGTCTGGTGCAAGGATATGTTTTCAGACATCTGGGGAAACTTTTCTAAGCCAACAGGGTAGGAGCATCATCAAAAGCTCTGTGGAAGAGTCATCAGGAATTGCTATATGCAGATGATCTGCCCTTGAAGCATGTGAAACAGTCAGCAATTGGTCCTGGGAGACTGTAGGAGGAAGCTGCAGGAAGGCTGAAACTCCGCCCTGGGCTGTCTTACAGAGAAAATGTCTGTTCTGGGGTTTTCACAGGTAACTTTGAACTGAAAGCTGTCAGAGAATTGAGCAAACACTGGCCAATGAAATGCTGACTGGGAAGGAAGCGGGGAGAAAGGAAGGAAGGAGGAAGAGAGGAAGAAAAGGAGGAAGAAAGGAAGTGAAAGGAGGAAGGGAGGGAGGGAGGAAGGAAGGAAGTCTTTATTAAGTGTATATTATGAGCCAGATACTGTGCAAAGTGCTTTACAAATATTATCTCATTTGATCCTCTCAAAAGATATGGCTGATAAGAGTTATTATTATCCTCATTTACAATTGAGGAAACTGAGGCATTCAGCAATTGAGTGACTTGCTCAGGGTCAAAAAGTCAATAAATATCTGAACTTGGTGGATAAGAGTTATTTTTATTCCCATTTTACAGCTGAGGAAACTGTGACAATCTATGCTTAAGTAACTTGTCCAAAGTCACACAATTAGTAAGTGTCCCAGGCTCACTCGAAGCCCAGAACCACCTGGCAGCCTTTAGTAATATGACAAAATAAAATAGAGCTGAGGAAGCTGATAAACAGATTGTGAGACCAATATGTTGTTAAGTCCTAGAACAAATGAAAAATCTCAAGATAAACCAGCAATATGTTTATCTGATGCAAAGGAAAACACCAATAAAATTAGAACAAGAGGATGTGGATTCACCCTTATTATCTGTAAGTCCCTGAACATTATTAAACCTGTTTCATCATCTGCAAAAATGAAGAGGGTGTTTTGGATATAACGGACCTTTATGTGTAAGTGCTTCTCATCTGAGCCTCATAGCAACAGGTAGGTTCTATGATGATGATTATTACACATTTTTACAGACAAGGAAACTGAGATCTCCCATTGTCACAAAGCTACTACCTGAGCAAGCTTTGAACTCAAATCCTTCTGATTCCAGATTCAACACTTTGTCTACTTTTAAGTACTACTTTTAAGACCCTTCCCCTCTTCTATAACTAGGAGTCTATTAATACCTGAAATAATGAGACTTTCCATGCAGCTCTCAGCTGAATTCTTGAGCATTTCCAAGCCCCTACTGGACCAATTCCAAAGGTCAGAGAAGGAATTTACCTTTGCTGATGAATTTCCAGCATTTAACAGCCACTGATCTCAAACTGTCAACTTTATCGTCAACTTTATGGTCAATTTTATTCAGCATTTTTTTTTTTTTTTTTTTTTTTTTTTTGCTGAGGCAATTGGGGTTAAGTGACTTGCCCAGGGTCTCACAGCTAAAAAGTGTTAAGTGTCTGAGGTCACATCTGAACTCAGAACCTCCTGACTTCAGGGCTGGTGCTCTATCCACTGAGCCACCTAGATGCCCCCATTATTCTTACAAATCTTCTTACATTTCTTACAAATTCTTACAAATCTTATATATAGTGTATCCCAAAAATCTTGGAACAATTTTAAGCTTTAGTAGATCAGTACTGCACTAAGTCTTTTGAGATACCGAATATTCAGGTGAAATTTATTGACCAATATGCTAAGGTGTAGAGATTGTACCACCTGGTACATGCCTGAATTTATCTCTCAGTCTTCTCTAAGAGCTCACTAGTCAAAATATACAAGCCGTAATTGTAAACATTCCACTATATACTCATGATCGGTCATAGACCTGCAATAGCCCATTGTCTGAATGGAAATGCAAGATGATGTGGGTCCTATATTTAACTTAAGAATGAGATATGAGAAATGACAAGTGAACTTATCTCAAGGTGGCCAATCTGTTCAGCATAAAAACTAATAAATATCCTGAGAATGACTGAAAAAAGCTGCTGTTTCAGAGTGAGAAAGTCAAGATCTTTCATAGAAGTTCAAAGAAGAAAAAACATTTTGTACTTTCGAAAAGGAAATTTATGAGAATATGAGTAGTAAGCTTCAAAGCAAATTCTTGTTTAGTCATTTTTCAGTTGTCTCTTTGTGACCCCATTTGGGATTTTCTTGGCAAAGATACTGGAATGGTTTTCCATTTCCTTCTCCAAGTCATTTTATAGATGAGGAAACAGGCAAACAGGGTGAAGTGACTTACCAGGATTTGAACTCGGGAAAATGAGTCTTCCTGAATCTAGGCCCAGCACTATCTACTGCACCATCTAGCTGCCCTCAAAGCAAACCCTCCACTCTTAATAACATATAAGTTAGAACTCCGTATTTTTTTCCCACATGTTGTTCAATTTTGCTAAATTGTTTTTCTTCCTTTATTTCCAAAAATTTTTTGACAAAAGAGAAGTTCCTCTGGGAGAGAGGAAGGAACAGGAACAAGAAAGGGGAAATCAAGGCAATACAAAGAGAAAAGGATATCAGTAAAATCAATTTTAAAATTCTTAACATACATTTAAAAAGGATTACAATCACCTATACTAAATATAATTTTTCCATTTGAGAAGGGAGTATCCCAAAATGGAAGCTGCACTTCGAATTATAATAATAGTTACAGTAAAACCAACAAAAATAATATAGGCTTGATACATGTGAGTGTCACTTGTGCAGGTACAAATTCCTGTATTAGCAGCACCTCAAATCATTAGATGTGTCACAGCCACGGGCATGCTGGTAAATATTTACCAACTAACTTTGGGTGGCAAGAATGAATACACAGCACATTTATGATCATAGTTAGCATTTACATAGTTTACTATGTGCCATGCAGTTGGAGGTTAAGTGAGCTGCCCAGAATCACTCAATTAAGTATTTGAGGTCAGATTTGAACTCTGGTTTTTAGGACTCCAAGTCTGGGACGTATCCACCTTACAACCTAGCAAGTCTAATCTGCATTATTTACATTTCCTACTTTGCTTTCTCAAGTCTGGATAATTAAGAGAATAAATTAAATCCTGATTTGCAGTGTTTGCAGATTTTCGAGAAATGAATGATCCCATGGAAAATTTAACAATCAGCTCTGGAAAATTTGTTTGGGTGAATTCTACATGTTAGTTGTCCTTCATTCCTGAAGAGGATCAAAATGATATCACTATGTTAGATTCAAGTTAAAGTGTATCGGATCATGGTTGATCAGGCCAGTATAAGCTCAGAAAGCTCAGTTACAGGGGAAGGTAAATAGTCCCTATGAACATTTGGGGTGGACTCTTTAACTTTGTGCAACTTTAACTTCTGAGTTAATTTATTTCTGCTTTGCTCATAGAGCCCAGCATCTTCTCTCATCCTGCTGGATGGTCTTGTGCCAGTATCTCCCATGTTATGCAATTAATTTTAAAGTTCTTAAGAGTGTCCTTGTATCTCCTTTTCTGACCATCTTGTGAGCATTTACTATGAGTGAGTTCTCCATAAAATAACATTTTTAACAAATGTATATTTGGCATTCAAACAAGGTGGCCAGCCTAGTGGAGTTGCGCTTTCTGCAGCAGAGTTGGAATGCTTGGCAGTTTAGTTCGAGAAAGGATCTCGGTGTCTGGTATCTTATCCTACCAGATGATTTTCAGAATGTTCCTAAGACAATTCAAATGGAAGAGATTCCGTTTCCTGGCATGGAGCTGGTATACTGTCCAGGTTCCAAAGGCAAGAACAATGAAGTCAGACTCTGGAACATTATTGGAAAAGCAATCAAAATAAGGCACTCTTTATGAAAAGAAAGACCTTCCATCCACATGTCAAGATCATCTCCAACAAAATCTTAATATGCCCTGAGAACTTCAGCATTAATCAGGAGAGTCTGAGTTCTATCCTGGCCCTTGTACTAACTCAGTGTATAACTTTGGGCAAATTAATCCTCCTCTCTAGTTTAATTTTCTCTTTTCTGGAAAATGAGGGGATTATATTATAAATGCTTTCCAGACTTACATGAACATGAAGCTGGCAGACCAGGAGAACATTTTACATGGTAACAATAACACTGTATGATGATCCACTGTGATAGATTTGGGCTCTTCTCAGCAGTTTAATGATCAAAGACAATTTCAAAATGCTTTCCATATCCAGAGAGAGATCTTATGGAGTCTGAATGCAGATTGGAGGATATTATTTTCATTTTGGGGTTTTGTCTTTTTTTTGTTTCTTTCTTGTGTGCTTTTTCCTTTTGTTTCATTTCTTCTTTCATAACAGGACTAATGTAGAAATATGTTTCACATGATTGCACATGTATGACTTATATCAGATTGCTTGCTGATTTGGGGGAAAGGAAGGTAAGGTGGGAAAAGAGAGGAACTCAAAATCTTTCAAAAGTGAATGTTGAAAATTGTCTTTACATGAAATTAGAAAAAATAAAATATTGTTAAATAAAAAATAATGTGCTTTCCAGCACACTCTGTTGTTCTCCATTTCTGATGGAGTATGAAAGATTAAAAGCAATATGGTGGGATGAAAAGAACATTAGATTTGGAGTTAACACTGATATAGTTAATAGGAACCCAGGTTCAAATTTCACTTTTATCACTAATTTCCAACTCTAGACTTCAATTTTCTGTTCCCTAAATGGGTGGACAAGGTAATCTCAAAGATCTTCTCTACCAGTTCTGACAATATGGTTTTGTGGATAATCACAACATAATACAGTGGACTATATGCAAAGGATGGATGGCTTCTGGATGCTGAAGTTATTGGTGTATAGCAAACCAATGTGGTCATCATCAGCAAAAAAGCTGAAGTGCTTTAAGTCCACTGATTCTAGAAGGATAAACAGAGGGGAAAATAGGATGAAAGAAAATATACAATAATCATAACTATGAAAAAAATTACTGCAAGTTTTTCTAACAAAGGCCTCATTTTTTAAATATATAAGGAACTGAGTCAAATTTATAAGAACATGAGTCATTCTCCATGTGAGAAAAGAACAAAGGATATGGAGTAATCAAAGTTATCTAAAGTCATGTGAAAAATACTCTAAATTCCTCTTGATTAGAGAAATGAAAATTTAAACAACTCCGAGGTATCACATATCAGATTTTTTAATATGACAGAAAAGGAAAATGACAAATGATGATGGGAATGTGGGAAAATTGAGGCACTAGTACATTATTGACAGAGTTGGAAACTGATTCAATACTTCTGGAGAAAAATTTGGAACTATGCCCAAAGAGCTATAAAATCATGCATATCTTTTGACCCAGCATTTGCTATCAGGTCTGTACCCCAAAGAGATTTTTTAAAGTAAAAATTATAAAATATTTAAAGCAGCTGCTTGTATGATGGCAAAGAAATGGAAATTGAAGGGATGTCTATCAATTGGGGAATGTTTAAACAAATCGTGGTATATGATCATGATTGAATACAATAGTATTAAAGTATTAATTATTACTTTATATATTTATATATTATTATAAAGTATTATTAAAAACAACTTTAAGAAATGAAGAGTAGGGTGCTCTCAGAAAAACATGGAAAGACTTACATTAACTGATAAAAGTTAAATGAGCAGAATCAGAAGAACATAGTATATAGTAACAGGAGTATTATATGATGATCAGCTGTGAATGATTTAATTTTTCTCAGCAATACGATTGAAGGCATTCCAAAGGGCATGATGAAAATTACTATCCACCTATAGAGAAAGAACTGGTAGAATCTGAACACAGATCAAAGCTTATTTTCAAAAAACTATTTTTTTTAAGGTTTTGGTCTTTATTTTCTTTCACAACACAACATGGAAATATGTCTTTTCATAGCTGCACATATATAGCCTTTAGAAATTGTTTGCATTCTCAATGAGGGAGGAATAGAGAGATGAGAATTTGTCAAAATTTTAAATGAACAAAAGTTAAAAATTGTTATTGTTTGTAATGGGAGGGGAGTGTAATTTTTTTTTTTTAAAAAGAATTCATTGTGGGCAGCTAGGTGGTGCAATGAATGGAGCACCAGCCCTGAAGTCAGGAGAATCTGAGTTCAAATATGACCTCAGACACTTAACACTCCCTAGCTGTGTGACCCTGGGCAAGTCACTTAACCCCAAATGTCTCAGCAGCAGCACAGAAAAAGAGGAAGTCAATGATCTTAATTTGAGTAATGCATTAAACTACAAGTACAGTTCATGGAACTGCCTAGACTAGATGGAACAGTCATACTGAATAAAGTTGTTTATTCTGAGTATAGCTCCCTCTCCCCTCAAGTCTTCAAGAAGGTCCTTCAGGGACTGCTTAATTTCAGACAATAGCTACCATAAGTTAAACAGGTTCAAAGGACCCATATTCTCTAAATTCATAGGTCAGGAGACCCTATCAATGAATTTACCTTTACTAGTTAGCCAGAATACATAATCAGTTCAAAACAAAGGTATTTCATAGAATGGCATACTAAGAAAAGTAGCAACAAAATATTTCCCCCATAATCCTAGATCAAGCTCTCCTACAAATACGTTCAGCATAATCGAGAAGAGTGGACACACATAGGGAAAATACATTTAGAGACATAAAAGATAGCTCATACTTCTGACACTGCATGGCTATTGATGCTTTCTAGCACTGTAGAACCACTGATCACTTCTGGCTATGTCATCCCTGGTGAGTTGCTCACACCAGGCCTATTTCCCTGTGGTCTTATAATATTGGCTGGTTACTACTCCACAGTATATGGAATCTCTTCTACTCTGCTAGACATGGTTTCCTTTTTTTTTCTGAAAAACTTTTATTCTGAACACAAGCACTAAAAAAGAACATTTAATACATGCTCACAGAAAGACACAAAAAAGATTTTTATTGAATCATGAATCACCATTTCATACACTTGCTTGTTTTAAAAGTATACAATAAATTCTACATATTACTTTTAAAATTGTCTTGCTTGTCTATATTTTCTTCTAAATTTCCTTCTGTTCTCCTGTGTATCTTAAAAAAATATCACAATATCCCCCCTTTATTGCTATCATATTGCTAATCACCTTTTCTCTGTTTTCTCCCAAACTCAGTTGTTCCTTCTTTGTTTTTTGAAGAGGACCAATGACATCACAGGGTGATTATTTGTACATGAATTGGCTTAAAGTGAGGTAGAGTTGCAAAAAGTGGTCAGTCTCACTCTCTTACAGAATTATCAAAGTCCAGCAGCAAGACAAAAGTCAAGATGACTGATAATGGCCTGGGATGCAGTGGATGATTTTGATGTCTTCCATGTCTGATCAAGCTCTAAGTATTCCACAGTTCTTACTTCAGCAATCTTCATGGCTATTAGAACAAATTGTTTTCATCTTCATATACTTGGGGAAAATGTGCATTTAACTCACCAAGGGATTTAAGGTCTGTTTGGTTATTCTCAACCTGGTCTGTCAAAACGGTTACTGGGATGTGGCCACTTTTCATGCTACTGCCCCTTGGAACCACAGGTGAGAGATGGACACCAAAAATGGATGATGAATGAGCCTTCATACCAGAAGTGTTAATCCTACTAGAAAATCCCATACACCCTAACTCCAGTTAAAAACTTAGAAAAAAAGAAAGAGTAGAAAAAACAACTTTGTAACAAATAAGAATAGTCAAGCAAAACAAATCGATGCAGTGGCCATGGACATGAAGTTTCTGCTGCTCCATTGGACATGGAGTTTCTATCAGATGATGCTCTGCTCTGCTGGTTGCTATACTGCCTCCAGTTTCTGGCTCAGCTGAAATCCTTGGCTAGCTCTTCCTCAAGGAAAGAGCAGCTGTGCCAGAATCTGTCACCATAAAGCCTTAGGATTCCTACACCCCCTATTCTTAGAAAAGGCAGAAAATCCTTGCCCTAGGACTAGCAAAAAAATCCCCCATTTCACCCCCTGAGAGTGTTGGCTGTTAAGGCATCTTGTTTCCCAGGAAGAGATTCTCAGCAGTAAGTGCTAAGTTTTTTAGAGCAAAAAAAAAAAAAAAAAAAAAAAAAAAAAAAAAAAAAAAAAGATTGCTTGCATTTAAGTAAGACCTTATCTTAAAAAGACCAAGGTCTCCCATTTCATCCAGGGCCAACTCCAGTCATCTTGATCCATATCTTGTGGATGGCTCTGGAGGAGAAAGTGAGGCAGGTGACCTTGCCCAGCCCTCCCTCACTTAAATCCAACTCACTTGCATGTCATGGCGTCACTTCCCTGATGTCACGGTCCTTTTTGAGAACGAAGGACAAACAACAACTGTTCTAAATAAGTAAAAGTAATGCTTCTAACTCCTGTTTCTGGTCCAAAGGTTTGAGACCTTCTGTCAAAGATCTTATCTTGCCTAGATATAATTTTCAATCTATGAAGATTTTAAGCCAGGAAAGTGGTTATGTATTTAATAATTACCAAACAACTCTGAAGTTAAAACTTGGTTTTAAAAATCTAGGCCTTTTCTATTTTCCAATACAGAGGCTTCTTACACCTTACATTCCCTCCCTCCATCCCATCCTGTGCCATCCAAACAAACTGGCCTTCTTAATGAGATTCAACACAACTCTCCATCTCCACTCCAGGCCTTTTCACTGGCTAGCCCAAAAGCCTGGAATGCTATTCATTCTCATCTCCACTTCTTGGCTTCCCTGGTATTCTTCAAGTTTCAGCTAAAAGCCCACCTTCTACAGCAAGCCTTTCTCACTCCCTTTTAATTGTAATGCCTTCCCTTGGTTGATTATTTCCAATTCATCCTGTATATTGCTTACTGATGCATAGTGTACATGTCTTAGATTATAGACATTATACATAATAATATTATTAGATTATAAATTAATTATAAATTCTTGGAGAACAGACTATCTTCTACCCTTCTTAATTCCCCCCTCTCAGTGCAATGTCTGGCATGTAGTGGGTACTTAATAAATGTTTTTAGTTTGACTGAAACAGGTGCATAATGAACTAAATGCATAAATTAACTAAACTTGGCCAGAGATGGGCAAAGTCATTGTTTCTGCTACCAGCCTAAATATATTCCTGGCCTTTCGTGTATGGGTATGGCTCAAGTCTATAAGGAACTTGCTGCTCCCCTTATATCAGTAATAACTAAAGTTCTTCTTGAATCTAGAAGCCAGTCTTAGAAAGGACAGATGCTTGGTATAGGTCACAGAGAGATTTCACAAATATTGCAAGTAGAAAAGGCTGCTGGGAAATGGACCTTTTTCAGACACACATTTCTTTGCATTTAATATTGTTGTGAGCTAAGGAATGGATAGTCTGGCAGAAGGTAAGGAGATCTAAATTGGGAATCTAAAATGTCAAGAAATCTAGGGTCCAGTCATAGCTGTCACTAACTATTACATGACCTTGAAAAGAGGGATTACTTCATTCTTTTCTAGCACATGTTCATTGTTCAGTTATTTCAGTAGTGTACAACATTCTGTGATCCCATTTGGGATTTTTTTGGCAAAGATACAAGAGTGCTTTGCCATTTCCTTTTCCAGATCATTTTACAGATGAGGAAACTGAGGCAAACAGATTAAGTGACTTGTTCAGGGTCATACAGTTAGTAAATGTCTGAGACCAGATTTAATAAAATGCTTATTGATTGGGTTTGAATTTCTTTATCTGTAAAATAAGATAATTGGACTAGAACTATCAGGTTCCTTCCCCCTCTAAAATGACTTATGGCTGTGCTAATGTGCTAAGGGAAGAAGTCCTCATCTCTCTGGCATGAGAGAAAATGAATTGAATTTGGAGTGAAAATACCCATGTTTGAATTTTAGCTCTGTTACTTATGAGCTATGTCTAATGCCTGTGAGGAAGTGATGGAGCCTGAAGTCAGGAAGAGCTGAGTTCAAATACAGCCTTAGACACTTACTATCTGGGTGACTCTAGGGAAGTCACACTCAGTCCCTCAATTTTAAAATGGAGATAACAACAGCACCTATTTCCCAGGGCTGATGTGAGGATGAGATGAGATAATATTTGGAAAACACAGCACACAGTGCCCACATCTTTGCTGTTCAGTTTTTTCATTTGTGTCCAATTCTTTGTAACCCCATTTGGGGTTTTCTTGATAAAAACACTAGAATGATTTGCCATTTCCTTCTCCAATTCATTTTACAGTTGAGGAAACTGAGACAAATAGGGTGAAATGGCTTGGCCAGGGCCATACAGCTTGTAAGTATCTAGTGCTGGATTTGAACTCATGAAATGAGTCATCTTAATTCTAGGCCTAGTGTTCTATCCATTGCATCACCTAGCTGCCCTGGAAGCTAATAAGTGCTTGTTTTTTTTTTCCTTCCTATGTGGCAAATCACTTTCCTCCTCTCTCGGCTCAGTTTCCTCTTCTGTAAAGTGATCAGGCTACATTTCTTTTTTTTTAATTTAATTTTATTTTATAATAACCTTTTATTGACAGAGCCCATTGCCAGAGTAATTTTTTACAACATTATCCCTTGCATTCACTTCTGTTCCGATTTTTCCCCTCCCTCCCTCCATCCCCTCCCCTAGATGGCAAGCAGTCCTATATATGTTAAATATGTTGCAGTATATCCTAGATACAATACATGTGTGCAGAACTGAACAGTTCTCTTGTTGCACAGGAAGAATTGGATTCAGAAGGTAAAAATAACCCGGAAAGAAAAACAAAAATGCAAGCAGTTTATATTCATTTTCCAGTGTTCTTTCTTTGGGTGTAGCTGCTTCTGTCCATCCTTGATCGATTGAAACTGAGTTAGA
Source organism: Antechinus flavipes (assembly GCF_016432865.1). Taxonomy (NCBI): domain Eukaryota; kingdom Metazoa; phylum Chordata; class Mammalia; order Dasyuromorphia; family Dasyuridae; genus Antechinus; species Antechinus flavipes. Next base: position 141,061,803 of record NC_067401.1, on the reverse strand, counting down.
TCTTCTCTTTATCGAAGAGATCCACTTCCATCAGAATACATCCCCAAACAGTATCGTTGTTGAGGTTTATAATGATCTCCTGGTTCTGCTCATTTCACTTAGCATCAGTTCATGTAAGTCTCACCAATCCTCTCTGTATTCATCCTGCTGGTCATTCCTTACAGAACAATAATATTCCATAACATTCATATACCACAATTTACTCAACTATTCTCCAATTGATGGGCATCCATTCATTTTCCAGCTTCTTGCCACTACAAACAGGGCTGCCACAAACATTCTTGCACATACAGGTCCCTTTCCCTTCTTTAGTATCTCTTTGGGGTATAAGCCCAGTAGTAGCACTGCTGGATCAAAGAGTATGCCCAGTTTGATAACTTTTTGAGCATAGTTCCAAATTGCTCTCCAGAATGATTGGATTCGTTCACAACTCCACCAACAATGCATCAGTGTCCCAGTTTTCCTGCATCCAGGCTACATTTCTAAGGTTCCTTTCTAGTACAGTGGTCCTTCAGGGCTTGCCAAGCCCTTTTCAGGGATGTTCATCTACCTTTGGTGTCCAATATAACCCAACTTTCATTTGTGGCTCCAAGAAGCTGTAACAAGAGAAGCGGCCATACTACAGTGAAACCATTTTGGCCAACAGGCTAAACCAAGCTAAGGGTGATCCAATGGGCTTTAAATCCCTGGGGATGTTAAAGGGATGTCTGGCCCAAGCATGTGAAGACTTCTCCTGGTGAAAGAATGGATGATAACAATTTGTTCTGACAGTCACGAAGGTGGCTGAAGTAGATGCTGTGGAGCACTAGGAGTTTATCAAAACACTGCAGACACCAAGGTTATTCACTGCATCGTGGGTCATGGCCAGTCTTCCTGACTTTGGTCTTGTCTTCTTCCAAATGACTCTGGAAACCTGAAGCTGATGACTTTGTGTACCTCTACCTCACTTAAATCCAGTTCACACAACAGTTAAGACATCACCCCATGATGTCACTGGTTCTCTTCAAAAACAAAGAAAAAATTAAAATGGTACTTGAAAATCAAAGGCCTAATCACAGAACAGGAAACACCAGGGAGGTACGTTAACTAACTTTAAAGATCGTTCCTTTGTGAGATGTTAACAAGTTATTTGAGTGAACTGGAAAGGGAGGAACTAATAAGATGAATGGTGATAGACCCACCATCTCTGGTGGACATTTAAAATTCAGTCCAGATAGAATCTGCAAAGGGGACCTGGCTTCTGATGAGACGTAGTAGAGTTGGGAGACTAGAAATTCAGGAAGAGATGGCCACCACAGAGAAGAACATCTTGACTTTGGAAGCAAGACTGGTCCAAGCAGGCAGGAAGAATGTCCAAAATAAAAGCTGTGCTACTGAATTCTCCCTCCTTCCCTGACATACACAAACACATTAGAGACCCCAAGAAGAAATTTTATTCTATATCTCCTCTCTTTCTTTAGGCTCCTTCATGGAAGTATGAAACATTTCCTATTGGTTACCTGTTGACTTTTCATCGTTTTAAATGTTTGCATTGTCTTTATAAATAATGTTAATCACTGACCTTTGCTAGTCTGTTTGTATTTATTGGGAATTCAATTGAGAGGAGGCAATGGAAAGGGAAAAAATCTCCACAGAAGAGAAAGAAAGAGATCTAACCCAGATGTTTTGCCAGAAGCATCATATCTATGCGGGGTTGTAGAGCTAAAATAAAGAGAATTCCAGATACTTTGATATAAATTCCCAGAGGAGAAAAGGTGTGTTATACTGGAAAACGAATCAGTTGTAGAATGAGAGGGGCATATGGAAAAGGCTGAACAACTCTGTTTTCTCCATCCCACCAGTGCTACACCAGGAGCCTCCCAAGCTAGTGATTTTAGAAGTGGAGTTTTAGGGAAAAAAATCTTTCTTACCTTGGTCATATGATGATGATAATTCTAGGCCATAAATTTGGGAAAGTAAGCAGCATGGTAACCCAGGAGATAGAATATTTATAGCAGGGAATTTTGGAGATTGCAATAGAAGAGATACTGACATTATCAGCTACTTATCTCTTCATTTATGCCTTGCTTCCTTTCTCTTCAGATGAACCCCCTTGCTTGGTGGGAGCCTAGACCCTGATAGAGGGATTGGGAGTGTGGAACCTGGAATCTAAACTCTAACTTTGGGATAATCTACTTACAGATAATCCAGAGCAGTCTTGGCTTCTAGGAATCACTTCAGGAATTCCATTGGCAGACCCTAATTGCTTCTGATGAAAGAATTGAACCCATAAATCAAGTCAAGGAACAGTTTCCTTGCTCTAGTCTCTGTTCTTCCAGTGATTTCCCAAACTATATAACATTGCTTTCTTTAAAAAGTATTGCTTCATCTCCCCTTTTTCATAAACCAATTTGTACAAATTTCTTAGTTTATAGATTATTTCAATAAAATTAAGAATTACAATTTCTATAACAATCATAAATTTTCAATGTATTATAAAGTTAAATAACATATGGACCAGCAAGATACTTTACCATATCATACTGGTAGGTCGATGGGTGAGCTTGTCTGGGAATACAAAGCTTTTCATTTTTATCATTTTTATTTATAATTCTTTTTCAGCCACTCATTAAGACTGATAGATTGTCTTCAAAAATGCTATAGCAGGAAAAAAATCTATTTAATTTAAACAAGATTTTATGAATAATAGAAGAAATACAGTTTTGTTTGATAAATCAGAAATTAATTTATTTGCTTGTAATGAAGATAATCAGGGGAGCCCACCTGATCAGCTGAACTGGGGCCTCTGCCCACAAATCCACCCGGGTATTCTCAGTAAGATTTTCAGGTTCAAATGCTTGTTTCAATGTACTGTCACAAGATGAGTATAGAAACCATACTTCAACTGGAGTAGGGACAAATGCATTCCATTCATCAAATAAATTCCTTAAACTTAGAAATATATAGGCTTTTAAAATAAAATGAGAACTTTTTTTCCTGTACCATTCAAATGATTAATAAGCAGGTTTTTATTTTATTTCATTTAAAGGACATTTTTTAGAAATTGAGAAACTTTAAAAAATATTATTTTGTATATTTATTATAGTTCTAACTTTCCCCCACAAATTTAATCACTTTATCTTTCTGGATAGATTATAAATTTGGGGACCTTGCATTTATTTATTTAGAATATTCAATTTTTCTAAAACATACAGTAAAAACACAAGTTTCAGAAGGAAATATTTATTATAAAATTTATTTGTTTTCTCTTTATTATTGTCAAATATAATAAAAATGGCAATTTCTTCTTTTAGCTTTAAACCCCTTGATGTGTGCTAACATGAGAATTCTCAATCATCTCTAAGTCTTCTATGCTTTGTCCCCATATCATCACAAAATTGTTCAAAGAGACTTCTTTTTAATGAACTGTTTTCATTAACATTGATTTCTTTTATAACATCTTGAAAAACTGTACTAACTCTTCCCTTATATTTCTCAGTATAAATGATTGCTTATGAAATACACAGAATGTCTAAATTGCGAAGGGGCTGCATTTTAAATTTGTGTTTGTAGATCTGTGTTTTGTCCTGACATTGAATAGTTCAGTACAATTCTTCTACATTATAAAAGTTTCATTAAAATTCAATTCAGTTGAAAATTTATATTGATGTGGAAGTACTGTCAATAGGTTTGCAGAGTAATCAATCTTTGCTAGCATCAGTTTCAACAATAGATCTCATATGCAATTAAATGAACACCTTTATTAGCTAGAATCATTACTTCATCTGCTTCAACACAAAATAGGAAGATTTTAGTTTCTCACATAATTGATGGCAAGGATCTTCAGACACATCATATTATCTGAATTTAGAACCATCAAACTCCTTTTCAAATGATTCATCAAGCTCTTTAGACCACATTGATGGCAGTAGGTCACACCACTATTTCTTCTAACAAATGAGACTTTTTACAGTTAACAATTCTGTAAATAATTTTATGCCACGCAAACAATTCTTTTGATGCCACAGATATAGTTCTGGGAAAAAATGGGTTTTCTTTAGTATCTAATTGCCTCTATAATGTCTCTTGTGCAGTATTCCAAATGCATACTTCATGCTACTATATTTCTGCTTGTAAGACTAATGTCTCTAACATTCTTGTGCATATTAGTTTCAAAAATCTAATGTAGATTTTTCTCTTTAAACAGGTTATATATTTATACATTATGAAGGGATAATATTTTACTTTCTAAAATCATAGACAATTAAAAAAATCTAATTTGGGGAGTGTGTTGCTCATCTAAGATATATGTATATATTATATAGTCACATGGCATATTTAATTGTATAGTATCTTGCTCACCTCTCTCCAAGGAAGATTGTGATTCCTGCTTTGAGGAGAGCTGGAAAGAGGGTACAAAGTTGGATAGCTCTTTATTCTGTAAGAGGCTCAAAACTGTAATGATATCTTTTCACTCCTTTTAATATTGCTGATCTAAGGACCAGTTTAAAAAGTTTCTTTCTTGGCCATTATCTCTATATTACCAGATGGTTGATACAGAAATCTGATTGCTTGCATGCTTTGCAGCTAAAGATGGAGATGCTCTAGAGAGTCAGTTAAAAACAAGAATTAGAGCTGACTGTTGCTCAGATCATAAGCTCCTTATTGCAAAATTCATACTTAAATTGAAGAAAGTAGGTTAAAACCATCTGACTGCATAGGTATCCCTAAATAAATGCCTTATGAATGTGAAGTGGAAGTGAATAAGAGATTTAAGGAATTCGATCTGGTAGATAGTATCTGAAGAACTGTGGACAGAAGTTCAAAATATTGTGCAAGAGGCAGCAATAAATACATCTTAAAGAAAAAGAAAAACAAGAAAGCAAAATGGCTGTCTGATAAGGCTTTATAATTAACTATGGGAAGAAGGAAAGCAAAAAGGAAAGGAGAAAGAGAAAGCTATATTCAACTGAATGCAGAATTCCAGAGAATAAGGTTCTCTTGAATGAGCAATGCAAAGAAATAGATGAAAGTAATCAAAGGGACAGACAAGAAAACTCTTCTAGAAAATTAGAACTATCAAAGGATCATGCAAAAATAGGCATGATAAAATACAACAATGGAAAGGACTTAACAGAAGTAGAAGAGATTAAAGAACTATACAAGAAAGAGCTTAATATCATCAATAACCACAATGGTGAGGCTATATTGACTAGAGTCAGACATCTTGGAGAATGAAATCAAGTGGCCCTTAGGAAACATTGCTAACAATAAAGATAGGGAAAGTGATGAAACTCCAACTGAGATATTAAAACCCTAAAAGATGATGCTGTCCAAGTGCTGCATTCAATATGTCAGTGAATTTGAAAAACTCAACAGTGACAACTGGATCGGAAAAGATCAGTTTATGTCCCAATCCTAAAGAAGAACAATGCCAAGAAATGTTCAAATTATCAAACAATCTCACTCATTTCATATGTCAGCAAGGTTATGCTTAAGAGAATGCAAGGGGTGTGTGTGTATGTGTGTATGTATATATCATATTTATATGTATACATACATCTATATTATGTACATATGTGTAGATTTGTGTCTAATGGTAGATTTTCTAGGGCAAGATGGGAAGTGAGGAAGAAAAACATAAGTACAGAGAACAAAAGAAAACTTAGAAGGAAGCATAGATAGGATAGCTTAGAAAACGCTATGTTTTATTACACTTTTTTTTTTTAAGTATACATTGTGAAAAAGAATGTGAAATGGAAATTCATGGTTTTATATTGAATCCTCTTTTTATGTTGTGCTATATACATGATAATGCTGTTTTTATCTTTATGTATTTAAATTCAAAATTAATAGTAATAAATATGTGAACTGAGAATTAATAGAAGAGCAAACTCATTTTTGGAGAGGCAGAGTATTAGGATTCAGAGGATCCCCCAAATATATTGGGATTCTGGACTGGTGTCATGGGTGTCCCAAAAGAATTTAGAAGCTTTAGATAATTTCTAAAATCAAGAGGCAAAGTTTTATTATAATTGTAACACCAATTAAAACAGGCTAAACTCCAAAAGAGAAAGGTAGCAAAGAGCAAGGAACAAGCAGGTAAACTTATAGGGAAAACTGTTAGAATCAGATTTGGGACTGGAGTTCAAATCCCACATAATGAGGTGGGAAGTTTGGTAATGGGGGCTAAGAATGATCTCCTTTCTTCTTCCATGAAACTAATAAGTGCTCATTGTCTGGGTCTAGCTGCAAGATAAGATAGTCATGGAGACTTCTGGATGACAAACTAGACATCCTTGAAGGATAGCTTAGTACAATAAAAGTATCAGGCCCAACTCCCTTTCTTTCACATACATTCTCCAAAGCTGTGCTACGTCACTCCCTATAACTACATTTCTTTCTTTTTCTTTTCTTTTCTTTTTTTTTTTTTTGGTTTATAGTTTCATTTTATTTTATTTTTAATAACTTTTTATTGATAGAACCCATGCCAGGGTAATTTTTTACAGCATTATCCCTTACATTCACTTCTGTTCCAATTTTTCCCCTCCCTCCCTCCACCCCCTCCCCCAGATGGCAAGCAGTCCTTTACATGTTGAATAGGTTACAGTACATCCTAGATACAATATATGTGTGCAGAACTGAACAGTTTTCTTTTTGCACAGGGAGAATTGGATTCAGAAGGTATAAATAACCTGGGAAGAAAATCAAAAATGCAAGCAGTTTATATTCATTTCCCAGCATTCTTTCTTTGGGTGTAGCTGCTTCTGTCCATCCTTGATCAATTGAAATTAAGTTAGATCCTCTCTTTGTCGAAGAGATCCACTTTCATCAGAATACATTTTCATACAGTATCGTTGTTGAAGTATATAATGATCTCCTAGTTCTGCTCATTTCACTTAGCATCAGTTCATGTAAGTCTCTCCAGTCCTCTCTGTATTCATCCTGCTGGTCATTTCTTACAGAACAATAATATTCTATAATATACATATACCACAATTTACCCACAATAACTACATTTCTAAAGTGACTACCTCTCATTCCCAAAGCCTGGTGGCCTGGGGTTTCTTGAAAAGTATGGGGTCTCTATTATTATTGGGATTTCTACTATATCAAGAGAAGGTAGGGACCAAATTCCCAACAACCAAAGGATTATAGCGAAAGCAAAGGAGTTCCAGAAAAAAACATCTACTTCTGTTTCATTGACTGAGCTAAAGTCATGATCATAACAAAATGTGACAAGACCTCAGATAGGAGTATTAGATTATCTCCCTTGTGTCCTCAGGAACCCAAGTCAAGAAGTAACAATTAGTACCAAACATGGAACAATTAATTGATTTAAGATTAGAAAAGGCTGTATGTTGTCGCCTAATTTATTTATTTTAATATTTTATTTTATTTTATTTTATAATAACTTTATATTGACAGAATCCATGCCAGGGTAATTTTTTTTTTTTACAACATTATTCCTTGCACTCGTTTCTGTTCCGATTTTTCCCCTCCTTCCCGCCACCCCCTCCCCTAGATGGCAAGCAGTCCTATATATGTTAGATATGTTGCAGTATATCCTAGATACAATATATGTTTGTAGAACCGAACAGTTTTCTTGTTGCACAGGAAGAAATGGATTCAGAAAGTAAAAATAACCCGGGAAGAAAAACAAAAATGCAAATAGTTCACATTCGTTTCCCAGTGTTCTTTCTTTGGGTGTAGCTGTTTCTGTCCATCATTTATCCATTGAAAATCAGTTAGGTCTCTTTGTCATAGAAATCCACTTCCATCAGAATACATCCTCAAACAGTATCATTGTTGAGGTATATAATGATCTCCTGGTTCTGCTCATTTCACTTAGCATCAGTTCATGTAAGTCTCTCCAAGCCTCTCTGTATTCATCCTGCTGGTCATTCCTTACAGAACAATAATATTCCATAACATTCATATACCACAGTTTACCCAGCCATTCTCCAACTGATGGGCATCCATTCATTTTCCAGTTTCTGGCCACTACAAACAGGGCTGCCACAAACATTTTGGCACATACAGGTCCCTTTCCTTTCTTTAGTATCTCTTTGGGGTATAAGCCCAGTAGAAACACTGCTGGATCAAAAGGTATGCACAGTTTGATAACTTTTTGGGCATAATTCCAGATTGCTCTCCAGAATGGCTGGATTCATTCACAACTCGTCACCTAATTTATTTAACTTACATGCAGAGTACATCATGTGAAATGCCAGACTGGACAATTCAAAAGTCATAAGTGGGACTGCCGGGAGAAATAACAACAATCTTAAATAGGAGATGATACCCTGTACCATAGAAAGTGTAGAAGAATCAAAAAACCTCTTGATGAGGGTGAAAGAGGAGAATACAGAAGCTGCCTTCATGCATAACATAAAAAAACCCCAAACCCCAGGATCTTGGCAATTTGTCCCATTACTTCTTGTCATATATAGGGAGAAGAAACAGAAGCAGTGACAGATTTTAGATTCCGGGACTGAAGGATCACTGCTGCAACCGCAGCCTTGAAACTACAAGATACTTCCTCCTTGGAAGGAAAGCCGTGGCAAATCTGGAGCGCATATTATAGAGCAGAGACGTCACTTTGGGGACAAAGATCCTCATGGTCAGAGCAATGTTTTGCTTTGTTTTTCAGTAGCCATGCATGGCTAAAAGTTGGGCTATGAGGAGAACTGAATGCCACAGAATCTATGCTTTCTAAGTGCGATGCTGGAGAAGACTTTTGAGAGTCCCTTGAACCACAAGGAGATCAAATTATTCAATACTTAAAGAAATTAACGTAGGTTTAGTAGAAGGTCAAATATAGAAGCTGAAGCTTAAATACTTTGGCCACATAATGAGAAAACAGGACTCACCGGAAAAGATCCTGGTGTTGGGTACCGTTGAAGGCAAAGATGCATAGATGGTGTCATGGAAACAACAATTGTGAACCTGATGGATGGTAGAAGAAGCTATTGTCTACTCAAGAACTTGAGTTAGTTCTTCTAACTCAAGAGGAGTCAGCCACTAGTGAACGACTGAATAACAGCTTTGCCTGCATGTCTGCCTTCTTTCCCTTCCCTCTCCTTCCTGGAATTGCTCCTAAGAGAGCATGGAAAATGCTCGCTCCTGAAGCAAGACTGAAGAATGCCTCTCCTCAATTAATAATATAGAAAGTAAAAAAAAAAAAAAAAAACTATTGAACTAATAAATAAAACTAAGAGTTGGTTTTATGAAAAAAACAATAAAATTGATAAACCTTTGGTAAATCTGATTAGAAAAAGGAGAGAGGGAAATCAAATTAGTAGTCTTAAAAATGAAAAGGGAGAACTTTCCACCAATGAAGAGGAAATTAAAGAAATAATAAGGGGTTACTTTGCCCAACTTTATGCCAATAAATTTGATAATCTAAGCGAAATGGATGACTACCTCCAAAAATATAGGCTTCCCAGATTATCAGAGGAGGAAGTAAATTGCTTAAATAGTCCCATTTCAGAGAAAGAAATAGAACACGGATGTCTCTCCTCTTGGAGCCCTCCCCCCACCCAAGCACGCAGCATCAAGTTACGATCATTTTCTTCCCCAATTAGAAGAGTCTTATGCAAAATACTACAAGGCTTTCAAAATTAATGTCACTGAAAAATTCAACGGATATTAGGGTATTTTTATCTTCTACGCAAAGCTCTAACTTCATGTTTACACACTCCATATTCCAATGCAGTAAGCGGCTCATTTTGGACCATATCTTTGAGTCTTCAAGGAAGTTCTCTCAGAGTTTGGAAAATTTTGCATCGTTCTTTACGTTGTATTTGTCTCGGTCACGTTTCACAAACTACAACTCCCAGGAAGCCTAAAAAGGAAAAAAAAAGTTTTGCGCATGTGCAGAGGAAACGTAGAAGAAACGGAAAAAAAACAAAGAGGCCTTGGTTTTAAGGACTCTTCTCCCATTGGTCTGAAATGACCCAATCAGAGTTCTGAGAGGTAACCAATGAAAAGAACGAAAGTACCGAGCCGGGCTGGTTTGAAAGAATTGGTCGAGAGCGGAAGTGGCGGTTGGCGCCAGGGGCGGGGTGGGAGTGAGGGTAGGGGGAGGAAGTTGGAACTTGCGCGCGAGCTCTAGGACTAGTGGGGGGGTGGGAAAGAGAAGAGGGGGAAGGCATCTATCCGAACCTGAGAGGGATCGGGAAAGCGGACACCACCGCGACGTGGGATAGATTAAGGGTAAGAAGATCCTAACCTGCGCTGCAGGCCCTGGACCCACTCCCGAGTCTCGGTGGCTCGGGATCTGCCTGGAGAACTTGACAGATCCAGACGTTCTCCTCCCCTCCCCTGACACCTGGAAAGGGGAGGAAAGGCGGGGGAGGGGCAGTCCCTCTGGGGACATCTGGATGGAGGGCTCATCTCCCCTCCCCCCATGATTCTGGAATCGGAACTTCTGGGCTCCCATCTTGCTGTATGCTCTTAGGGAACCTCTCAGAGCCTAAAATGATGGCTGGTTGGCCTCCAAGCACCTTTCCAGTTTATGATTAACCATGATCTGGATGAGGGTGGTTGAAAGCCAGTCTTGTTCTTGGAATGCTCGAGGTAGAAATGAAACTGACGCTGCCCCCGAGAGGACACGTTTGAATTAAGTCACATCTGGAGGGATGTGATTCCGCAAATCAGCCAGCATTTATTAAACGCCTAATGTGTGCAAGGCTTTGGGGATACAAAGACAAAAATGAAAGTTTCTGCTTCCAGGGAGCTTGTTTTCTGTTGGGAGGGAGAACAGGAACTTATAAAAGTATATACAAAATAAAATCCCACCTGCCACAGGAAGCCTTTCTTGATTCCCCCTTATTACTACTCTCTTTCCTCTGTTGATTTTTTCTAATTTTTGACGTATAAAAATATGTTTCTGCATAGTTATTTGCTTGTTGTCTCTTCCATTAGATTGTGAGTTCCTTCAGAGCCTGGGACTATTGTTTGTCTTTCTCTGTATCCCCAGTGCCGGACACATAGTAGGCTCTTTTATTGATTGATTAATGGGGAGAGAGCTCTAAATTGAGAGAAAGGGAATCGATCAAGAAATATTTATTAATTATCTACTATGTGCTAGCCACACAGATGCTGGGGATACAAATAAAATTTAAAAAATGAAACTTCTCCTAAGGAGCTTATATTCTAATAGGAGAGACAGCAAGTATGTATGTAAAGATATAAAGGATAAATATTAATGTACATGAAGTAATTAAAGAAGAGCTAGAAGGGAGGGTATGAGTAGATGGGAGAAATCAAGAAAGGCATCATATAGATGGAGCTTGAGTTGAACTTTGAAGGAGTTCTAAGAGCTGGTAAGGAGGGAATATACTCCAACCTTGGACAGCCAGTACAAAGACAATAGAGAAGGGAGATAATGTAATACATGAAGGACAATGAGGAGGACATTTGATCGGTCTGTTTTGAAGGTAGGTTGTAAAGGACTTTAAATACCAACATAGAAGTTTGTTCTTGACTCTAGAAGCAATTGGGAATTTATGGAGTGGGGGGGGGGGGGTGACAAAGATATTTAGGAATATCAATTTGGCCACTGTGTAGAGGATGGATTAGAATGGGGAGATATCCTAAAGATAGGAAGGGGACAGAAAGGCAACAATTTGGAGGTTATTGCTGTAGCCAGGTAAAAGGTGAGGAGGGAAGCTAGGAATGGTTCCTAGAGATGTTGTAGAGGAATGTTTTCAGAGACGTGACAATTTATTGGATATTTTTTTTTGGGGGGGGGGGTTATTTTTGGAGGCAATTGGGATTAAGTGACTTCTTCAAGATCACACAGACAGTGTTAAGTGCCTGAGGCTGTTTTTGAACTCGGCTCCTCTTGACTTCAAGAATCCATTGTGCCATCTAGCTGCCTCTTGGATAGAGCCAAGAGTTAAGGATAACTTTGAGGTCTCCTCCCTGGATGACTAGAAATCTAGGAAAGAGAATGAGATAATGTACACAAACTTTTATAAAATTTGTTATAAAGAGGAGAAAGGCTGTACATCTTTTTCTTCCAACTTTTAAAGGTACTGGGGGCAAAGTGCTTGATCCTTTTTTGTGATTGAGCTCCCTCTCCTTGACCCCTTTTGTCTTCCCATTCCTTTCATAGTATCTCTCTTTTTCCTTTTCCTTTTTCTTTTTTTTTTTTTTTTCTTTTTTTTGCTGAGGCAATTGGGGTTAAGTTACTTGCTCAAGGTCACACAGCTCGGAAAGTGTTAAGTGTCTGAGGTCTGATTTGAACTCAGCTCCTCCTGACTTCAGGCTGGTATTCTCTTCACTGTACCACCCAGCTGCCCCATAGTATCTCTGTAAATAGGAGAGGCATGCTTCCATGACTCCAAGTTGATCAGGAATTGTTGTCATTTTCCCTTAGAACATTAAAGCTTCTTAGAGTCAGAAACCAAATCCCTCATTTCATCAAAAGAGGGCAAGTGACTTCTTCAAGGTCGCTCAGATAGTAAGTAGCAGAGCCAGGGTTCAAATGTGGGTTGTCTGACTCCAGATCTGGCGCTGTCTTCACTGCCATTCCTGGAAAGGAAAAGAAATAAACTTTTGCATCAATTGAAGGGTTGGCAGAACTCATGATCCTGAAAATGACCTGTATCTGTGGCTTTCCTTTCCTATCTCTGCCCCTCACTGAATTCTAAGTTTTAATGAGCTGCTCCAGGTTAGAAATGAGATGTGACTGTAGCATTTTCCTAGTGCTTTGGGCTCAGATATTCTTTCCAGCTTCAGATGAAAGCAGTCTTGGCAAACATACTCTCATTAATCTTTACAGTCCCCCTGAGGAAAGAGGGAGCAGCAGCTGTTTTCTCTGACTCTGGGAGAGGAAAACTGATGTCCCTGAGTGAGGTGGCTTGTCAGGACACCTCCCTCCTCCCCCGCGTCCCCCCATTTCCCATCCCCAATTTAAATATAGATTAGGGATGAAGAAAGATATAGGCTTGTTGGCTATAACAACACAAATTGTCATACCCACAGCTCTGTCCCAAGGAGAGGGAAAATATCTCATTAGGCAAGCAGACTATTTCTTAGCCCCTCTGAAGGCAGTAAGAGGAGGACAGAGATAATAAAGGTTATTATACTCAGTTATTATATCCATTTTAATTCATTAAGCATGCAATTTGGTAACAGTGTGGCCCCCTTCTTAGTTAAAATATAACGTGAGTGGCTGAGATAGGCATAGCTTAGCCCACCCCAAGTATGTATAGCTTCAGTGGTTCTCAAACCATTTAAGCCAGCCACATCCTTTTCAGTGTATCATGTTATGGTAGGAAAGAAATGGAACTATATGAATGAAAGAACATTCTTAAGCTATGTAGAGGGAATGTGGTATTTCAAGAGTGTAAAGCTTAGCAGCCTATTTGCTAAGTAGAAAATTGAACTATACAAAAGGGTTACTGTTGTTAGCTATTGTCACCTTTATTTGGGGGAGGAAATGTTTAAAATCAAGACCTATCTGATATCGCAACCACATAAAATTAATAATAAATAATAGCATGGTCAGAATGAATGTGGAATGCTGTGTTCAGCTCTGGGCAATTAATTTTAGGAAAGATAGATTGAAGTATGTCCTGACGAGGATAACCAGGCTTAGAGAATAACCAGGCGACGAGAAAACTGGAAAACATGAGGTTAGGTTGAAAGAACTGAACGTGTTTAGCTTGGTAAAGAAAAGACTGGAGGCATAGTAGCCATGTTCATATATATGAAGGGTTGGCAAGTGGACCATGGACCAAGGATTAGACTTACTCTATTTGACCTGAAAGATAAAACTAGGAACAATGGGTTAGAAGCTGCAGAGATGTCTATTTCCTTGCAATTTAAGGAACAATTGCCCAGACATTTGAGCCGTCCATACCAGAAAGCTTGACTGATGCCTCAGGAAGTAGTGAGGTCCCTCTGAGTGGAAGTATAAAAGCAGATCCTGGCTGATCTTTTTTAGAACTGTTGTAGAAAAGTTTGGTAGCCTTAAAAGTCCCTTCTAACTTTATAACCATGTAGTCTCTAGACTAACAGGTGAGCTTTAGGAATTAGCATCTCAATATAAGGAGAAGCCTGGGTCCAATCTCACTTGTTGACCTGAGCAACCTTGGATTACTGTGTTCTTCCTATCTCCTTTTGTTGTTCAGAATTTTTTTTCAGTTATGTCCAACTTTTGTGACCTCTTTTGGGATTTTCTTGGCAAAGAAACGGAAGTAGTTTGCTATTTCCTTCTCCAGCTCATTGAAAATGGAAGCAAACAGTCTTGTATAACTTGAGCTCCAGGATCACATAGGTATTAAGTGTCTGATTTTGGATTTGAACTCCAAAAGGTGACTTCTGACTCCAGGCCTGGCACTCTGTCCACTGCTGCCCCTCCTAGGTATCTATACAATAAGAAAAAACATTATAACAGCTTGGAGCCAAACAGATTTTGGAATCTGGTCTCCTCATTGTAAAGATAAGGAAATTAAGGCCCGGGAAGTTCAGTTAAGCAGCTTGTTATCAGCAGAGTTGAAACTAGACCTCTGATCCCTCTCTTGCCTCCAAGTCCCATATACTTTCCACTTCACAATAAGGCCTCATTGTTTTTCAGTGATTTCCCCGAGGCATAGAACCCAGAACATCTCCCTATCCTCTCTTCCACCCACTGCCTCTTCCCATGCCCAGTCAATGCTAAATTCTTTGAGGAATGCCCCAGATTCTCCTTGAAGCTTTCATGTTGTCATCTTTGTTCTCCTGGAGAGACTGAAAGCCTGGAGGAGAGAATATGGGGAAACAAAAGGATAAGTTCTTGAGGGACTTATAGTCATCTTCAGTTGTGTAGTCCTTCAAAAATGGGAGGGACCATTTTTCAATTTATTTTTCTAGCTCCAAATCTAGCAAAGTGCTTTGCATGTAGCAGACATTTAAATGCTTGTTAGAGTGAATGGAATATTTGAGACTGTTTCATTTAGTACTTTCTGTAGAGATATTTACTAAGTGTTGCAGGGGCGGCAATCCAAGAGAAATTAAAAACATTTCTTGTACAGTTTACTTAGGAAATACGAGGCTGTTGGGAAGTGGAATGGCAGAGACAGGAATTCTTCCAGGGATTTGTTCCTGAGTGACACAAATAGATAATGAAGATAAGACAACTGGATAGAGTGCAAAGAAGTCAGAGTTGTAGTTTTAGCTCAGCAGCTACTGACTGTGTGACCCAGACAGCACATTCACAAAATTATTTAAGAATAACTCAAACCAACATACCAGCAAGTATAAAATCATATAGTACAAAGTGAGTATTGAATTCTAAACAGCTGCAGGATAAACGATTGATCCAAGTGGGGTTGAATTAGTCAGAATTTTTCCTTGAGGAGGCAAGTTTGAAGCCAGATTCTAAAGAGAGAAGGGTTCACCATGAGGAGAGAAAGGGCAGTCCAACTAGAGGAATGGCATCTGGAGACATAAGGGAGGAATAAACAAGCTATGTGTGGAGAATTGCAAGCACATTGAGTGGGCCAAAGCCAAAGGGCCAGGTTAAGGTATCACAGAACTAAAACTGAAGAAAGTCAATAACTGGGAGAACTGATGGGGGTTCCTGAACGATAAGCTCTTTGGAAGGAGGAGGGAGTAGAGCATTTTCCTGATTCATATCTGGAGATGTAATTTGATCACAGGATTTTAGATTTAGAGCTGGAAGGAACCTAATCTTTAACCTTACTCTGTTTCTCTCTAGACATTATCATGGTGATGACAGAAGAGGACAGCACAATAAGGGTAGTGGTTCGAGTAAGACCCCCTACTCCAAAGGAATTGGAGAGCCATCGAAGGCCGGTGGTTCATGTGGTAGATGGGAGAATGCTAGTTTTTGACCCTGAGGAACCAGATGGAGGTTTCCCTGGCCTGAAGTGGGGAGGCAATGTCCATGATGGTCCCAAGAAAAAGGGCAAAGATTTGAAGTTTGTCTTTGATCGGGTTTTTGCTGAGACAGCCACTCAACAAGAAGTGTTCCAGCACACCACCCACAGCATCCTAGATGGTGTCCTCCAGGGGTACAACTGCTCAGGTAAGGAGTCATCCAGGCAATATTGTAAATAGAGCCCTATAGTAGGTCTTGGTGGGAATACAGTAAAAGAGCATACAATTTTAATTTTATTTATTTATCCACTTCTTGAGACGAAGGGATTGTTTCTGTCTACTAGAGCAGGAGTCTTTAAAGTGGGGACTATGGTATGACCCTGAGAGAAGTGGTATAACGATTAGCAAATCAAAGAGAAAATGGATTGCATTCTACCTTCCCTATGATAGCCAATAATGGATTTGTCTACAACACTATGCCATCCTCTTTACCTATGATCACTGTATTCTCCCTTCTGCTGACCTCTGATGGCTATGATTGGGGATTCAAAGTCCCAACTGCAATCCTGATACCTATACCAGTTTTACAAGCAAAGTTTTCTGGGGAACATGGCTCTTCTTCCTCCATTATTCCTTCCAGATCACCTCATATGATGAGGTAATCCATGAGGAGCAGGTGTATCTCATCAGACAGGCACTGCAAATTAAAGCAGAAGTCAGTGAGAGCCCTGACTCCATCCATATTCATTTTTTTTTGTGGGAGAGAATGAATCAGACAGGATGAATAAATAAGGATAGGCTGTGATATGTGATGTTCAGCACTTAAATTAGCAGAGTGTTTGGCACATAGTTGGTTCTTCATAAATGTATATTGACTGATAAGTATCATGTCTCATTACATTATACTTCTCCCAACTCTACTCTACTGCCTCTATTACTATTGAGGCAGTGTCATTTTTCCAGGTGCCCAGGTTCATGGATCATAGGTTTAGAGCTGAAAGAGATGTTGGAGAGCCATCCTTTCATTTTACAGATTAAAAAACAGAGCCCCAGTTCCAATAGACTTGTAATGGAAAGTTGTCATCCACATCTAGGGAGAGAACTGTGAAAACTGAATATGAAACAAAGCATAGTATCTTCACCTTTTTCGTGGTGGTGGTGGTTTTTGTTTGCTTGTGAGTTTCTTTTTTCCTTTCTTATATATTTTTTCTTTTGACCTGTTTTTTTTTTCAGCATGATAAATATGGAAATATGTTTAGAAAAATTGTACACATTTAACCTATATCATATTGCTTGCTGTCCTAGGGAAAGGAGAAGAGGGAGAGAGAGAAAAAAATTAGGAATACAAAGTTTTGTGAAGGTGATATCTTTGCATGTGTTTGGAAAAAATAAAATACCACTTAAAAAAACCCCAAAATAAATAAATAAATGCAGCTTCATTTAAAAAAAAAAGAAAGAAAGAAAGAAATAGAGCCCTTTAAGTTACAAAACTAGTAAGTTACAGACCTTGGACAGCTCTGTTTCATATTCAGGACACTTTCCACTAAACCTTACTCATTTGAAATGTTCATTCTCAACTCATTTCATTCACCCCACATCTCCAGTCAGTTACCAAATCTTGTAATTTATACCACTATGATATCTCTTGGTTTTCTCCTCTTTTCTCCACTCCCAAAGCCACCACCCTTATTCACACTTTGATCATCTCTCAGAGGGGCCATTGAAATGGCCTCCTATTTCAGATTTCCTTATCTCAAGTCCTACCTCTCCACTTCATCTACCCAAGTGCCAAAGTAATTTTTCTGACCATATCACTCTGCTACTCAAATTTGAACGGCTCCCTGTTAACTCTAGGATCAAAGATACTTTTTAATGTTTCTATTTGTATAAGTTTTATATTGTAGATAATTATTTGTACAAAAATACATGCATGTCAGATATAAATAAATACATACATACATATTGGGGGTTCATGCTTAAAATTTGGAGATGACCGCCATGGAGTATGTTCATTTTCATCTGTTTGACAAGGATACTGAAAGTAGAAGCTTTTATCTTTTGTTTCTCTTCCAACACAGAGCTTCAACAATCTGTATAGGTGTTCTCTTTATGTTTCAGTCCAGTCTTATCTTTGGGGAACTTATAATTTAGGAGGAAAGTTAGAGGAAGAAGTGATAGGCAAGTTCAATAATTGTAGCCTTACAGGGATAAACCTCAGTGTTAGGAAATGGAAATTTGACCAAAGTGAATGTAGCCAGGAGAATGGTAATCAGAGAAAGCTTCCTAAAGTAGGGTGAGAATTAGAAAATAAGGGAAGGAGGCACGAGAGGAATAGGAAGAAGAGATCTGAACAAGTATACTGGCATTTGGAAAGATTCAGAACACTGCACCCTTTCCTGTGGAGAGAATGGAGGAGGATTTACACTGCTGCATCTCCTTTAACTCCCTGCAGTTTTTGCCTATGGGGCCACAGGAGCAGGAAAGACACACACTATGCTGGGAGGAGAGGGGGACCCTGGCATCATGTACCTGACCATGATGGAGCTTTATCAGCGTCTAGAGGCCCGCCGGCAGGAGAAACGCTATGAGGTTCTCATCAGTTACCAGGAGGTATAGTAGCCCCACCCTGTTACCCCCAAACTTTAGAGGAAAACTAGAGGTCTGAGTAGACCTCTTTCTGACCTTTCTAAATCAGGCTTTCCCCACCCCTATCTGGTAAGCATTCCTGCCTCACAACTAACTCTCAGTAGAGAGCTTGAGTGAGTAGGCAGTGGGAGAGGTAGATACTGGTTGGGGCTGAGAGGCTCAAAGGCAGATGGAGGCAGCCATGTGGGAAAAACTAAGTAAAAGCATACTTTACATTTAAAGTCTCACCCATTTAATTCTGTCCCTCCAAGTTTCCTCCTGTGTTGTAGACATTTAACCAATTCCACCTCTTCTGAACAGTTGTACTGTTCTTTCTTTTTCCTCAAGAAAGAAGACAATCTTAGGTACCACAATAAATGCTGGTGCCTCCGAACAAGGAGGTAAACATTTCCCCTGTCCTCTAATCACAAAGAGGCCAAGTGTAGGAAGCAGAAAATCAGAATTCAGGTTCCATATCTGTCACTGCTTTTCTAGAGGACTTGAGCCAATATCTTTCTTTGGATCTCAATCTCAATTTTCTCCAATCTAGTGGTAACATTAGCTCACCTACTGCCCTCCATCCTTGTCTATCCTACAGATATATTAGACATAAAATCACAAATAATATCTGAAAAACATCTTGTTCAGAGATAACTAAAGTAATACTTTTTGCTCGTTCTTAATGCTCACCCTAACAACTCAGGCAGAGACTTTCCCACCCCCTGATTCTAACTAGTTGGTTGAACCTATACACTTTACTAATCCTGATTTCCCACCCACTTTCACCACCATTACTTGGTCTTCTTTTCTTTTCAGGTGTACAATGAACAAATATATGACCTCTTAGATCCTAAAGGTCCCCTAGCTATCAGAGAAGACCCAGACAAGGGTGTTGTGGTTCCAGGACTCTCCTTCCATCAGGTTTGATATTGGGGACAAATGGGAAAAATTGGTCCCATCTTTCTTGGGAAACCTTAACTTTTGCCTTGCCTTTCCTACTGTGGACTAGTTAAAAGACTATCTGGAAATACCATAAGTTTCAAAAAAGGAAAGAGGCCCAAGGAACATTCCCATGCTGGTCAGGAAGGGTCCTGGGGCTAGTGAGCTAGTCAAATATTGAGGTGGAGACCAGGGACCTGGTTGTGTCAATATTGCAAGCTCTTTCTGAGTACGATTTCTTTAGCCAACCTCAGCTGAACAGCTTCTGGAAATGTTGAGCAGAGGGAACCGGAATCGTACGCAACACCCCACTGATGCTAATGCCACATCCTCTCGTTCACATGCAGTCTTTCAGGTAAGAGCCTTGAGCCTTTGAGCAGAGATCCGACATCTTTCTTTGCTTCCCTGCCTCCCTAGTTGTTCCACCCACCTCTTGTTTTGTTGACTCGTCTAGATCTATGTGAAGCAGCAGGATTGTGTTCCAGGACTGACCCAGACCTTGCAGGTTGCCAAGATGAGCCTGATTGATCTGGCAGGCTCAGAAAGGGCATCAAACACTCATGCCAGTGGGGAGCGGCTTCGGGAGGGTGCCAATATCAATCGCTCGCTCCTGGCTCTCATCAACGTCCTCAATGCTTTGGCAGATGCAAAGGTAATCCCCAGGCACCATGTCCTTATGAGGTAAATGAATGTGAGAGCTGGATGCAGGAGGGTTTGGGTTGAGGGAGAGAGCTGGTGTCTGACTCTGAAAGCAGAATCACCTTTTCTGGCTGCTTTCCTGCTGGGTTTGAGGCTTAGATAGAAGGAGGGAAAAGCTTCAGGTCTCCTATAATTTAGGCTTGAGCACTGATCTTTCTAGGCGCTGCTTCTAGCTCAGAATCAGGGACTTCTTTTAGCTTGGCCATCTTGAACACAAATGTCTTCTCCTGCATCCTTAAAGGGCCGAAAGTCCCATGTGCCATACCGCGACAGCAAGCTGACCCGTTTGCTAAAGGACTCAATAGGAGGGAACTGCCGGACAGTGATGATCGCGGCTGTCAGTCCCTCAGCCCTGGCCTATGAGGATACCTACAACACGCTCAAGTATGCTGACCGTGCCAAGGAGATCAAGCTCTCGGTGGGTACCTGCCCAGCAGACGGAGCAGGCAGAGGTCATTGTAGATAGAGGGGTTTGGGTTACAGAGAGACTGTGAATGAGGGTCCCGGTTAAAAGTGTCAGTGTGAGACAGAGGCCAAGGAAAGAAGAGGTGGACAAAGGAAGCTTAAAGCCTCATTAAAAACAATCTTCATTCTTATGGAGATCCCAGTGTAGTGGGAAGTAGAGAGAGTATATACCCAAGACATGGTGACAGAAACACAAGAGAAAAATAACCAAACTGTGAGGTAACTGGGAATGGGAGGGAGGAGGGGATGCTCTCCTGTATGTAACCACAGCTTTCCTCTTTCCAGCTCAAGAGCAACGTGATTAGCTTGAACTGTCACATCAGCCAGTATGCTACCATCTGCCAGCAGCTTCAGGCTGAGGTAAAGATCTGGGGGCTTCAGGGCCCCTGGATCTGGTGAGAGGGAGAGAGAATCCTTGATGGATAAAGACCTGCTTTTCTTGCCCCCTTCTTCTCCCTCTTCTCATGCTAAACTTATGCTTTCTAGCCGGATCTAGGACTTTAATGGGTACGGGTGCTTGTGCTGTAGGTGGCTGTCCTTCGAGAAAAACTTCAAGTGTATGAAGCAGGAGCAAGGAGCACCCCACAAGAGCTCCCGGAGCTGCCCAAGCCATCTCTTTGCACTAGTCCTCTGCAGCCAGGGTAAGCATTCTCCTTCTCCAGTCCTTATCTAAGATGAAATATGCTTAACCATATTTCAAGTCCTTCTCCCCATTTTTTCTGGTATCAGTGCAAGAGTACATGCTAGCAAAAGTAGTTAGGGAACTAGGATTCTATTTGTAATTAAGGTTGCAGCCCAGACCTCAGTCCACCTAAACAGGTTTTTTTGCACATAGTGAACTTAAGATTTTAGGATTTTAATGTTATTTGAATAAGAAAATAATCATCTTCCTTTTAGAAAACTATGGTTAATGCCCATTGGCTGATGAAGCTCTATCAGTGATCATTGTATGCTACTCTGGTACCAAGAAGCTTAGCTTTATCTCCTTTAAAGTCTACCATGTGTACATTCTCTGTTCTCTATCTTTCTTACTTCTCATTTTAGCCTTTGTTTCCCCTTAGCCCCAGACTTCCTGACTCATCTTCATTGAGCCAACATTCTAGTCAATCCTCCTCTCTAGAACTCTATTCAAACCCTGGAACTCCCCAAGAAGAGAATATGGAGACCCAAATGGAGGATAAAAAGGTGATGAAGCCCTTCATTATTTCTCAAACACAGGAACCAATGAATGGGAGGGATGAAAGCACCATAAAAAAGGTATTTCTGAAGCTGGGCTCAGAGAATTGAATGACAGGTCAAATGCTTCTGAGACACTGGGCAAGGATTCCTTCATCCTCTTCTTTGTTCCCAAGTGGCAAGAGGATCCCTCAGGTCTAAAGTCCCCTTAATAGAATTGCCTTTAGAACAGCCTTAGCTTATTTAAGGGCATCTGGATCTCCCCACAGAGTAGAGGAATAAAGCAAAGCTTCAGGTGCTAATTTTTCTATCCTAAGACAAATAGATACAAATATATATTAGCATCCTCACAAAACTGACCCAGGGGCCTGATTGTGTATAGTTCTGGGCTGACTATTCTATTAAAAGATTACGTAGAATTCAGGGTACACATTGAAACAAAAGCTTCTTGGAATTGACCAATGGAAGAATTTGTTCTGCTTGACTAAGCAAATTTTTTATAAGAGTTTTAGGGTTTGTTCTTGCTTTTAGTGGTAGAAGAGTGAGAAAATAGATTTTTTAAATTGAAAAAATTTAATTAAAAAAAAGCTTTCAGAGACCTGAGACCCTGCCCCCTTAGCATCTTACAATGTAAAGAGACATGAATACCATCCTTTGCAAAGTGCTGACATGCAACAAAACCAGGCTGCTATATTTATATTATCTATAGATCAAGAGTAAATATATAACAAAGTAGTGAATAAAATGAGGAACTGAGGGACATTAAAAAATAATCTAGCTTAGTATCTAAATTGGGCTCTGATCAACCTAGAGCAGCTTAGAGGAAGGGGAGGTGAGGGTGAGGGGAGAGTATTCAAAAGTTGCTTGATTAATGGGTAAGAGACAACTTGAAGGGGAAAAGCATCGTAGGCTCTCTGTGTCTGTGTAACTGCTCGCCTTCCATCAGGTGCTGCAGCCTCCTATCTTGGCCCTAGAATCCAAGCCAGGATTGGGCAGCTTCACATCACCAGAGTTGGACAAAGACAAGAACAAGAGGTAGGTCTCTTTTTAAAAATCTATCCTAGAATTTAAAATGGGAGGTATAAAGGAAAGACTTGGCAGGATTCTGTTACAATCAACTCTGGATTTGCCTTGTTGTTAGTTATCTGCGGCAGTTCTTACTCCACTTCTTGTTGATATTATCACCTACTCTGTTTACGTCTCACATCTTTATTTATGTTCACTCTTCCACAAAGCCTGTAGCCCAGCAGGGTTTCATGTGCTGAAAGGAAAGGGCTTCTGTAATCTAAACAGTGCATTTTGTCTTTGTCCTCTAAAAAGGTGTGAGTCAGAAAGATAGCAATTTTAGAGCAAGGAAATTTCTACTTAGGTTAATAATTGGTTTTTATTTGGGGGAGGGGGGTAGGAGGAGAATTGGGAGGGAACAATTAAAGTTAAGTGACTAGCCCAGAGTCACATAACTAGTAAGTGTTTGAGACCCGATTTGAACTCAGATTCTCCTGACTCCAAGTACTGGGCTTTTTAGGCTGTTTATCTTCATCATGAAGTGGAACAGATGGGTAACTTTTTAGTTCCTCTGGCATTAGATCTTCACCCTGTGGCTTCATGATTGGATTTGGATTGATTTTGGACCCACTAAATATCTGGAATATCTGTATTTAAGTATAAATACAAAAGCAGTCCCAAATCAAA
The DNA here is from genome assembly GCF_016432865.1 of Antechinus flavipes. Taxonomy (NCBI): domain Eukaryota; kingdom Metazoa; phylum Chordata; class Mammalia; order Dasyuromorphia; family Dasyuridae; genus Antechinus; species Antechinus flavipes. The sequence continues at coordinate 141,038,391 of NC_067401.1, read as the reverse complement.
AAAGAATTCGAATTATTTATGCTATGATTCTCTTTTGTAAGGATCGTGGATATGTGACTGTACTATTATTACTATTAGTATTTCTCTTCTGTCTCCAGTGCATCAATCCTGTGCCACTTGGCTTCCTTGCTGCCAGCCTCTCCCAACATGCTTTACGCTTGGCAGTGTATTTAAAGCTTCCGGACAGAAGGGCCTGTTTAATTTTATTTCTTGTTGGGGAGTGTCTGTTCCCAAGTCAGCAAAAAACACTGCAGTCTGAATAATCAGCGGCTCATTATCTGTCTCCTGCTGTCAGCTCTGCAGGGCCTCAGGAGAGGGAGGGACATGTTGGCAGGATGCCTTCCTTGGCCTTCTTTCTCTGAGCCCCCACCCCTCTATGCTACATAGAGAATGCCAAGTTCTACCAATAGGATAGTTTATCTAATTGATGTACTTTGATAGGAACAGCCTTGAGTTCTAATTCTGTCTCTGAAACAAAGTTGCTGAGTGAACTATAATCAAGTCACATTCTATCTTTAGGTCTTCTCCAGTATGTATCAGTTTCCTCATCTATAGAGAAAATAATCCTTGTCATAGCTACCTATAATAAGCTAATAAGAAGATAAAATGAAATTATAGGCATACAAGCCTGTAGAAAGCAAAAGTTAGAGATAAGGGGAAGAGATTATTACAGTTTTTCAGTCTACCAATCAACAAACACTTATTAAGCATTTCCTGTATCCTGGACACTGCTAGGTACTAGAGATACAAAGAAACAGCCAAAATGTCCCCTCCTCAAGGGGCTTACATTCTAATGGAGAAAATGACATATATAAATCAGAAGAGAGGGAGAACCTGAAAAAGTCTAACTTTTAAAAATTTCAAAGTCATTTTGTTTTTAGGATATAAAATCATAACGTTTCAGAGATGAAGAAGACTTTAAAAGGCCATCTAGTTTAATCCCTTTAACTTACAGGTGTAGAATTTGAAATTTAAATCATGACAAAGCATGATTTGCTCAGTCACACAGCTAGTTAGTGACAAGGTTAAGACACTATCCTTTCCCCCTATACTCTTCCCACTATGCCATGATTCCAAATTCCAGTTTATTCCAAATACTCTATAGCTTAGTAGATGGTCATAAAGAGTTGCTATGTCCCACAAAACTCATCTCCCCCAATGGCCATCCTAAGGATGAGCATTTCCAAACTCAGCTATCCCTGCCCTGAGATATTAGTCTATCCCAAGTACAAACTTATATGTGTTTGTGTTTTAAAGCAGTTTTGCCTTCACAGTGATGTATTCCATGAACTGTCCCTGAACCATTTGATGTCAAAAGTGGTGTCTCAGAAAAGTAAAGTGTAACATTGGAAATCGTTTCTAGAAAAAATATTTGCCATGGGTAGAATCCTATACAACTAATTAAGAAGTCATAGTATGGCTGTGTATCACATTAAGGAAATTTTGGCAGCTTCATAACATTAATAATCCACTCATCCTAATAATTTCCTTTAAACAACTAAATCCTTTAACGTAGTGGCAATAAGATTTGCTTTAACTCACTTGCATAGAACCATAACTGTTGCCTTTTCCATAAAGTGAGGCATACCTGTATTTTTATCATGTGCAAAGCCCCATAAGGAACAGTGGAGTTAACTGCATTCTTTATGAGTTCATAGGCTTGGCCAAAGGAAAATCTGAGGCATGGTAAGAAAGGAACTGAGAGCTATAGCAAAGCAATGATCAAAATAATGGTTAGTCTAGGCCATGGCTTCTTAAACTTTTTCCACTTGCCCAAGAAATTTTTGTGACCCTAGGTATGTAGATATGTCAAACAGTTACTGATACTATATCATAATTTCACAACTTCCACATTTTGTAAGGGGACCCATATGGAATCATGACCCCCATTTTAGAAGCTAGAGTCCAGAAGATCAACATAGGTAGTCTTCTTGCCCCCACTTGAGAATTCCTGGCCAGCAAGTAGAAAGCAGATGAATGGGATAGATCTGGGGTTTCTTTTTTCATCAGTAACCTAGGTTAGGATTGGCGTGGAGTGGGAAGGGTGAGAATGATAGAACCCTTCTTTTCACCCCTCCAGGCTAGCCCTGATGGTGCTGCACGTGGCCCAGCGTCAATATTCTCTTCTCAAAGAAGCCAATCTCCTGACACCAGACATGGTTTTGGAGTTTGAAGCAGTGCAGCGGCTGGTTCAAGATGAGAAGATGGTGCCGTGGGGGGGTGAAGCTGATATTCCAGGCCCAGTTGGAGTGGTATCTTTGACCCAGGAACAATCCCCAGAATTAAGTGAGTATCATCTTAGAAGCCCAGGCCTCTGCCTCACATTGTCTACAAAGAAGGATTCGCCCATGATGAATATGGAAATATATTTAGAAAAATTGCACATGTTTAACCTAGATCAGATTGCTTGCTGTCTTGGCTGGGGTGGAAGGGGTGGGAAGAAGAGGGAGAAAAACTTGGAGCACAAACTTTTGCAAAGGTGAATGTTGAAAACTATCTTTGCATGTATTTGGAAAATAAAATACAGTTAAAATAATAAAGATTGGCTACCCTTCATGTGTGACCAAAGTGGCCTGAGTAGCAAATGAAGGACTAGAGTGGAAGGCTGAGCCCTAGGTTGGAGGAAATTAAAAATGTGGTTATGAGTTTATCTGTAGTCAAATGAAAGCATTTAGAAACATGCCCTGCCTGGGCCAGGAAGGGTCTAAGTGTGGTATAGAGGAGGTAAGACATTTAGATGTGCTCTTGGGGGTCTCTTGTGTTCCTTCCCTCAGCCTATTTGAGCTCAGGTTCTGTTCCAACTCCAAATGTTTCTCTTTTCTACATCTAGCACCTCCAACATATTCTGGGCCAACAACACGGACCATGGCAAGACGTCAGAGTGGGCTTTTACCCATTCTGGGGCTCCCACCTTTTTCAACTCTCTCACCCCAAAGCTCTCAGGCTCCAAGAAAGAAGAGAAGGAGATCAGATGAGCCAAACTCACCTGAGCTAAACAGCCATTCTTCCTCTAAACTGGAGGCCAAACGTCAAAAGAAGTCTTTGCCCCATGCAGGGAAAGGTTCTCTGCTTCAGGCAGGGCCTTCCTCAGGACTCAGCACCCCTAAGATGGAGATTGCCTCCACTACCTCCTTTCCCCACCTTTGCTCAGCCACTGTTGTCAAAAGCCGGGTGCCCTTGGGCCCATCCTCTATGCAGAACTGCTCTACTCCTCTTAGTCTACCTACCCGAGACCTCAATGCCACTTTTGACCTGTCTGAAGGGACCCTCTTGAAGCCTAGTGCCTCTGAGTTCCTCAGCTGGGAGAATGTCCCTGCTGCCTTGAACAAGATGGATAAACCCTTCATTCCCAGGTAGGCCTCTTTTCTTCCTGTCCCTTCTGACTATCTGCGCCAAAAGCACAAAGACTAGAGATGTTTAATGAGTAGAAAAGGAAAGGTTTGAACTCAAGGCACCAGGCCAGAAGAACTCCATCAGGCCCTGAAAAACTTGATAAATGTGTTTGTTGAGTGAATTTTGAAAGCTTATGGAGAGAGGAAAGAAGCTCTATAAGACTAACAAGAACAAATGTACAAACTATACAGACCAGCAAATTTGATTTAAATTCCTAGCAAAATTCTAGAATGTTTAATTAAAGGAATGGTTAGTAAACATCTGGAAAAGAAATCAGTGATCATATGGAGCCTTCATCAACCATAGATCCTGCCAAACTACTCTTATTTCCATTTTAGGATAGGGATTCTAGGTTAGTAGCTCAGGAATTCTTTTGGTACAGTTTAAGGTTATAGAATAATACAGTCAAGAGTTTTTAGAACTGATTGAATAGTTGTAACCAGAGTAGTCATTAATGATTTGGTGTTAACTTGGAGGGAGTATCTAGTAGAGTGTTCCAAGGAGCTTCACTTGGCCTTGTGGCATTCAACATAGCTGTCCAAGGGGTGTATAAAGACAGACAGCATGCTTATTAAATTTGTAGATGACACCAGCCTCAGAAGAATGGCTAGCTAATACTTTGAATGACAGTCATGATCCAAAAATACCTCCACAGTAGAACATTGGGCCAAAACCACTAAGATGAAATTTAATGTCATACTATGTATAAAATATTAAACATTTGGTTTCAAAAAATCAGCTTCAGTATGGGGCTAGATTGGAATTTACTGGGAAAAGATCTGGGGCTATTACAAGCTCATTGTGCTAAGAGACCCAGAAAAAATTGCTGTGGTTCTGGACTGCATTCAGAAAGTGGAAGACTAGTATTAGGACTAGCCATCTAACAGCAGAGCAGAACCTCCATTCTGAGAAGGCCACAGCCAGAGTGTTCTGGATTCTGGGTGTCTTATCATGGGAAAGATGTGAAAAAGCTGGAGGGCATTGAGGAAAGATGAGGCAAGGTGGGCAATAGTCTTGAGACAATATTATCTGGAGCATTTGATGGAACTGTTTAGCCTGGAAAATAGAGATTGCTTAAGAGCAGACATGGTAATTATGTTTAAGAATATCATGTGAAAGATGAATTTCACTGCTTCACTTTGTCAGGTCTATGATATAGTCTTGTTTAGCTGTACACTGTGCTAGAATGATGTCCTCTAGAATCACATCCAATTGTGAGATTCTGTGATTTTACAAGTGGAAGTAAAGAACAGGCTTATCTTGGAAATTTGCTGCCAAGTTTCTCTTTCATCCTGGTTTGTTCTGCTCCCCAGTCTTAGGACACCAGGGTATGCTGGAGGGATCAGTCTCCCTGGAGGCTTCTTTTCTGTCAAGCAGCAAGGCCGTTGCTGCCAGTGTCTCAAAGCCCTTGGCCAAGAACTAGTTTCTAATTATTCCCTTGGGTGACTTATAGAACCTTGATTTTGGGCGGGGGGGAGGAGGGGACAAGCTGGGGAGCTGAAGCAGAATTCTGGAAGGAGTACTAAGAAAACCAACGTGGCTCTGTTAACAGACTTTTGTAAAATTTTTGGAATCCAGCCAGAGCCTTCCACTAAACCTTGCCTATTGTTACTCTTGCCAGCAGTAGTAGCTCACATTTCTGTGTCACTCTAAGGTGCTCTCCTTAAACCTGTGAGATATATGGTGCAACCACAATCACTCACTTTTTACAGATAAGGGAACTGATATTCCTGAGGATGAGCATCCTCTAGGGCCTTACAGCTGTCAGGATTTGAAATCAGATCTTCAAGTGCTCTTCCCAATATCCCATTCTCTGTTTCTCTTATGACCATCGCCACAATTGTCATTTTTCTTTTTCACTTTCATCCCCACATATACAAGCAAGGTGAGGGGAATTTCACACTCTCCAGCAAAAGTTATTCAGCTGATTTTTTTTTCAGTGGGTGTGCAAGAGACATCCTTCAACACCCAAACAAATGGGGTGTCTGCTTAACCAGGGAGCAGCACCCTGATCAACTTGGTTTCTGAGGTATCTCAAGGCTATTGAATCTAGTAGAAATATGACAGAATAATTTGGGGCCCTCAAACAGTGACAAGATTTTATCCTACCTCAGTACCCCAACCCCCAACTCTAGCACTAATCTCATCAGAAACTGGAGATGGGCAAATGGAAAGGGGTTTTTTTGAACTTCAGTTCCCAGGACATGTCAGAAACTGACATCTGGATGTTCTCCCAGAACGGGCCTGTCACTCAGCTGTCAGCAAAGGGATTGAAGGAAAAGAAAGGAATCATAGCATCTTAGTTGAAAGGGACCTTAGAGGTCATCTAATCTTATCCCCGACCCAGTGAGTGCTAGGGTTAGGATGTGGACAAGAAGGAAAAACTCGCTGAGTACTTTATTTTCCTTTCTGACCTGAGGATCTTCACTTTCCTTTTCTCTTAGGGGGCCCATGCCACTATTCACCATGAAGGGCCCCAAGCCAGCATCTTCCCTTCATGGTGGCTCTGCCCGCAAGAGGAGACGCCCTTTGAGGTAAGGAGAAGCTAGAATCAGAATCCCAGTAATATTGTGCCCTGCTGGTTCTGATATCTAAAATAAATTATGATTGAATTCTACCCCGTGGCACACCTTGTTTGGCAGACAGCCAAGTTCCCACATGCACATGAAATTCTTAAGGCAAGCTATCTGTATCCATTACTTGTTCAGGCATTTCCCTGCAATTTGATGTTCAAACGATCATATTGCTGAGGATCAGTAGTCTTCTGGCTAATTAGTTACTCTTTTTATGGGTAAGCCATTCCATTTGAATCATAACTGAATCCAGTGACTGGACAGTGTTACTACTTTTCTTACTGATTCTGGAAAGCTGCTGGTAGTATTCAGTTGCCCACCTCCTTTTCCAGGGCTATGTTAAGCTGAAGTAATATCTTGTGGGGGTTTCCAGTCCCCACTTTAGTGGGAAGAGAATAGCATCTTTGACCTATTTCCTTTTTTCATCAGGTCTTCAGCATCCTGTGCACTGGCTGCACCCCAGAGCCGGAGTCGAATTGCCAGGCTCCACAGTAGCACTCTGAAAAAGCCAGGAGGTACCCTTACCATCTCATAACTGTTGGAAGAGTGAGTGGGGAGGTTTAACCAAGGCCAGGGAAGTAGCAGATGAAGGGTAGAAAAAGTCATTGAAAGACCTGTCCTTCATCTCTCAGTTCAATAAACAAGAATCTCCAAGTACTTAAAAGCATCTTAAGGAGAGAGCTGGTACATAAAAATGGAAGGGGAAGAGCAAGAGGGAGCCCAAAATGGAGGCCCTCTATACATTGTCTTTTGTTTGTTTTTTATACATTCCCTTCTTTCCTCCCCAGAGTCCTCCTCCAGCCCTCGATGGATAGGCAGCCAGAAGAACAGGAAGGACACAGCACTTGGGTTTGGAGGAGCCTCACAGACTGGTATCCGGTCCAGCATAGGCAAATCCATCATCAAGGGGTCCTGAGAATGGGATATGTCTTCTGTGCTTATCACTTTGGCTCTTTCTCCCTGTGCTTGTCCTTGAATTCTGTACTTGATCAACTGACAATACAGCTCCTTATCTCGCACACCTTAATTAATTGGCCCTGATTCCTTGAAACTGTCTTCTCTTCCCCTCCCATGCTCTTATTGTCATCAGTTTGTACTTAATATTCACACACATATATTAAAGTATTCTTCATTGTTATGTGCATGTGTTCTCCTTACTAAAGTAGACAGTAAATATAGTTTTATTTTGTTAAATATTTCCCAATTAAATTAAAAATTTTTAACATTCATTTTTTAAAATTTTGAGTTCCAAATTCTTTCCTTTTCCTCCAGCTCTTCTCCCATTTTGAGAAGACAAGCAAATTGATATTATATATGTGAAATCATGCAATACATTTCCATATATAGACATGTTGCAAAAGAAAATACAGACCAAAAAGAAGTATGCTTAATTTGCATTCACAGTTCCTCAGTTCTCTCTCTGGAGATCGTTAGCAATTTTCATCATGGATCCTTTGTAATTGTCTTGATCAGAGTATCCTTTGACCATCCTGACAATATTTCTGTGACTATGTAGAATGTTCTCCCGGTTTTGCTCACTTCACTTTGCATCAGTTCATATAAGACTTACAGGTTTTTCAGAAACTATCTGGCTTATTATTTCATATAATACAATAGTATTCCATCTTAATCACATACCCCAACTTGTTCAACCATTCCCCAATTATTAGGCATCCCCTCAATTTCCAATTCTTTGCCACTACAAAAGGAACTGCTGTCAATATTTAATAGATGGTAAACTTGTGAACAACACCCCCCACATAGCTACTTAGCACAGACAAACCAGGTGTGCTTAGTAAGTGATGAAATACCAGATAAGGGTCAACTTGAAAACAGATGGTTTTTCTAGCCCCAGTGAGCACATTGAGAGGAAGGTCAGGTTATTTTGTTTTCAGTGATTTTCACATAGTGGGTATTAGATAAATACCTTTTATACATTTTATACATACATATATATGTGTGTGTGTGTGTGTATGTATATATATATGTGTGTATATATAAATATCTTTTATACATTTTATACATACACACACACATATATATATATACACACACACATATATATATATATATATGTATATATATATACACACACACATATATATATGTATATAGATAGCTGGCATCATGGCTAGAAACCTAGTACTTTAGAATTCAAAACTCTTGAGTTCCTATCCTGCCTCTGTCACAAGTAATTGTGTGATATGGGAAGATCACTTAGGCTTAGTGCTTCAGGGTAACTTAGTCTGTGAGACACAGAAAACAGCTGCATGGAGTAGAGGAAATTTCAATCCTAACATTGTACCAATTAAAGAGTTATGTGGGATGTTCGGGGAGAACTAGCACCCCTGGTTTAAGGCTTTGAGGAGTTCTTCTCAGGGCTGCTCATCTACCTTTGGTTCCACCTGACACTCACTGTGACTCTCCTTGGACAGTGGCCACACCCTGGCAAAATGCCTCAGCAGATGGATTGAACCAAATTGAAGGGAATGAATAAGATTCAGACTCATCAGTGAATTAGGAGAATATACACCTGAAGCAATGGAGACTTTCCCTGGCAAAATGGGTGGATGAGGAAAATTTGTTCCTGCAGCTATGAAGAAGATTGATGGGTTGAAATCATCAAGGTCATCCATTGTATCCCAAGCCAAAGTTATTGCCTTGATTTTTGTCCTACCACTGAACTTCTTCCAGCTCACACTGGAAGAGAGGCTGGTAATGGGAACAATGATGCCATTCATCCTCTTGAAAAATGAAGGATAAACCAAAAAGAATTATGTAGACATTTTTAAAAGAGTATATACAGAAATTTAAATTTAATTAAAATTATATGGAGAAATTTAGAAATTAAAAACAACAACAAAAAAAAATCATCCATTTGCTACTTAGAAGCAAAGTAAACTTGTTCCCTGCTCTGGATCTATTTCCTCATCTGTAAAGTGAAGTGATTGGAAAAAAAAAGTTTTCGGGCTTCTTCCAGCTCTTTCAGCTCTTCCTGAATTCTTGGGCTGTAGAAATATTTGCCTTTTTGTCTTCATGCTCTCTGTCTGAGTCCCAGGCTAATTTACCCTCTTCTCCCTGATTGCTTTTTGTGAGATTGGGGGAAACTGCATAAACTTGGAGTTTATCTCTTTTGAAGAATATAGAAAGAATATGGGTTAAAAAGCAGAATACACAACTAATTCAGCCCTGCTAATCAGACTCCAAGGCTTTTATTAAACACCCTTCTTTATTCCTTTAGTTAATAATCAATTATTAAGTGCCTGTCTATTCTGGTTACAGTGACCCTCAAGGTTGTGTTTGCTAAAACTTAATGGTAGGGTCTCCCACCAAAACGAGGAAGTGCAGACCAAAAACAAATCCAGCTAATTCAGTTTAGTTAAAATTCATTTATTTGGACAGAGCTGACTGAAAATTTGTGGTCATTCAACCAGACTTGGAATGAAGCTCATCTTTGTTCTTTCATGGAAAGGACTTGTTTAGCAAATTCATGGTACAAACACCATTCCAAAAGGTATATTTAACCTGTTTAATAAAACCAAAAAGATTTTTCAGGACATTGTTAGTATGCAAATAATGCTATTTCAAACGAGCTATTTATTTGGGCTTTCTTTCACTTGGCAGCTTTTTGTTAGTCATTAGTTCCAGTTACTGTTTGCACTTGAAACTTTATTGTAAGGACTGTTCACCAGTGGTGTAAATGGCAGAACATCTGGCCAGAAATTAGCATCAGTAGAATAGAGTGGGCTGAAATTGGTGGGATTGAGGTGGGAGAGGGGACATGAGTCAGCTGGGCTAGAAGGAGCCTGAAGAAGCAGCTCTGTCATCGCTTTGCTCTTGGTAATCAAAAAGTGTTAAAATTCTTTACAAATGAACTTTTTTTTGTCCTTTGATTTCAATGCTAGGGCTTTTTTCCACAGTCCCCTACCTCCCAATGTACTTGGTGAGGGGTGCCACTAAGTCTGGCTGGTTGCAGAATCTCACAGAAAGCGAGCAAGGGGCCAAGGGGAGCAAGTGCAAAGCAGGCATTGTGTTGACAGCAGAGTTCCAGCAGTAACATCCGTGGTAGCTCTGAGGCTCCAAGATTGGATTGTTCTCACACAAAAAGAGTCATCTGTGAGATCTGTTGATCAGTGCCTCAGTCCATTCACTGGTGCCCCAGTTGGGCAAAGTTGCCCTGTCTCATCCCACATCCTCATCTAATCTTGTTGCCTCCCACCTTGGAGCTTTTGTAGAGATCATTTCCTTCATCACAGCATAGTGACTCCCTCTTCTGACTAGCTCTGTGCCTTCTCTTTTCTGGAGAAAGCTCTCTAATCCATCCTTCCTAAATTCCCTATTTCCAGGCAGCCACATTAACAGCCTCTGCTCTTCCCTCTTTATTTCTCACATCCAAAGTGGCTAAGGCTTGTCACACTACCCTACAATGTATCTTGCATCTCTCCTCACATAGAGCCCCTGTTCTTGTGCCGCCCCTTTCTCCTCTTGTTTGGACTATTTTAGTATCTTTCTAATTGTTTTGTCTGTCTTCCATCTCTCTCTTTCTAGTTCATTCTCTACATAGCTGACAGACTGACATTTTCACATCAAGAAACTCACCTGTCACTCCCCTACTCAATAAATTCCTATTCCAATAAATTGTCTCTAGAAGAAGCAGTATCCCTTTCCCCCCTTCCCAAGAGGAAAGTTCTTTGTACTGCTTTCCTATGTTCATGTTGAACCCTCCCCCTTTAGATCTCTAATGGAAGCTGCTTGAGATTAGGGACAACCTCATTTGGGGCTTTTTTTTTTCCTCCAGGTGCTAGCACAATGCCTGGTACTTTGTTGTTAAGTCATTTTTAAATCTTTCTGGCCCCATTTTGGGGTGTTCTGAGCGGAGGTACTGGAGTTGTTGGCCTTTTCCTTCTCCAGCTCATTTTACAGATGAGGAAACTGAGGCAAACAGGGTTAGATGACTTGCCCAGATCACACAGCTAGTAAATGTGTTCATGAAGACTGCTCATGAAAATGAGTCTTCCTGATTCCAAGCCCTAATCACTGCGGTCTAACCACTGTGCAACCCAGCTGAAAGCCTAGAACATGGTAGACAATTAAGCTTGTCTATTATGGGGGGAAAAAACCCACTAGAGTGGAAATCAGAAGACCCTGGGAATTACTTCCTTGTTCTGCCATTCTAATTTGAGCAGATCATTCTTTTCTCTAGATCTCAACTTCCTCAGACGATTGAACTAGGTGATCTTTTAAAATCCCCTCTAGCTCTAAAGTCCTATTCTCCTACCCAGCAAGGAACTCTATTCTCACTGAAGGGGGATGAAGGAGATTATGGAAGCCTTATTTGATTGCTATAAACCCAGGAGTCCTGATTCCTAGGCAATCCTCTCTTCCCTGACCCCTTCATCTAGGGCATCCCATTCCTCAAAGAATGCTCCTTTCTGTTGTGCTCTGAAGCTGCTCGCTAGTAGATGCTAAAGAATCTTTACATCTTCCCCTGCACCCGCTGGGAAGAGTCAAGGCTGAGCATGGAGGCAAGAGGAAGGAAGGGGAGGGGGAGGAGGTGGAAGAACCAGGCTGGCGTGTCAGGGCTTCGGGGACCCGCCTTCTGGGAAGCCGAGTTTATCCCTAGGGCGGGCGGGGCGCGTGAGCGAAGACTCCCAGAAAGTCTCTCTGGGAAGATGTACAGAAGCTTTTTTCCAGTTCACCCCGGAGACCTCCCTCCCTTGCTCACCCCCTGGCACTAAGTTCCCCGCTCGCTCCTTCCTGTTAATTTGGAGAGCTGCTGGGTTGGAAATAACACGGAGGCTGCCGCCACTGCTGTTACCGCCGTTCTCCTCCCGCCAGTTGCACATCTGGCCCCCGCACCTCTCCCCCTTTCTGGTGGAGGAAGGGAGGGGGCCAGTGGGCTGGGAAAGAGAAGGGGAGAGAAGCAATTTAAAAACTGAGCGCAGGGTCAAAGGTTTTGGATTGGGGGTGGAAAAAAGTCTCTGAGTTTATTAACCCCCTATGGCGCCCGTGCCCCCTCCCAAGTCCAGCTCCCCCGCACTTCAGTCCCCCTCTGCCATCCTTGGGGACCTACGAAGATGACTGAGCTTATGTCTTTAATTAGCTCAGGGAGAGTTAGAGAGAAAGGAAGAGGGAGAAGTCCTGTTCACATCTTCTCTTCGACCCTTCCCTTCCCCGACAAGCTCTGCGGGAAGTTCGGGGCCAGCCTCTGGAAACAAACAAGATAAAATGATCTTGTGCTGGGAACTAGAAGGGGATGGGAATCCAGAGGAGGGAATAGATCCGCTGCCCTTACCAACAAGCCTTGTAGTTTGAGAAACCAATCCTTACTCTCAGCTGTACTGCGGAGAGTCTTTCTACCTAGGAGAGCTCCCAGGAGCTCTTCGGGAGTCTCCTGTATATGGGAGAGACTCCACTTCTCCCATCAGGAAGCCCCCAAGTTAAGCGAATCCCTTCCCTCAGAGAGACCCCAGTCTAATAGGCCATGCACTTGAGAACAAGCAGTCTTAGACTCAGGAGGCTCCTGGGTGGTGAAAGGGAAAAATAAGCCAAATGAGGAAAACGGGAAAAGGCCTGCAGGACCTGATGGGGGAAAAGGATAATATGGGTCCTGAAGCATACCACCAAGCCAGTATTTTTTACTTAGATGTCTGCAAAGCGTCTGGCAGAATCTTCCCCCCAAACCCCCCTCCCCGGTTGTCTGTGTGGACAGGATGGAGGTATCTAGTCAGGTATTAACATAATTAGGGAATTTCAGAATTGGTTGAACAATAGAACTCGAGTGGTGAATCATTGATTGATAAGAATCAGGAAATCGGATTGAGATAGAGGGATCAGCCTTTGACACTGCCAGTCACATATGAAGGCATAGGAAGCATGCTCATCCAATTTGTAAATGACACAATTCTATTCAACTCCTGCCTTTTTTATCCAAGGCATTGGGGGTACAAAGATAAAATAATCTTTTCCCTGAAGGACTTATAGTCTTTAAAAATATATGCCTAGGAGTCAGCTAGTGGCGCAGTGGATAGAGCACAAGCCCTGAAGTCAGGAGGACTATGAGTTCAAATCTGACCTCAGACACTTAATACTTCCTAGCTGTGTGACCTTGGGCAAGTCACTTAACCCCAGTTGCCTCGGGGGAAAAAAGAAAGAAAGAAATAAAAAATGTTTATTGTAAGATACAAGAATGTGCCAACATGCAGGTAGGAGCTTACATTTTACAGGGTGAGGAGAAAGTACATTCTATATATGTCAATATTGTACAAGAAAATATTGATATGGGAGAGAATACTAACCACTGGAGAGTTTGGGGAAGGCTTCACACAGGAAGTAGCTTCTGAGTTGAGCCTTCAAAGCAAGACAAGGATCCCAAGAGACAGAGTTGAGGAGATGCTGTATTTGTAGCATAAGAATGGCTTGTGCAAATAAATGGAAACTAGAGATAAAAGCTGAATGGAAATTTAGAGAACAGCTAATAGTTCAGTCTGGCTTGAATAAAGAATAAGTGAAGGAGATAAAATAAGCATACATAAATAAATAGTACAAAATAAGATTAGAAAGATGAGGATAGGAGTCAAACTGTACAGAACTTTAAATGCTGAGTTAAGGCATTTCTCTTTTATCCCACAGGCAGAGGCAATTCAGTGAGATTTTCAAGCAAGAGAATATATCAATCAGCCAACAAGCATTTATTGGTCAGATCTGGGCTTTAAATATACTTCAGTTTGGCAGTTGTGGAAAAGATGAATTGGAGAGGGAAAAGACTTGAAGAAGGGAAACAATTAGGAAACTGTTAAAATAATTTAGGGATAGAGGGAGTTGGGGACGAATTGGGGTGATCATTATGTGACTTGAGAGAAGGAATCAAACAATCAACAACAGACATTTCTGATATCTGATTTATTTATTTAATATTTCCCCCCAGCTATATTTAAAACAAATTTTTGTTTACATTTGTCTTTTAATTTTTTGAGTTCTACACTTTCTAGCTGTGTGACCCTGGGCAAGTCACAACCCCAATTGCCTCAGGGGAAAATAATAATAATAATAATTTTTGAATTCTAGGTTCTCTCCCTTATCTCCACCCATAATCAAGAAACCACATGTGAACTTATGCAAAACATTTCCATAGAAGTCAACAACAGGCATTTCTTAAGTGTCTAGTATGTATAAGTTTCTATACTAAAGAAAAGCAAAATAGACCGGTCCTCCAGGAGGTTATAATCTAATCATAAGAGTCCTGGATGATTCTGAAGTTACAAAATTGATTGACTAGAAAAATTAGAGAAATAAGGAGATTTGGGATTAAAAGTAACGAGCTGTTTTCAGTGCGTAGCTCACAGAGAGGCCAGGATAGACATATCTCTAATATCTCTTCCTTCCTACTCCTTCACTTCTACAAGGGAGATGTTAGTTCTCCAGGACTACCTGGAGGAGAAGCCAGAGGTGGAAGGTAGAGGTTAACTATTCTGCTCTCCTTAGAAAAGAGAGTATTGGGTTAAAATTTTACTTTTCCAAATATATATATAGTTTTCAACATTCATTTTTGTAAGATTTTTTTTGTTCTAAATTTTTTCTCTTTCCCTTCCTTTCCTCCCCTCTCCCCAAGACAGCAAGCCATCTGATATGTTATACATGTACAATACTTTTAAACATATTTTCATTTTTGTCATGTTGTACAAGAAAAGGCAGCCTAAAAGAGGGGGGGGGGAAAATCATGAGAAAGAAAAAGCAAATAAACAACAATCAAAAAAAGATGAAAATACTATTCTTTGATCCACATTTGGTCTCCATAATTTTCTCTCTGAATGCAGATGGCATTTTTCACGTCGAATCTATTGGAACGGTCTTGGATCACTGTATTTCTGAGAAGAGCTAAGTGTATCATAGTTGACCATCACATAATCTTGTCACTATGTATAATGTTTTCTTGGTTTTGCTCACTTCATTCAGCATTAGTTCATGTAAGTCTTTAAAGGCTTTTCCGAAATCAGCCTGCTCATCATTTCTTTTTTTTTTAAATAACTTTTTATTGACAGAACCCATGCCAGGGTAATTTTTTCAGCATTATCCCTTGCACTCACTTCTGTTCCAATTTTTTCCCTCCCTCTCTCCACCCCCTCCCCCAGATGGCAAGCAGTCCTATACATGTTAAATAGGTTACAGTATATCCTAGATACAATACAGAACCGAACAGTTCTCTTGTTGCACAGGGAGAATTGGATTCAGAAGGTATAAATAATCCAGGAAGAAAAACAGAAATGCAAGCAGTTTATATTCATTTCCCAGTGTTCTTTCTTTGGGTGTAGCTGCTTCTGTCCATCCTTTATCAATTGAAACAGAGTTAGGTCTCTTTGTCGAAGAAATCCACTTCCATCAGAATACATCCTCATACAGTATCATTGTTGAGGTATATAATGATCTCCTGGTTCTGCTCATTTCACTCAGCATCAGTTCATGTAAGTCTCGCCAGTCTTCTCTGTATTCATCCTGCTGGTCATTCCTTACAGAACAATAATATTCCATAATGTTCATATACCACAATTTACTCAGCCATTCTCCAATTGATGGGCATCCATTCATTTTCCAGTTTCTAGCCACTACAAACAGGGCTGCCACAAACATTTTGGCACATACAGGTCCCTTTCCCTTCTTTAGTATCTCTTTGGGGTATAAGCCCAGTAGAGACACTGCTGGATCAAAGGGTATGCACAGTTGATAACTCTTTGCTGCTCATCATTTCTTATAAAAGAGTAATATTCCATTACATTCATGTACTTTAAGTTATTCAGCCATTCCCTAAATGATAGGCATTCATTTAATTTCCAATTCCTTGCTACCACAAAAAGAGATGCTACAAACATACAGATGTAGATCCTTTTCCCTCTTTTCTGCTCTTTTTGGGATACAGACCCAAAGTGACACTGCTGAATCAAAGAGTATGCACAATTTTATAACCCTTTTATTCTAAATTGTTCTCCAGAATGGTTGGATCAGTTCACAACTCCACCAACAATGCATTGGTGTTTTCCCACATTCCCGCTAACATTTCTTTTCTTTTTTTGTCATTTTAGTCAATCTAATTGGTGTGAAGTGGTACCTCAGAGTTGTTTTATTTTATATTTCTCTCTAATCAATAGTGATTTAGAGCATCTTTAAAATTTCTTTATCTGAAAATTATTAAAATCCTCTGACCACTTGAAATTTAAGATCTTAACAAATTCAAATAATGATTCAGTTCTAATAAGTTCAAATTTAATAGGAATAAATGTAAAGTCCCACACAGGTTCAGTCAACTGCACAAGTATAGAATGGGAGGAAGTCATGATTAAAATAACAATTCACATTCACGAAGCAGTTAGGTGGGATGGTGGCTAGAGCACTGGGCTTGAAGTTAGAAAGAAGAGAGTTCATAATCAACCATAGGCACTCATTCGTTCTGTGATCTCAGCAGCAAATCACTTAACTGCTGTTACCTCAGTTTCCTCCTCTGTAAAATGAAAGCAATAATACCTACCTTCCAGGTTGTGTTGAGGATCAAATGAGGTAATATTTATAAAGCACTTTGTAAACCTCTAAATACATTATAAATGTTACTTATTAATGTTTTTTAAAATTTCTATTCTGAACTTAAACACCAAAAAATAGGTGTTTACATACACACCAGTTTTCAAACTTTTTAATCTCAGGATCCCTTTTACATGCTTATAAAGTTTAGAACCCTTGTTTATGTGGGTAACATATATCAATATTTATTACATTAGAAATTGAAGTGCCTCAGTATTATAAAAATAGTTTTGACTTCACAGATTTCATGAAAGGATCTCAGGGGACTAACAGAGCCAAGATAGTGGATTAGGGTGGCCATCCAACTGAAATTTCTCAACATTCCCCAA